>NW_027287427.1:70880392-71192892 GCF_022747635.1 Hetaerina americana
GAATATACTTTCAATTTAACCAAAAATATAATAAACATAATACGAGGCACGGTGATGGGCAATCCCTTTGTCATGTCTTCGTCGCCAATATTTTCCTCCACTATTTTGAAAATGAATGCTTGAACATTTTCAATTATTTCCCCAAAACAAGGGTCAGGTATGTGGACGATATATTTGCTATTTTCATTAATTTAAATTGTTTAATAAACCGCATGATCACTGTCTCTCTCGCAAAACCACGATACGACAAAGAATCAAAACGCCTAAAATACGCAAATTGTATCGCAATCGCACACGCTCAAAGACGCAAATTGCTGGTTACACCGATGCATATTTTTATTAACTCTACCGTTGAAAATTCCCTGTAAGAGATCATTTGTCGCATGAATAGTTCATCAAAAAAATTTTAATGATAATGATGATTACGAGAAAATGAGTTGAAGCGTTTTTGTTGTGAGGCGAAACTTCGCTTTTCAATTCGAAAAGTCGCACGGACCCCAAATTGGGCTCTCTCCGAGCCTGCCCTTCATAGCGTAGGAGTTAGGCAACAGAGGGGAGCCTTGATCAGTTAAGTGGTCGCCAAGGAAGACTTAAGAGGAGACAACATCACAAGAAGTTACGAAACAACATGAGTTAGCAGTAGCCATTTTTTTAACAAAAACAAACCTGGAAGGATGAAAAAAATCTCGTATCACTCTAATGAAATAAAAATCTAAGTGAGTGTGCCTAGTGCCAAAATCATTACAGGGAGATATATGTGTAAGGAGAAATTAATAGTAACATCACCGCTTGGCAACGTTTTGTAACCCAAGAAACTAGATTTTAAGAAATCCTTCGACAAAGTACCTCATACGAGTAAACCACTCGCAACTCTACAAGAATATGCCATAGATAAAAATATCCATGGTTGGATTGAAGAGTTTTTGAATGGTCTGGTACATAGATGTACACAGTCATAGATGGAGTTTGCTCAAATGCAGTAGAAGTTACTTCAGGTGTTCCCCAGGGAGGTGTAATAGGACCTCTTTCATTTCTACTTTACAATACCACATTGACTCCGTAGTCACTAATAATATACGTTCATTTGCCGATGATGCAGTGGTTTACCGTGATATCCATGATCCTGAGCGCACAGCAGCTTTATCAGATAACCTTAATATTATAAAAAGCTGTTTCGACACTTGGTTATTAGAATTTAACTTACAAAATTGCGTACTTATAAAGTTTTGGAGAAGGAACAATTCCCTCCCGAACGCCTCCTGCATTGGGAACACCGAAATTGAATGTGTAGACAATTAAATACCTAGGCGTTACCCTCACTCACGATCTCTTCTGGGAGAAACACATAAGGGGAATATGTGAGCAAGCTAACAAAAAATTAGGATTTATTAAGAGAGTACTTATTATTATTGATTGTTAAAATTTACCCATTTATATAATTATTTATATACAATTTATAAATTTATTATTAGTTCCATCGTTTTACGGTGGGAGAGATCATGTCCATGGGATTAGAGAGATTGAGTGTAAAACGGATAGATATGGGATGTCGTTTTTTCCACGACCGAAAAGGGAGGACAATAGCATTGTCCGTTCGCAGAAGGGTCATCTTCGAGTACAAATAAGTCTGGTGTGTAATCACCCCTTGCGACACGCCCTTGTGGTGGCTTTAATGGTATATAAATAGATAAAAAAAATAATTATGCGAGATACACAATTTTGGGCTTTGGTTGGGCGGCACGATTTGGTAAGCTATCAGAGACCTTCGGTGAGGCATTGGTGAAGAGGCTTTGAAAGAAGAAATTTAGGAAGTTAGCTTTTTCTAAGCTGCTAGTCATTCTTTCACCTTTATCATTTTTGAATGAATGAGCAGTTGACTTATTTCTGTGAAAATCTCTCGACCGTACGACCGAAATGCTTTCGGATTCTCTTTCAAATTTTCCGCTTAAAATTTCCTTTTGAATTCGCTTAACGCTTTCTTATATTCCTTCCTAGCGTCCTGGATACCTTTCAATCATAAGTTATGTCTTTTGTTTTGACTTCATAGATATCATCCCTGATATTTTTTCTATCTTGGTGTGACGTAACCTTGAACATCGAAAGGTTTTTCTTACTTCCACGTAATACCACATCATCCATGTTTTCTTTCACACGAGGGTAGACTGAAAAGTTATTCACATGCTTGTAGAGCACGAACAAATAAAATAGCAAGATCGGGCGAAAAGTACATTAAATTACAATTCTTAAGTTTCAAAATCCTATATTTATTTTTCTACACCGTTAAGGCTAACACATTTCTCCCAACGTGTAATAAGTTTTTTAATTTCGCCACGGCAAAACTCTTACGAGTTTTCTCGAATCTCGGACTTGACAGCTACCTTCACCTCAACGTCTGAAGTGTAATTATTACTCATGAGGTGTCTCTTGAGTTGAGGAAAAAAATAAAAACTGCAAGGCGCAATATTTGGGGAATAAAGAGGGTGTGGAATCGGTTTAAATTTCAGGTTTCGCCGTGCTTTTCCAGTTGTGCTCAAGGTGTGTGGACTAGCCTTGTCATTTTGCAAGATAATTGGTGCCAGGCTGCCTTTAACACAACAAACTCGACGTTGGAGGTATTTTAGAGTCTGTATATACTGAGAAAAATTAACCATTGCCCCTCGTTCGAGAAAATTGGTCCTAAAAACTCTATAAACATCCCAAAACACAATCAAAAGAAGTTTCATCACCAATTATGGCTTGTCAAGGCTCGCAACTATGATATTATACTACCCATCAATAAACATTAGACCTAACAACAGAATCGTCACCATATGCAGCTTTTAAAAAATGATGAATCTCAGTAGGAGTCAATTTTTAAGCTGTGAAAATTTCGATAACAGCATGCTGTTGGCTCGCCTTGGCATAACATTAGAACACGGCTCCATAATTTGGCTTCTCGAAATACACTGGATGAACGCAACGACCTCAAATCTGTGCATGAGTATTAAGGGGGAATGTTACTTTCTCGTGCCACCTGGCGCGCTCCTGAAGGTCATTTCGTACGCGCTCTAAAAGCATTTGTGCCGCACTTTTCAGCCTACCCTCGTATATTTACTGGGAATGAACTTGGTGACTGCTGATCGCATGATCTCAAGTAAGTGATTCCACGTATCCTCAGTATTTTAGTGTTTACTAACTTCCTCAAAATTTGCAACTTGACTCTGTAACACACATTTTGGGCGATTATACTCGTGGTCCCCTTCTTTTTGTTTCTGATCCCATTTAGCGAAAAATTAGCATTTACTGACCTGTGGCCAATAATTCCTTTTATAGTTTCTATACTTAAGATTTTTTCGGGGATTTTCGTTGCTAACAAATCAAGATCATCATCACCTCTACTTGGTGAAGTTATAAATTGATGCAAGGAGTTCAATAAAAGAATTCAGCAGCAGCTCGTAGGTATCCTTGTCTTTAACCCCCTTTCAAAATTATACGTGCTCCAAACAATAGATGGGACTTTGAAATCTCTATCGATTAAAACTCAGGGATTATTCTAATGGGATAAGAAACCTTAGATTTACTGATCTAGTTCCAGTATTGAATTATTTTTTTCATTCAGCGCCCTGTTAAATGCGCGTTCATAAATTATTTTGGATTGAGGACTTTTAATTGAGCACCAAACGCTCTGCATACCATTACCTGAAATTATCTTACTCCAGCTGGCGTTAGAATTTTTAACTGCAATGAAGAAATCGACCCTAATACAATCTGCTCGGTCATGTTTCCAACGGAAAAGGATTTTGGAAACATATCACCGCCGGCAGTATCAGTGGATAAACAGCTATCGGTGGATAAATGTCCTCAGACGAGTAGTGAACACCAGAACGGTTCAGGGGGTTCCAACACGATTGGAAAGCCAGCTGAAGGTCGACAAAGGACGATGTCCCGTCTTCTCCGTCGAAACCACGTAGACTCTTGATACAATGCTAGTGTAGATTTCACTGATCCAGTTTACTCCCCTTTGCGTTATTTATCAAGGCCCTTTTTGCTGTTTATTTTAATTTTCTTTTTTAGCCATAATCTTCCGTTAGGTTAGGTCGGTTTGATAATTAACAGATACAAGCGCGAGATACAAGCGTGAGATACAAGCAAGTTTGGGCCACCAATCGTTTCCCGCAAACGTATACCAACCAGAAAATCACACCATTTAGTTGAAATATGTACGTCACTTTTGAAAAGGGAAGTGCAAAGGAATTACCCTGGATTCAGAGACCTTCTGGACCAGTGACCACCACGTTCATTGCTTAAATGTCACGTATTTCATAAGTTTTGTGATGCGCAGCTTGACCTATGCTATTGTTTCTAGGGTGAAATCAACCGCAATAGTATTTATTCAGTTAATTAACTGATGTGATATACTGACTCTAAAATTTAAATACCGCTTAATTTCATGCATCAGAATTTTGTGGTGCACTTTAGCGGGTAGTTAGTCCGCAAACTTAGGCCAACTGAATCCCTAACTCTGATAATTGTTTTAATCGCAATAAAGTGAACAGTTATATGTGATCAGAAATTCAGTTCGATTAAAAATAAATGAAGGTCATGAGGACAAATCCTGTGTTTGTTGAAGTGAGATTCAAAACTTAAGGAAAAATAAAATTATCCAAAAACGCAGATACATGGGAATTAAATTATGCATCCAGAAACACTAAAACCCGCCATGTGGGGAGCAAATATTTATTATTCATATGGAAATAGATATAAGGAAAAGGGATAGGAGCACACATAATATTGTATATGTGTTCCTATCCTTTTTCCTTATATATATTACCATGTGAATGAATATACACACACACACACATATATATATATATGTACAAAATATTTTCCATGAAGCATTTAGTAACAAATGATCAGAGATAGGTTTTTGACAACCAACGTTTGTCTAAGATATGAAAAGAGGTCGGGATTACTTGAGTAGAACATTGAGGTCGCAGAATTTCAGGTTTTATTATCAGAAATAATGTTGATTTCCCCTATTATCAGTGATATTTTCGTTACTTTAACACTTGAAAAATGAGAAAAAAATCATTCTTCCTGATAATGTGAGTTGCAAAGGTTACGAGAGAATGCCGTCAATATTGAACATGCGGCGATTACTGAAACTAAAGTCTTATGGAAGACAGAACTGGTATACTATTATATTGCTTCTCATGAAGTTACCACATCAGTTGATGTAGCAAAGGATTTTTACAATAAGACAGTAAAAATAGTTATCAACACGGCACTCATATCTAACTCAACTATTCGTGTATGAAGGGTTAAATTAATTTCTTAAATTAAAGAGAAATTAATTTCTTTGCTACGCAGAAGAAAACAAAGTGTAAGTAAATGAATGAATAAGTTTACTCTGGGGATCGCGAGTAAAACAGAGACCTACCAACCAATTTCCATTCAACTAGCCAACGATAATGACCGACATCCCGCGGAACACGACCTTGAAGTGGAGGAAGGACTTGCGTGCTTCCTTGAGCTTCTAAAACCGTGTTTCTCAACCTGCACTCCAAGAAGAGCCAGTATGCAAAAACGGGAATATACAATAATGACCTCCGGGCTTTTTGTGTTTGTTCATCGAGCTATGCCGATTAAAACTCAGTCCTTAGCTCATAGTAAATCGCGCGCGATAACATTAGCGAAACAATAATGGAAAAAAACAGATCTTAATACCGTATTGGCATTTATATTCTTGCACAACGTGTGCTACAATTAATGAAAATTGAAATGAGATATGCGTCCACGCAACGCGTACAATAATTCCTTCTGGCTAAGTTTCGCATGAAATAACAGATAGGACGAAAGGTGAGAACCAGTTGAGAGCATATAGCGTCCAGGACACCGCTCAACGGCTGAGAAGGTCCGTGACCCCACTCTTGTGGGTATTGAAAGGGATTCCTAAGCGCCAATTAAAAAAAGCTTTTTAGGAAGAAAACAACACATTTCGTCATAGGTAACTGTTTGGAAATAAAAATGGCATCAAGAGAAAAATCATTAATGATTGTATTTATTGAATATATTAAATAAAGAGTATCATGTTCATATGTATGGTTTCATACTTTACTGACTTAAAAAAATTGTTAGCTTACATACTTGTACATGCAGGTGTATATTTGACGGAATTGGATTGGTGCCGTGTCTTCTCTGCTGGAATCTTACCGCGAGGGACACGGTATGAATATCGGGAGTGATCGAACTTTTCATGTAGTATCCCGATCCCTGCTTACATACTATACATTCTATTTCCTGCAAGGCGCCCAAGAAGTCAGTGGCAGGGGGTTGTTTGTCACCAGCAGTCAGTAACTAAATGAGATACATTATTTGACTGAGTAAATGGCAGTAATAAGTGTTTTCTTAAGGAGGAGGATACATTGAGGGCAAAAGAAGCATTATACTGATGGGGCCGACAAAATCCAGGGTTTTTTCCACGTTTTCCAAGCTTCTTTTTGGAGCAAAGCGTATGAAATTTGTTCACCCATAATGAAAAATCATGAATAAATATATATCTATATGGTACCCTGCAAACCACCGCTGGGGAGTATGGCATTCCAAAGCAGAAATGTAACGCCTAAGTTATGTTTTATTTGTTTTTATTTACCAATAAATACCAACCGTACCACACCCGCCGCGATTGATGTAATATAGAGGCAATATTTGATAAATTTATCGGATTTTTTCTATAAAAGTTTTCTAATGCTTTAATTACCGTTTTCACCCATTATTCCCAAATGCTTTCAGGTTAGGTGACATGTGGAGGGCACCAAAGGGCACGGTACGCCGAACGAGACAGACGCGTATTTTTGACCCCTTTAAAATCGTTGGTGGTTTTATAAATAATGGCAATTGCGTTTTAATAATTTTAGCGCATTGTAATTTTCGACGAAGAAACTTGAGGAACAGCCAGGCATGGACAGATACCAAATCATTATTTGTAGGAAAATTTAAGGATGATACTCATGTATTATTGCGTAAGCTAGACCATGAAAATCACGCCTCAGAGCGTCCGGCCGAGCACGGGTGATGAGTTCTCATAAAATGCGTGATCTCTTGTCGCCTATCGTTAATGAAGTAGGTGAATTTCGACGTCGGTTTTTTCCCTCTATGCTCCTGTCTTATTCCTTTATAGTCCTACCTCTACCTATCCCCAAAGGCGAAAATGATTTCAGCTGTCGGTTGCCTCCTCTTATCATTACTACTACAATTTTACTTTCCAAGATGAACTTTGTGTATGGGGAGAATTACATTTTAGGTTTCAACAGGAAACTGACTCCGTTTTAATAATACGAGTATGAATTTCTCGGTCAACCCTTCCTTACATATAACTTATTTTGCTTTCATATATCTTATTCTTAATGAATCGTTTGTCATCCGTTATCTTTGCTTTAGAAATAGGAGTAACGGGCCTCTTTCACTCACGTCTGCTAGTCGTACATCTAAACCACACTCACCTCATATACGTATTTCTTATTTTTACCATAAATACACCTAAATACTAATTTTTATTTACTACTCCAACTCATCATAAATAAATAATTCATATATTAATGGGAGAGATTCAAAAGTTTTTGGAGTAATTTTAGATAACCTTCAAGGTATACCATCATTAAGGCCACTATTCAATTATTTAAAGCTATATTTGACGTGTGAAAGCATTTGCAAATAATCCAAATTTATTAATTAAATGATTTAATATCATTTTTTTAAGTACAAAGTCAGTATTTTCTGTAGTTACCTCCATGATCTCCCTAGTGAAAGACAAAGATTGTGTAATAAATAAAATATAGTAAGAATTTTCAACTAGAATCGTTTAATAGTACGACCTGGCTTCGATGTATTACATTATCTCTTGAAGATGATGTAATACATCGAAACCCGGTCGTACTATTAAACCTTTCTAGTGGAATATTTTTACTATCTTTTATTTATTATGTACAAATTCCACCACAACCCCCTATGAAACTACTCAATTTGGCAAGATTGTACATTTTTTTATAAATATTTTCACGCATTCTGTAGTGACGCAAGGGTCCAGTAATTGCACACCCTTAGATTGCAGATAAATGAAACATTTTTCAAATAACGAAATGTTTGACTTGAACAAAATTCACAGGTTTTGCGGAGGATACAAGTAGAAGGGTTATACAGCACAACAAGTACCTCATTCACGTAGCATTTACACGTAACATTTGAAGAATCTTCATTTAAATCTTGACTATCCTAAGAGTCACCCTTCCGAACAGAACGCTGACAAATATCTTGAAAAAGTTGAAAAGATACAGCCCCCTCCCCAAAACTGTCCCCTGAATGTAAATTCAATACTTTTCATTGTTTGTTTTAATCCTACGACTTGAAAAATCATTTTATCAATGCGCAACATGGGGATGCCTCCGAAAACATCTTCTGAATTTTCCTTGAATACGGTTGGTGGAGAAATGGATTCCCTTATCTGTGACCTTGACTCGTGGTCACGACCCGCAGTGCGCTGGCACACAATACGATTGGCTGACGACGCGACGGAGAGGTGTCACAGCCCAATGCTTTCAAGCATGCGGTGGAAACTAATCTATCCGTCTACATCGGGTACCCTTATTCCTACGTCTATGATCTCTGTACTAAACATATGTACGGGGGAAGCCATCCAAATTGGCAGTTTCAGCCATTCTTATCCTTCCGCGTCAAAAACTAGGAAGATAAAACTGAGAATGGCGGACCTGAAGATGGAAAGATACATTCAAAAGATTTTAAAAAATTGGATAGTATAAACGGATAGCAGCCTCAAAATGGTGAATAGTCGGATTATTAATCTAAAGGGCTTCATGAATTTCCCTTAGCAAAATTTCTCGAGACCGTTTGATCGATGATTTCATTAATTATTTATTAATTTTCAAAATTTAGATTTTTCTGATGAGGGTAAAATATAAGAGAAACTTTACACTTCCACACACTTTTAATGTTCTACGACCATGGTTACGAAGCTGTGCATCATCGAAACCATGGTCGCAGAACATTGAAAGTGCGTGGAAGTGTAAAATTTTTCCTATTTTTTACCCTCATCATGAAGGAATTCCACAAAGTTGAGCCTGAAACTGTTAACTTTAGATTTTCCTATTGAAAATAGTGAATAAAAGTGGAAAAATAATCGTTACGGAGACGAATGCATTCTAACGAGTAATTTCGGCAGTTCATAGATTTTCCGCATCAATGAACCCTTGGTCACTACTTACGAAGTTTTAAAACCTGATCAACACTCAACTCTAGGAAAACAGGAGGAAAGGGATGGAAAATTGAAATAATTGTGACAAACAAATGTTTAAACAGCACCACTGACGAAGAATGTGTCGTAAACTATCGGCGAGTGCATCAAGGGTAGCATACTCTTCAGCGGGTAGCTTTAGGAGAGAATAGACTATTAAAAGATATAAGAAGCGCGATGCTACAAAATAAATGATAGAATGATAAAAAAATAGAAAATGCATACTCCGAAGAGTGAGTGCGGATTAGAAGCCACAATGGAAGGCACATAAAGAGAAGAATGACTCTAATTGGACACCTTCTTAGTCGCGATAGTTTTACAGATGTAGTACACATTGATTGCATTGCCTACAACTGAATACGTTTCTCTATAATTAAAAGAAACCACAGAATGGAGTAAATGGAGAATTTTGAGGAAGAATTACGAGAAGCAGGTAATGGAATACGCCAGCGTAGGAGTACTAAAGAAGAGAGACATTGCTAGGTAACAGAATAACTTGAAGATCTTCAAGAAAATAGACCTTGAATTTTAGAGCTAGGATGATGACGGTGAGATCACGGATCGCAAATAAGGGAATCGGTTTGGCATGGTGGAGAAAATTCTATATTTCCGTCACAAAATCATGGGTTTAAATCCAGTTCATAGCGGATTTATGGCCGTCAACCCGCCCCCCTCTACTTAAGAGTAACGTGAAGAATTTTTTCGAGTGCAGTATTCCGTCCATCGGATGAGTCATCAAACCATAAGATCCCCAGGCGCCTTCCGTTAGCCTTTTTCGAATACCAACACTGGATTTCCCTTTGCCAATTCTCTAAAAAAAGGAACTACCAACCCAACTATCCCCAGAACGTAACTGCGTCGTAGATTGAACGTTGGTGCGGTTGCTAGAGCATTGACTTGCCCCCTTGATAGCCGAGTTCGAGTTCGAATCCTGGAGATTATTCAGTGATATCCCGATCCCTATTTTTGGCATCATGTAGAGAGAAATCCAAAATTATTAGAGCAAAATAAAATGGCCCTTGGCGATTTCGTGAGGAGTGGGCTAATTCAGGCGCTCAAATCCTAAAATTAATCCTTTAAATTAGCCAATTTCCTCAAAAAGGAACCTCCTACCGAACTGCCTCTCGAACTCTCATGAACTTCATCAATCTTCGGATGGAGCGCTAAATTATTATCTTATTCTTTGAAAATCCTACCTCTACCAAAATACTCCCACACCACCAATGACAAGGTTCCTGGTAGTGAAATGAGTAGACCGCTTGGATACTGACAAGGAGGTTCGGTTTCGATTCCGTGTTTTACCTGTGGGCACCCACAGCTTCACTAAAGCTGTGCGATTTTTCGGGCAACATCCTGAGAAACCACAGGTGGCACAGGGAAAGTAGCTGTCCCTCCTACCCTGATGAGTGGACTACACATGCCGTTTAGAGCTCAGTATGTATTGAGCTCTACTCTCACCTATTAAACCAACCTTCGTTTGATAACTGTGGTTCTCTTTAATCAATGATTTCGCAAAAGATCTCAGCCTTCTTTAGCGATCAATGCTACAGCTATGTACATTCGGCTGGTCCGCGATTGGTGTGGTAACATTGAGTGCGGGCTTACATTTCTCCAACCCCTCAACGCGCATACGTCTCCCCGCCACGCCCCTACCGCTACTCCCCCCACCCACGACGCCCCTCCCCCGCCCACAACTGTGACCTTTCCCCCTCCTCTCCACTCCCGCGCCCTCCCTCCGCCGCCCCTCTTCTCCCGACCTACCTCCCACTCGCGTTCCCCCGCCGTGGTCAGTCTCCCCCTCTGCCGTCCCCGAGGAAAGACACACGACGCGCGCGCCATCCCGACCAGCAAGCAACCCGCGCACGACACGGCCCCTATCCCCATCGGTTTCCCTCCGCAACACCCGAAGAGACGCGGCGCGGTAGGGAACGAGACAGACAGACGGAAAGGGTTCGTTCCGAAGACCGTCCACCGCTCTCCCAACCCCGTTTTGATTCGCGGGAGAGGCGGCCCCAATCCTCGTAAGCATATCATTTAAAGAAAATAAAAAAAAGCCCCGCGTGGGCAGGACGCAGTGAAAGAAGGCAAAGAAAGACTTTTTTTCCGTCAAAATTCGACCCCGCGTCATCCCGTACTGTTTAGTGTGAAACCTTGTGTTTGGCGTGTTCGTCCGCGTAAAGCGTGTGTGCCCCCCGGTTCATCCGATTCACGACGTCTCCCATCGCGAATACGCGTCAGATTAGCGAATCACCGAAGAGTTTACCTACCGCACTGACGTCTCCTCCTCGTCCCTTCACAATCGGACGGGAGTTGAACCCAGACGCTGACTGTAATCGCAACCTTCTCAGCATTTAGAGGAACTCATTCTCCCCCGCCACGAGCTACGCTTGACGACGAGCGTCACCGGTGCTTTTTGCCGGTCGCGGGAGACTTCCCGCAGGTTACCAGGACGGTTCTCGGGAGTAAGCGACTTCGCCGGTCGGGGAAGGAGAGCTCTGTGAGAAGGGCGCCGATCAGACTCCCTCGACCGACAGAAATGAAGACTCAGACCTCGCTCTGAAGCCCGAATATATAAAGAATCCACGACGAAAGAACTTCCACGGCTTCAATAAACTCCCCTAATGAAAATAGAAGTGAGGGGTCAGGAGAAATAATATCGTGAAATTCGTCCCAATACTCCGAAATCGAGCGGGGGAGACTGATCGATCGAGACGAACTGGCTTTCGTTTCCTCGAGATCACGCGTCGATTGGAGAGGAAAAATAGATCGAGTGAAGGAAAAGTCAGCGGAGCTAATTGGAAATTGCTAGCGGTTGTGTACAAGGGAGTAAGAGTTTCCAGCATCAACATAACCGGTGAGAATCACTCCCAAAACTCCAAACTCATCTCCGCCGGAGGCTACATACCCCTCGTGCGGAGTCGGAAATCAACGGAGGAAGAGCCCTGGGGACAGGAGTGAACCCTGTAGAGACAAGTCATAAATTTCAATTCGGAGTGAGGTTGTTTGAAGTTTGTACGGAGGTGGGAGAGGGAAGGAAGAGGGTTGATGAAGAGGTCCGCGGAAATTTATGTGGTATACAGCTTTCTGTCTGAGGAAGGGAGGGTGAGATAGAGGAAGAGGGAACGTGAGAGAGAGAGAGAGTGTGTGTGTGTGTGTGTGCTTGGAGGAGGTTAGGGAGAGCGGTCGGATTCTGCGCCCTGGGGCCCACCCTGCCCCCTGCCGTTAAGGAGGAGGAAGGAGTGACTCGTCCGGGGATCGATCGGGACGGTTGGAGAGGGGAGCGGAGGGGAGGAGGCGGTCACGTGATCAGCCCACCCCGATCCTCATCGGCGATCGAAACTCGGAGAGCCCGAAGACGGAAAGAGGAGGAGGTGCGTGAGTTTTGATATTTTTTTGTTCTTTTTCCTCACTTTTTATAAATTCACCTACCGTGAGCTCTGAGTGGGTTGGGTTCGTTTATTTCCCGCAGAGTCTTCCCGCATAGACTCATTGACGAACGCGGCAGAAGAGAACGCTGAGCACGTTTGCCGACTGAGGCGAAAAATATACTCGTATGATGGGACGAGGACGTGGAACATTTATCCCCAGAAACCATATCAGTTGCAGTTACCGATGAGAGGTCGGTCGCTAGCCCGGAGACCGGTTCCTCCTCGGTTTTATCACGGAGAGAACGAATCTCTTTCAGACGTACTATTATACTGGTTTTGATAGCCACTTCATGTATCGATCGTTAAACGTAAACTTAAAGTCTTCCGCCGACAGGTATTATACATGCCGACACATCCCAGATGTGGTGTGCGGACGCGGTTATACGGGATTTTTGAAGAGCTATGTAGTTGTTCGGAATGCAGAAGACTGCATTTGAAGCATAGTTTGCTGCTTCAATGAATTTTAGCCTCCACGTCCGTAGCCTCAGTGGGCTCTTTAGTCCGAGAAAATGCATTTGCCTGTCGTTCCGACGATACCAATTCCGAATCCAGCCGCCTAAGTTGTGATTTTTACCAATGACTTTAATTTAGGCTTTCTTTCTTGTTGATTTTTATTGAAAACAGAAATAAATTAATGGCATTTAAGCGAACTGTCTGCAAATGATGATGAGGACGTTAGTGCAGAGGGGTAGACCAATGCTCTACTAGCATGGTATGTGGTGTATCGTTGTTTTCAGCGCAAGGTAGATAGATGGAGAAACGTCTTTATTGTAGCAGAATTGAGGCCATAAGGTCCCCTCTTCCGTTTAGCCCTTCGTCAAGTACAGAACAACTTTAATAATAAGAGGAAAACCACTGATAATGGGAAATTACAGAAAGAATAAGGGAAGAAACATCCCTCAGCACTAGCCTATCTGTGAATATCACACGTCGTAATTTTATATTAAGGACGTTGCGAGGTCTACCATCACCTGTAAATATAAGCTCATGGTTATACCGGTGGTAATTTTGCGCGCAAAAAAACAAATGAATATCATTATCCATATTGCTTTCTGAAATTTTCAGATAAGACTGACGCTTCTCGGCGTAATAACTAGTATACGTGGTAGAGGTGAAGGAGTCAATTACTGTTTGATGGAATAAAAAAGATATTTTTTTTCGGAAGGTTCAGTCGTGAAATTTTTATGTCGGGAAAGAGATCGAGGAGGGGCGTAAAATACAGGGAGGGAGGAGAGAGAAAGTGACGAAAATTTCCCACGAGCGAGACTCGGCTATTTTATCTTCCCCTGAGCCAATCATGTGCAAATCCATTTTCCTCGTGCCCACCGGGCTGCTCCATCCGAATAGGTCGTAATTGCAGAGCTGGGGGATCCCACGTGCTGACGAGAGGCGCTTCCGACCCGTCGCGGATCCCCGTGCCGGCGAGAAGCGAGTGGGGAAAACACGTCCGCGGCGGGACTTTCTTCTTCTCCTTCCCCGTTTCCTCCCTCGCACGGCCCACCCCTCCTCAATGCCTTCCTCTCCGAAGGCATGAATGAATTCGGTCCTTCCCGTGTCACCGGTAAGCAGACGGTACCAATTATCTACGGCGACGCGATAGATGAGCTTTGGACACGTACACGTTTCTTTGACGTTATGCATAGATGGGGAAACAAAGCGATAAATGACTTAAATATCATGAGCATGCATTCATCATTCATTATCCTCGCAGAGAGAATTTTTTTTAGATTCGCTGGAACCACTGTGTTACACGCATCCGAGTGATGTACTGAGCGTCAATTTTGGATCTGTTCCTTAAATATCCCTTTCAAATTGTGTGCTTCTTGTATCAGTCAATTAGTTTTACTGCCTCTTTCATATTCTTCAATGTCCGTCTAGATTCCTTCGATTACGGTAAAAATATTTTTATAATCATCAATGCGTAGATATCTCACTTGTTGAGTCACAATTGACCACAGCGCGATATATGTGCGAAGGGGATTAGAAAGTACAAAAGCAAATTCCTAATGAGTGGAATCGTATACATGTTTTAAAAAATATATAGATGTTTATAGTATAGATGGTTTATGCAACTGATCCTGAGATGGGTATTAAGGGAAATTCTACAAAGTCCACGTTGCTCATTAAAATCGTAATACTCGTAAACAAGTGATATGCCTCAAAACCTTTTTTTCAGTGTAGACCAAAGATGCAGAGGTAAAAATACGCTCATTATTTGTAAAATAAATTACTCTTCCTTTGGATAAACATAATTTTCTTTGCACCTGGTGATCCTCGTAATATCGTTCTATTAGCGATGAAAGGAATTTTCCTGACATTACCACTCGCGCACACTTAGACTCAATTAGATTCCGTAGATTTTCAGCAATCAATTAACATCTTCATCGGAATTCTTCATCCAGAGATTTCGTGAATGAGACAAGGGAGTTTAAAGGTGAAGAACGATTTGAAATTTCGTCGTTATTTTCAATTGCGCTGTTGTCTTTTTACTTCTTAATTACTCCAAAAACTAAATTAAGAAGTCATATTAAATAATTTTGGCAACAAGACAATATATTCCGATTGCATTCATTTAAAATCATTTTCCCACCTTGTTTAAACGATTTAATGCCTCACTATAAATACATTCTGTCGACAGTAAAAATCTATTAAATATAAATTGGAAATTCGACATCTAACATTATTCATCAATGGGCAATAAAATGATGAAATTCTTCATTGATAAGGGCAGAAGGCCAAGATTAAACATGGATTGTAAAATCAGGTAGGGCAAAAAATTAAGATCCCAACACTTTAGTTCACCTCATGCATATTTGTCTACTTTTAATATATATATATATATATATATATATATATATATATATATATATATATATATATATATATATATATATATATATATATATATATATATATATATAGCCATGAAAACGAAAGTGGCAGTTTTAATGCTCTAAAAAATATAGCATTTTGTTTTACTGATTTCAAAACATTCATAATGTAACCTCTCATCAGATAAAGAGGAAATGCTGACGTTGCAGTTTAAATATTAAGACATAATTGCGCCGAAACCAACTATAATGTTTGCCTCACTCCAAATTTCTCAATTTCCTTTCATTATAATTCTGCTGAATGCATTTATAAATTTAGTTTATTGCATGGAAAGTACAGCATAAACGCTTGTAACAGCTTTTTCAAGCTTTTTTAGAGTGTATTTGCGACCGATCCACGTCGGTTATCAGGGATAATTTTATAACAGACAGGAGGTACAAGCCCATTCTTTTAAAAGAGCACGTGCAGTTTTTCTCGATGACACGCACGGTTCTGGAAGCGCTTTATCGCGAGCATGAGACCTTTCCCCGGATCAGAACTCTCAAACCGTTATCCTTCCCCATTGCTTTATTGGGGAAAAATACATCCCCCCTCTACAAATGCGTACGCGGAGCATTCACTGAGAGCGGAAATTACTGCTCAAGTTGACGTTATCGTAGCCGACAGATATTGTCACGCAAGAAAAACAAAAGAATACTCCACATTTTGTGAGCGTACTAATAGACTCTAGAACTGATCGAACC
The DNA here is from genome assembly GCF_022747635.1 of Hetaerina americana. Taxonomy (NCBI): domain Eukaryota; kingdom Metazoa; phylum Arthropoda; class Insecta; order Odonata; family Calopterygidae; genus Hetaerina; species Hetaerina americana. The sequence goes on from NW_027287427.1 coordinate 70,896,682, forward strand.
CGAGTGTACCTAAAAGAATAATTCATTCCATACAGAAAAATTAATACACGTGTACATGAGATAAGATGCTCTCATAATTCATTGGTATAGGATCTACTTACTTTAAGCACTTATTTCTGCTACCAAGTCTTGCTCCTTTAATTCTCTCATTTAAATCTTGGTCTATCACATCTACACAATACGAGCGGTATACGTCACGAGGGAGTGTGGTCGTGATGTTAGAAAATAAGCTTTTCATGTATAAATACTCACTTAAGAATAAATATATATTTCCACATAAACGTAAGCACACGTACTACCACGTACGTGCAAGCCCTTCTACATCATGCAATAATCTGTGTGTTAGTACCAAGTTCTGAATTTTGCTTTTAAAATTTAGGATATAGGAGTGGTTTACGTCTAGTTTTGTTATGATTATGCGTCGTGCCTGGGAAGAACCAGTGGTTGAATCTACCGGGGAAGGAAAACAGAGCATCTTGTGCCAGCGGAAAACCATTCCTTAAGACGTTAAATTAATCTCTCCAAAACCAATTTCCCGAATTTAACACAGATTTCATCGCGTATCGTTGTTCCATGGGACGTAGCCTCGTGAATTCGTGATACGACCCTCTAATAGGGGTCCTGTTTAGCAGCAATCCGGGCATATATAACGGCACGCAGGTAACTGACTCGGGTCGCATTGCTTTCTGAAGGCCACCATTCTCGCTAAAAATCTCCCCAATCAAGTCGTCTACGTTTGCGGAAAAGATTCATTCTACTTATTTTTGTAGCAGACACTATATATGTTGAGCTTATGTGACCGGATCTTCGGATTAAAGAAATTAATGGAGCTATGGAAGCTTCGACGAAAAAAATTGTCAATTATTGGAACCCATGATGTTCTGGAACAACAGGAGGATGATATTTATGGCGTGTGATTCGAGTGTGCTGATGAAATATGATATGACCGAAGTAGCATTAATGTATATTTCTATGAGACCAGTGTCCGGAGCTCCGGATCCATTTTCCTTTACAATTGTTTGTCTCTACGTTTTCATTAATTTAAACAATCTCCTAGCTGTGCTACAGGAAATAACAGACTCTCCAGAATCCTCCAATAGTACTATAAATAGACTTTGGTTGGATTTTTGCACGGTAAAAAGCATAAATTATGGCAAATTTGCGAATTACCTTCGTCGTTACCCCATGTGAGCCGAAAGTGCTTCAAATGACAACGGCTGCCATTGGCGTGACACTAGAGTTAAATTTATGAAACATACCACTTACAAATTACACACTATTTTATTCATATGTTACATAAAATTAAGTTTTTACCGAACATATTAATTGATGAAAACCACACTAATACGTGTACCTAATTGAACAACCCTCGTCGTCCTTATCTAACACACACGTACACACATACCCACGTGATAATTGTTATAATGTGGAAAAGTTAATCACGTGATAACAGTTTCCACTTTCATTAAACCTACCTACTTCATATTTTAATCAACGTCATTACATTCGGAACGCCGCAATAATATTGGGATTGAGTTGAGAAAAGGGGTTTTAAATTTAATTGTTTTTACGGTCCACTGCTGATATGGAGTGGCTACGAGAAGAGGGTGGAGTGGGTGTAGGCAGTGGGAGAATGAAAAAAAGACTGTCTTTTATATAGTAATATGATGTTCAAAGGAGAATAGATGGAGAGGCAGAATAAGACCTAAATCGTTGGTTATTAAGATTCATTTATAAAAGTCAACAGTTTCGTCGATACTAAATCAAGTTAATCATTTGGTAGTTGCTTGAGAATTTTAAATTTGTTCAGTAAATAGCCCTCTCATTCAATGCGAATGTTGGTTCTGCGCAGATGTTAGCAGAAGTTCACCCCGTACTACAAACAATTCTCTTACTTTTCCAACCCCCCCCCCCCCACGCCACGCGGACTTCGGAAAATGGGAAAACATTATACATTTTCCCCCCTAACCTAACTATAATAATGTACACAAAATTTCTCCCGAGTTAAAAGTCACAAAGTAGAAGTGGCAGTAAATAATTTCCTCGTATTTTTTGAGCAAGCCTAAAAGATTTAGAAAAATTAGTCGATTATTTTTATCGGTTTTTTGACGTACGCCGTGATTATAATCTTGGGGAATAAAATAATGGCATTCATGTCACACGTAGTAGCAGTAGTTTTATGGGAGGCAACCGACAGCTAAGGTCATTTGCGCCATTAGGGATGGATAGGAAAGCAGATAAACCTGATGTCGGCATTAGCCTGCCCTTAACGAAAGGCGCCAAGGGATCCGCAGTTTAACGGACGGCATACTCACTCAAAGTGCTCTCCAAAAAGGACCTCAGTAATTATCAGGATTGGTGGAAAACATGGCAAAATGTTTTTGAAGCTGCTCAAGGACATTGAAGTTGAGTCGAAGTTGGATCAAACATTATTTGCCACGTATTATTTAAGTGTTTTGTAAGACTTTAACGTTAACGTTTGAATCGGGAATAATATTCAACCTTCTAGTGCCACAGATTCATCAACAGATTTTAAAATCAACCCTAGCTTCCACTAGGTGATGACATGGAAAACTCAAAACTTTCAACGAAGGGATTAAAATTCAGCCGTAATGCGAAGTGTACTTGTCCCCGAGCTTACAAATACCTCATTGACATTGAGATTTGTTTATGGCATACATTTCCGTAATCATAACTCGTAAATTTCACACAGGGCTTTCGTAAATCAATTTTTATTATTTTTTAAACCCGCATTGCTCTAGCTATGCTGTTCCAATTAAGATCGTGCAAAGACTACTTTTGCTTAAGATCATCTACTCCAAGGATCTATACGGCACACAACATTCATGCCGGAGTGGTATTCAGGCAGGTGTCCTTCATGATAGCAAGCGGGCATATTAACCATCATCTTATTAATTGTCCTCACTACGGCCTCCACTTACGAAATGTTTCCACCAAATATTAGGTCGTAATTACGGACTATGGACCAGTTCCCAAAGGCGATATCCGAATTTGGGGAAAGGGTTTCTAAATGTCGCCCTTGGGTATTAAAAATATACATCATTAATTTCTCCCACATAATTGGGATGAATACACCGTCAGTCTTTCATTTTACCTTGTAGGCCAGATATCCTGAGAGAATGTAGTTTGTTGGTCTCAAAAGTTAACCAGAAAGAGTTTTAATGAGTTTAAATAGAAGGCATATAAAGTCACCAACTAATTAAAGCAAAACATTATACTTTGAATGAGGTAGATATGCCTACAGTATAGCAAGAAAACCGTTAGATTTTCATTCAAATAATTTTTATTTTTTCCCTCTCTTCATGTCATTTCAAGAACGTAATATTTTGAGAAATCAAAAGAATTCATTAACCTTTATAAACAATTGATAAAAGGGAAATTTTGTGAACTATGTGTCCGGTGAGCTTATGTGCACAATTATTCTGCATAGTTCTTAATAATTATTCAGAAATGAAACAATATAGCCAAAACAATATAGTTTGTACTCAACTTTATCTACCTGTCTCTTGGACAGCACGTCGTGAAGGTAAATATTTTCTAGTAGAATATTCTTATTCCTACAGATATGTGAAGTAGAATAAGAAGTGATGGAAAATGAACTAACACAATCTATATAAGTTATTTTTTTAAATATTATTGGAAGTAGCGAATTGATATATAGGATAAAATTCAGATACTTTATAAGCAATACATTTCATATCTCCAAGATTAGGGTGTAAAACGTTGACCAAGGGAGAAAATAAAAAGTGATCACTGAAAAGGACTTCATCACCTTCAAAGATAAGACATAAATTACAATAAAATTGCCACCCTTTGATTATCTCTAAGTAAATTAATTGTTTTGGAGGAATAACGAACAAAACTTTGCGGAAAAAAGTGTTCCTTTCAAAATCAAAAAGATACACTGTGATAATATTTTGAGCAATACATCAAGACTGTGTTTAGACGAATATATTAAAATTTCAAATTAAATTAATAAGTATAAATATATTATTAGGTAACAACCGGGAAATCATTAGCAAAATAAGTATCAATGATGAAAATTTAACTCATCCAGTTAAAATTAACGGCCTACATTCGGTCTACTTACGATAGTCGTAATTTTCTTGGCATAAAAACCAGGTAAATATGCGAAAAACTTAAAATACCATAAGTACCTTCAAGAGTTGACTTAGTGCAAATAAAACGTTTATCTATGTCGGTCCTTGCAGGATTTCAACACGCTAAAACTTTCAAGTTTCAATGTGCATTAAAGCATTCTATTAAAGCTATTTTCAAACGGACGTTTTCAATTTCGATGACTTACATGCGATGTCGCTATAAAATGTCTATTCCCTGACGGTGAAAGAGAGAAAACGAAAATATAGGTACTACTGACTGATTCTATGTTTACTGCTAAAGAGTGAGTGCGAAAAATAAAGCTATGCCTGCACACGTCTAAGTGCCACCAACTCTAATACTGCGACCCAAATGGCATACAAGTACACACAGAGGAAAACGAACTCTGTACGTGAACGCGAGCGTCTATCGAAGCATTAGAAAAACCGCCCCAGCACCAGCAACACGCACTTCGGTTACTCAATGCCTCATAAAAGTGCCAGCAAAGCGAATAGCACGTGAATCACGGAAGTGTGACGGAATAAGCGACAGGAGTGAGGAATGAGAAAAATCACCGCGCGCCTCCACCACCAGGGCGGGTGGATCGCGCGACGAAGCCGTCCGTACGCAATCACCGGTATTCTTGAAGTATATGGCTCAGAAACTGATTAATTTTCTTGTCCGATCATGTATTTTCACCATCTAAAATACGAAACACACTTTATAACATGAAAACATTGACGAGACGAAGTAATAGCCTTATTCCAGTCGGGGTATGCAGAGAAAATCGGCGATAACCGAACATATATACAAGAGTATGTAAAAAAAGGAGAGCCAAGAGCTTGTGATTAATGGATAGACGGAGCTAGAGACTAAAAAAGCAAAAAGCAAATCTTAAAGCAAAAAGTTCTTTCCTATTGAAAGTGCCTGGAGCAGAAGAGCACTCATGTAATGATTTTTTAATGAGACAGAATCAAAAGAAGTAGAAAAGGGCAGGGATATATGGCACAGATTAATCCTCTTATCATACCCGCCGTACACGTCCCTTCGCTTCCTTGTAGCACATGTAAAGTAGGCTATTATTCCACGTTGCCTATCTTGAAAGTGAGCAGCTGTTTTCTATGAATGGACAAGTAAAGTGATTTTTTCATAGCTAGAAAACAATAATTTACAATCAAAATTTCTTGTTAAAATAAAGATTTTAATGAAGATTTTAAATGCAAATTCAAGACAATAATTTACTCAGAATTATTATCACTGCGAACTTGTACTATATAAAAAAAATCACTTATATTTCTTTATATTAAATAAAATTTAAAAGTGATTGACGCATTTATACTTTACCAAGGTTCTGTAAAATATTAATCGAAGGTTTGCTGTAAAACTCGAGACTACTTCCCAGTTCTCATGTACAAAAGTATATCAAAATTCTCTCTAAGATAATGAATATAATACGAAAGCAAATGTTAACCATCCTGTTTGTCATCCTGAGTTTCAAGAAATTCGGTTTATTTCTCAACATTCCAAAGATAATTTTTCGGTTGATTGCCGGGCAAAAATAGGTCAGAGAAAACATTGGCTTTTCAATTGGATATCGTTTCTTATCTCAATTCAATTAACGCCAGGGAAATTTGAATGCACGAGTAACCTGATACTGATTTCAATCCGCCAGCAAACGTGTTGCCCATGGAAGTTGATAGAAGTTAATAGTTGATAGTTCAACGTGATTACATTCTTTCCCTCATTCATTAAATGGCCTCGGTAGCGGCGGGGTAACGACCTCGCTGGTAATCCTAGAGGTCGCGGATTCGATTCCCTTCCAGATGGGTTTCCCTACTTAGGCCTTGGTTGTTCGTGATCGTTTCTATTGCTATGAGGTCACTTATATCGATGTAAATGCCAAAACGTGATTTTTTCGGATTAATGATATGTAAATAAATTAATTAACTATTATAATCGTCAGTTATGACTTAGAGAATTGGATCTGCAAACTCTTCTTCAGTTCCATGTCATTTACTTCATTCCCTCATACCGACCAACCAACATTTCCCATCATTCCTACTTCTCGTTGTACAACCTTGGACATCCTCGGCAAATTCTTCCCGTTTCTATGCATTATTCAACTACGGTCTTCGATAAACTATCGTGCCTCAGGATGTCTCTAATCAAATACACTCTTCTTCTTCTTGTATGGGCCCTCGAGGAGCTTATTTATTCACTAACTCTTCGAAGTACTTCTTCATTTGAAACTCGGTCTATTTTATTTTCACCAGGCTACTTAAGTACTTTAGTGTCTCCAGCTATCTCTTCTCTCCATCCCCTATCGTCTACGTCTCATGCCTAAAGAAAAGGGGAACTGTATATATTATTTTAAAGAATTCCTTCGTTATATCTATGCTAGCACTGTTCGCCGTTAGTAGTTCTTTCTGTGGTCTAAAGTCTTCATCATCATTCCTATTCTGCTTACTATGCTCTTGGTTATGCTTTAGCTAGTATCTTTCTGCTTAAATAGCAAAACTCTTTCACTGGTTAATGCGTGCCTTTACCGTCTCACTTGAAAATTATATTTTCTACTGTGACTGCAGGCTATTACCTTAAGGTCAATATTCTTTTAGCTATTAACGTTTACGCATGAATATTATTCGGTTTTGATTCAAATAAGCATGCCGAACTGGAGCAGGAATGTAAGGACGAGTTTGTGAGAACACCAGCAAGAGTGCCAACATGTTTACCCACCGTAACTGTAAGACGTCCAATAATTTGGTGCGCCTTCGAGCTGTAGACATGAATTAATGGTATATAACAAATATAAAACATGCGTAATATTTGCACGGACGAATTAGACGAGGTCTTGAAGACCATTTTTCTAAAGATAAACCAAGCGAAAACCTGCTTTATCACACGTGAGAATTTTTCAAGGTCATGTGGAATCGAGAGAAAGTTTCCAATGTTTTTAGAAAATTTCGTTTTTACACAGACCAGCATTTAGCGTTACGTCCCACCACAAGAGACGTTCTTTTATTAAATTGACATAACCCCAAGATTTGGAAATTTTCATCAGAGCTACTCTGAGGCATGTTTGATCCATTGAAATTTTTCATGACTACAATTTCCATACTAAATTTTTCCCCTAAATGAGCACTGAAGTTTTTTTTATTTTTATCATTGATTCTCATGAACGATGCTGGTTTCTTAATCAAAAATAATATTTAATATTTGAATGGATGTCCTCGAGTATTCACGAACGCATTAATTGATTTATACAATACCATGCAATCTATAGCCGCAAAGTATTTTATGTACTAATTCATCTACAGGTATTAATATCTGAATTTTTATTTCGAGATAGAAGGAATAAACATTACGTAAACTGTAATGGCCCACATTTCATTAAGTTTACTGCACATGGCAGCACATTTAAATTTAATATCCTTTATACATATTTTATTTAATAAAGATCAATTATATGGTGTCCATACGTTGTCATTACAAAAACATTTTAAAAATTTAATTCTTAAGACTTTTTAAAACGTTCTTCGGGATCTATCCAGTAAATTATAGGTCCAATGATTATGACACATACTGCAAATAATGACCCAAACTTAAGATAATATTTTAAATTTCCGTTAAATAATGAAGAGAAAGGATTTTCTGTCCAAAGGCTGTCATCATACAGAATCAATGTCATTTTTGGTGTCACAATCACAAAACTCTCACGAATGTTCTACTTTTTTTAATTCAGTGTATTGTTCTGTCAGACAAAAATAGCGTGTACTGTACATGAAATTCTGTATTTGAAATTATTTCCCTGGATAATTATTTTATATGTAAAAAGTAATCATATAATATTTATGCTTTATCATCGCTTATTATACAATTTTGTTTTTGCTATTAAAATTTAAAACTTTCTAAACATTCTTCAGTGCAATTCAATTTATACGTTTTATTTTAAAAAAGATTGGCTTTATTGAAGTGGATGTAGGTATCGTAAAGGCCTATGAATGGCATTTTCGGATGATGTCTGACTTGGTTGGGAGCATTGAGTTCATCAAGACCCTCTCCATACACAATTACCAAGTTTAAGAATCTAAATCAAAGGAGAAGAAACAAAAGAATTTACACGATCGACAAACCAGCACCGCCTTTGTGTTTGTATGTGAACAATGACTCTATTGACTTAATCGCACGTCCACAGTGACTTCGGGGGAAGGAATTCCAGCGACATAGACCGGTAAAACATGTTTGAAATAAAAATTACACGTGGAAGAAACCCGGCATTGATACACTTTCAATCAGCATGTTCTGGTATACAGCGAACGAGGGCTATTTTTCAACACAAACCTGTACATAACGTGTATGGCGTTCATACCTTTCCTCTTTCTTAATGTTGGTGCGTTTTGAGGGTTATTGATACGTAAATATCTACTCCCCCATGATTTTCGATTGTATTCGCATCCGAAATTACTCCTTCTACTTCCTGTGGTCCTTAAAGAGAACGTAATATAGCGCATTCTTAGTATAATTACTCCGTGGGCAGGAGTAGAAAATTTCGAGGAAATGATGGGGCGGCGTTCACCGAAACTTTCCTATGTCCGTTTCCCGTTTCAATTATCTCCCCTTTTCCTACTTGCACTTCCGTGTCAATGATTCTTCGCGATCGTACATTTTACGAAAGTTTTCTCCATCGCGGGCATACATACAAACAGAGACTGCGGTGGCGTCTGTCTTGTTTAATTCCGTCTTCGTCATTCCGCCGCTGAATCACCGGCACGTGACATTACGAAGCCGGCGCCAACCCATAAGCGCAGGAAGTTTGTAGCTATGAGTCCATAAAACTCTATGGAACCAAGTTAATGTTTTATAGCGTTATATCCTACGTTCGGGTATAGGCTAGCCGGCACTCAGCATCCTGCCTTGCATGGGTATCTAATATAGTAGGGAAAGTGATATTTACATGGAGATGAGTCCGAGGACAGATTGATAATCAAGGTAAGTTGAGATTATGAGAGACCGGTTTTCTCTTCTCCACCGAGAAAAGCGAACTTGTTTCTATTGAATGAAAGCCCGTGAAATGCACTCCCATCGATGGCGGCACTCTCAATTGGACTCGCTCGAATCGAAATCGGTCACTCTTCCTGTATGTGTTCATGTAACACCCAAAATGACCACCTATTCTACACTAATTTGCCTTCTTGCTTGGCGCCATCGGCAATATAAACGCAAACGAACAATACGAGCTTTCTTTGCTGCAAAAAGCATTTCACTTTTTAGTCACGCCTGATTTTTATTGACCTAAAATACTCTCTTTCTTGACGAGATTATGATTAAAGAAGCCGGAAGTTCATGTGGGGTAGTCTCCGAATTGCTACCACTCCAAGTAAGAAATTCCCACCAACTGCCAGCCATATGAAAGATTTTTACCTTGCGGAGCAATGAGTATAATGCATTTTACAATATGGAAAGACAATGCCACAAAACGAAACGAGAGTAATAAGTAAGTTAATTTCTTGTTGATTTGCGTATTGGTATCGGTACAAAGACCAATCGGTATGCAAACCGATTATTATTTATTTTATCTTTGGGCCTGGGGGATTGGGATTGGTGCGGGGGCTAACGTACTGGCTTCCCACCCAGAGGGCTTGGGTTCAAATCCTGGCGTGTTGAATATTTTTCAGAGGTATCTCGATACCTACTTGAGGTGCTTTGTGGAGGGCACTTTGAGTGAGTACGCCGTCCGTCGGATGGGACGTTGAGCTGCGGACCCCTAGGTGTTTTTCTTTCCCCTTGGTGAGAGATATTCCTAGAATATCTCTCACCAAGCGCTCACTATTATTTCGCCTCTCCTCCCTTCTAAATTCACTCCCTTACACTGTCGACCCCTTTAACTTATCATGCAACAACTTCACCACCCAAGCTTTATCCCACCTTTCAGTAAATTAAAATTTTCCCCGGCCCATGCTTGGTTCTCGTTGTTATTGCTATGCTGTTATTGTCTTTTGTCCTCTTTTATGTTTGTTATATTTTTCACTGTGAAATGGCGCCACTGCTGTATGTGAACAATGTTTTAAAATAAATAAAGAGTAGGCTAATGCCGACGCCGGGGTTTCTCTCCACCCTTCATCCTTTCCTGTCCATCCCCTATGGCGCAAATGACCTCAGCAGTCGGTCGCCTCCCCTAAATACTACTACTACTATCTTTGTGTCCGTTCATGTTCATAGTAATTCAGGGTATTATCGTTGACTTCCTGAATAGTTTTTAACGTGAAACGATCAAAGTAAGCGGAGAACTCAACTGGGGTCAGACGTCTTTAAAGCCGCTTTACTGAGGAACAAACGCTGAGCGGACAGCTTTTCGACTTGCTTGTTCTCTTCAACCTATGATGATTTTTGATTACTCTAGCAGAAGATATTGTAATTGCGCACCCGCCAGTGAAGTCATTGGAGTCAACGGAACTGGAAACACTTTTCTATACGTCAAAGTCTTAGTAAGCGGAAAGGTAATCAGAATGCTGTGATTAAAAATACCAGTTTCAGTGATTACCCTGGTCGTACTTCCGTTGTCAACGAATGGCCTAGTTCATTCTCTGACTGATGAACTGGTTCACGTGAGCTGTTTAATCTAAATTCTAACCGAGATATCGAACTTCAAAGCTCAATACTCGACGCAGGACGTGACATTGATTATCAATCGTTGTTCCTCGTTGCTTGATAGATATTTGAAGTCTCCGTTGAAATACGATTTGTTCATGCCATAAAAGGCATTTCTGTGCCCCGAATGACTTCTTATATTCAAGATAATCTCGGGCGTTAAATTTTCAACTATTCGCATTGCATTCTGACATTTCGAAACTCTAATATATGCATAGTGAAATAATTAAAATAAGATTTCTAATCAGGTCGACCAAAGGTTGACGGCAGGCAACGGAGTATATTATGCTGATGCACCTGTTCTTAAATGAAACTTCTTCGCATAAAAATTAAAAAATATAAGATCCTCATAAACAACAGCACACGTGAAGTAGAGACCACCACTATATATATATATATATATATATATATATATATATATATATATATATATATATTACGTCACCCGTCGGGTGACAACCTGCCCTTACCATTTCAAAATTAGTACGTGGCATTTCAAACCAAGCACTTCATTTAATAAAATTAAATCGGTTTCTATATTATATATTTCTATTCTATATATATAATCGGCAATTTTAAAGAGACCCATGTATTCGACAGCAAATTGTAGGGTTTTTTATAAATAGAAATATAAGACGGACAGAAAGCAAAAAAATACGCTTACTTTAAATGGACTTTCTTTTCCCCTGCTCTATCCAAATTTGGAAGCCACCTCAAACCCCACCCTTAAACAGTCAGTTTTCGCTCACATTTCCTCGTTTTCAAGTAGAACTACTCATACTTTGTCTCCCGAACTAAGTCATCTGAAATGCTTTTCATCGCGTAAACTTCGTGTGCTGAAATGTAATCAATAGCTTATACAACTCTAATTTTTCAATTTAGTATCAAATACATTATTTCTCTCGTTTAACTATTATGGTGGCCACTCCAAATCGTTCCCCGCAATGTATGCAAATGTTTGCAAATGTTATTCTGTATCCGAAGAAGAATGTAGATTGTATTTGACCTCATCTCAGGTCAAAGTCAAGCCCAAGAAAGCCCACTATAGGCTTAGATAAATTTCAATGTGTAGTTATACTGGATTTTTGAAAAAAATAAAATAATGCTTAAAAAGAAAATGAAATATTTTACTCTGAACCTTTAAAAAGCATATATAAATGCAACAGAAGATTACTCTCACAGCCTTTATCTTTATTATCGTATCAAGAATACACAATCCAGGATAATAAATTCGTGGTCGGCCTTTTTATTACATTTACTTAATACCCCGCAAGCAGCCGCAAAGGCGTGTTAGTACCCATCCCGTGATTAAGAAAAAAAACCGCACTACAAATTTATACTACCCAAATACAAAACATGGTAAACATGTTTGCAAAAACACTTGCACCCCACACACTTGCGAAAACTCAAACTACCAACTAACATACACATGTACCTACAAAAGTATAACTAATATCTTTGCAATGTTCAATTTTTTCCGACTTGTAAATTCAATTTTTTTAATTTTTATAAAGTGACTTCGGTTTCTTACTATTATGATTTCTGATTGCTCGGGGGAAATAATGAGTATTTGTATCTATCTGCACTGGAATCTATCTCCCTTATTTTATCTTTTAGGTCTGATCTACCTAAGTAGTGTGGGTCCATTATAATTCTTTTTGTGTCATCGTTAAACTAATTTGTTCTGAACCTTTCTAAAAGTCTAAACCTCGTTTGTTCTCTTCGTATTTCAAGTGGCGCCCAGCCTAAATCCCCTAAGAGACCTGTCACACTTGTGTTCTTATAATAGCAATTTTTAACGACTCTGGCGTATTTTCTCTGGACTTTATCTAATTCTCTTTGCCAAATTTTATCCCAAGGATCCCAAATACTTGCGGCATATTCCAAATGATTACCTAAAACTCATTCCTATAACTCCACATAACCATGTAAAGTGGCCGCAGCTCTTACTGTCGGCCGTCATTATTGAATTTCGTCGTCTATTAACTCAACAAAATAAAACTGAGAAGCCGATACACAACAGTCATTGAGAAATATATAACTCGTGTGATGTTTAATTTAGCTCTGACTCAATTTTGATTAAAAGTATTGGGGTCCAGTTCCTTTCTTTGTGCAGCCTCAGATTTCTTGAGGGGAACTTTAATATTATGTAACGCTATTATCAGTAATATTCTGTAATGTTGTTCTAGAGATTTCACCAAATCCATAGGAAACGTAGTGGTATTTTAATATTTCTGAGGTTCGAAAATCTAAAGATGCCACGATAATGCAGCCTTAATAGCATGGTAGAAAATACTAAGATGATGGAATTCAAAGGCGATAGACCAATCATAGGAAAAATAATTTAAACAACCAAGGTTTAGGTGACGCCAGATCATCCTCTATTTCTTGGAGCAAAGTATTCGTAATTGAAGAGGATATGCACATTAAAAGTGCCGGATTAACTACATAACGGTATGAAACAGCGAGCTTTAACAAATAAGTTGAAAAAAGACGCCTTAATATTTTTTTTAAGATAGCGATTCCTTGTTAATGTATACGGATGCGGGAACTGGACAATTACGAAAGCAAGTGAAGAAAAAGTTAAAAGTATTCGAAAAGAAATGCAAAGAGGTTCTGACAAAAAAATAAATACCAGTATTACATACAAACTCAGCATAGAATGCATCAACAATCAATGCAAATGTTGACAGTCCATTTTCATACGCAATACCTTTCCTTCTTCATACACAGAAAGAGATGGCAAGAACATGAAAAACAAACGGATGAAGAAAGAGTACCCCAAAAATATGGAAATATAGAACGCGAGGCAGAAGATCTCTGGAGAACCCACGCAGGAGATGGAACGACCAAGTCTGAAGAAGTTCGTAAGAGGCTTAATCCCTAATTCTCGGAGCAAGAAGAAGATTTATTTGTTCATCTTGCCAAATAACTCATGAAAGTTAATTGTGTAAAAAGGACATAAAAAACTAATAATAAAATTAAATTGACGAAGTTTCCGAGAAAATCTCGAAGACATGAAAAACTACACTGATAGCACGATTTTCTTTCTCCATACATGATAAGAAAGTATGGAATTATAACCATGAATAGCTTTTGGCTTTTATGTTTGCAATTCGAAGAAATATTTTATGGAAACTAAATAAATAAATTCAAAGCGGTATTGTTGTTGTGGCACAAGTCATCATCAGTATTTCAATCCTAGGATTAGTTTACTGCAGCCCTCCATTCCTCTGTATTTAATGTCAATTCCCTCAATCCTTGATACCTTCTGTGGTTTACGTCCTTAATTTTTCCCACGCACATATCTCTTGGTCTTCCTCGTGGAATCTTCCTTTCTCTTTTTCCTTCTATTATATACCTAATCAATCCATTGTGCCTCAATGTGTGTCCAATCCATCTATTTTTCTTTGCCGTAGAGCTCTCCGTATGATCCTATCCTCTTCTGCTCTTTTAAATATTTCTTCATTCCTTACTGTGTCTTTCCGTTTGATCTTCAGCATTCTCCTCCAGCACCATGTTTCAAAGGCTTTCATTCTTCGCTGATTCACTTTTCCAATGTTTCAAGTCTCGAGACCATAGAGCGCTACGCTTCACGCGACAGTTTTGACCAATTGCTTCCTTGTTTCCAGATTTAGGTTCTTTGAACATACTAATTGCCTCTTCTCTATGAATTCGCCCTATTCTTCACTTGAACTCGGTCGAACTTCTTCCATCCCATGTTATGCTGCTGCCCAGATAGATGAAGGGTTCCACTTGCTCTAGTTTCACCCCTCAAATTGCGGATATCTGCATTGAGCTTCTCTCTTCCACACAAAAGGATTTTAGTTTTCTTCTTGTTGATGTTTACATTATAATCCCTCAGTACTTGATCCATAGTATTTAGAGTTGCTTACAGGTCCTCTCGCGTTTCCGCCACTACCGCGATGTCATCTGCAAACCAGAGCATGCTGATTTCCTCTCCTTTTACCTTGACTCCTTTGATACCCAATTCTTGTGTTTCTTTTATTGCCTCTTTCAGTTACACGTTGAATATTGCTGGCGAGAGGTTGCATCCTTGTCTTACTCCTTTGTTTCTTTGGCTTCAATTTTTCTTCCATTTTTCGTTTAAATTGTTGTTACCTGGTTCTGGTAGAGGTTATGGATATTTCTCCGGTCGTTTTAGTCCAATCCCAAGCGCTTATTGTATCTTTAACATATTGCTCCATTCGACGTCAAAGGCTTTCCCCAAGTCCACGAATACCACATATAATGACTTATTTACGAGTCTCATTTATTCGGCCAGAACTCTCAAGCTGACAATTGCCTCTCTTGCTCCTCGGTTTTTCCTGAATCCGAATTGTCTTTCTGTGAGGTTTCCTTCTATCCTTCCTTCTATTCTTTTTTTAATTATCCGAGCAAGGATTTTTGATGCTTAAGTCACCAGGCGCAATGTTCTGTGTTCTTCACATTTATCTATTTTCGGTTTCTTCGGTATTGCAATCGTTATACTTTTCTCGAAGTCTCCTGGTATATTTCCGCTGTCATAGCTATCTTTGATTATTCCATAGAGGGTATCCTTTGCTTTGACTCCGAGGGCCTTGATCATTTATCTGTTAATTTCGTCAACTCCTGGTACCTTGTTCTTTATCAGGTCTGCCACGGCTCTCTCGAATTCACTTCTTAATATCTCTAGACCCCGATCGTCTTTACCTATCATCCTTTCATCTTTAACCAAGCCATCTTCCAGTGATTTGGGAGCTTGATAAAGTACTTCAATGTATTCTCGCCTTCTATTCCCAATGTCGGCATCATCTATTAGTATTTTTCAATTAGCGGCTCGGATCTTTCGCGATTTTGTTATTCTTTCCCCGAATTGCTCCTTCACTAGTTTATAAGCCATCTAGCTGTTTCCCTTTTTCATGTTGTCATGAATATCATCGCAGCAGCTTTCTATCCATTCATCTTTTGCCTTCTTGCACTCTCTTACACTCTCCTGTATGACCTGGTCCCGCATCTTTTCATAGAGGTCTTCTTCACTCTCATCTCTTGGATTCTTGCATTTTGGGTGACAATTAGAGAATAGAAAAAGAAATTGTTAATGGGAGGAGGTGGGTGCGGCCATAGATGCGGTAGCTTAACAGCTTAGGGTATGTCTTCAATGGAATTAAGTTTTACACACTACTTTACTACTAAAACCTGGCTGAAACGGCCCAAAATATCCTTAAGCTCCATACTATGTACTCGTATTAATAAAACTCATTTTCTAGCTCTAGATACTTCCTCTCTATCTTAATTCTATTCGAAATAGCTATTCTTTTTCTCGCCCATCCTTGCTTTCCCAACGTTCTCTCCCCTATTACCGTCTTTGGTATCCCATAGTCTCTCCAAATCTCCAACATCCATTTGTCCTGCCTTCTCCAAATCTCTCCCGATAGACCCAATTAATGTGAACAATCAATTTAAACCAAGGGCCGTAGTCTAAAAAAAGACACAAAATTTTGAAGCGGAATGAAAAGGAACAGATCCTTTATTGTCACCCAATATATCACTCGGTTTGTGAAACACAGGGGTCATAGTGGATCTCAAACACACACATTCCCTGGTGTAGGTAGTGGAAGTGGGGGGAAAGTGTTAAAGGTTTGTTTCTTAAAAACCAAAGTGCGTTATGA
Organism: Hetaerina americana; assembly: GCF_022747635.1. Taxonomy (NCBI): domain Eukaryota; kingdom Metazoa; phylum Arthropoda; class Insecta; order Odonata; family Calopterygidae; genus Hetaerina; species Hetaerina americana. The sequence goes on from NW_027287427.1 coordinate 70,913,100, forward strand.
AAGTCTTTCGAAGACATTTTGACGGAACTGGATAGAAATTTTTACACAAAAGCACATTCGAAAATCGATTCAGCCACCCTACTCCTTTGTTCCTGCTCGTTCGCCCACATGAACTTCCTTCCTCCCGACCGCTTTCATTCCCACCGCTCGCGGGTCGGGAGCTCGCGTGCTAGTCAGAGGTTTAATGTTGGTCAAAAGAATCCTCCGCTATTATCAGATATAGCCCCAGGGCCCAATGTTTTTTATCCTTTATTTCTTATGCAACAACGCCCCGGAGCGCATCGGACAGAACGCAGAACAGCAAAGGGGCGGACAGCTTGAGTGTACACGAACGCCAAGGGAAACGGTGCTTTTCGACAGCGCTCTGCAAGTTAAATACAGGTTTCTGGGAATATTATGACACTGCGGGTCGAGACGCACTTAATTAAACCGGGACCGCCTAGATGAGCTTCGAATTGAACATATCATGAATAATCTACGGGCATAGAAATTTAGGGCTATTGCAAATTTGCTTGGCTAGGGGAGGGAAGGGGGGCACAATGGTCTACTAAAGTGGTCCAACAACCTTTGATCACTATAGACGGGTTAAAATCAAAATTTCGGTGTTAAATACGTCGCAGTTGTTATGAAGCTTGTTATGAGGAATAAGTTTAATTCACCATTTTTTAATCTGACTATTTTATTCTTTTTGACGATCAGGCAATTTATTCACCGACTAGCGGGGACTGGTGAGTTGCGGTGGCTAACGTACTGGCTTCTCACAGAGAGTGTCCAGGTTTGAACCCCGAAGGTGGCTGATTTTTTTCAGTCGTTTTCCGATACCTACTTCAGAAGCTTTGTGAAGAGCACTTTGAATGAGTACGCCGTCGGATGGGACATTCCACAGTGGACCCTCCATTACAGTAGGCTAAAGCCGACACCGGGTTTTTCTCCACCCTTCATTCTTTCACATGCATCCCTAATTGCGTAAATGACCAAGCTGTCGGTCACCGCCCCTAAAAACCACGAGCATATCCGCTAGGGCAATTTGGCTCTCTTGGGTGCGATTTAATTCCCTTTTTCCCCACACATATTCACCAAAGCATACGACTGAATGCTGAAATACCAAAATGTGGCATTTTTATCCGTTCTATTCATTCGAAGGAATGTTTTGATGTCTATTCAGAGATATGGAAAACTCAGGCTCTGGTTCGTGCAGCACTAATTCTAGCCAAGCAATTGAGGCTTCAAAAAAAAGCCACGAAATAGATTTGTTCCACGAATCATAAACGTATCAGACGGCGATATTATAAAATGATACCTCTAATTAGACCTGTGAAAATATAACCAAAGCAGTTGACAAGAAGATTGATTTTATTAGATGAGGGTGGAGCTCATCTCGGACTAAACGAAGTTTACGCGTATTGTACCAGTAGGTATGTAATCAGGACTATTTTCTTTCTCACTGCCATCGTTTGGTTTCCCACGAAGTTGCAGTAACAACTGTGAATGAGGTTGCCCCAAGGCATCACCGGGTTTTGAATCCACAACCATCCAATCAGTATCCAAAAGCTCTGCCACCTATAGAATGTCCAGTTGGCCGGAAAAACCTAACTAAAGAGAGGAGTTAGAAACATTTTGAATATTTCACCAACCCTTATTGTGGTACAACAGATTTAATCACACATCTGTCATCTTCAGGTACGATTGTATCTGAAATTATCACATGTGATGAAACTGGTGGTATGGTAGTAAATTTTGGTGAAATATATGAAATTTTCCTGATTCCTAGTTTCCTAATGCGATATCAAAGTGTTGAGCCTGATGCCATTGAATTGATCTACAAGTGTGTAATCATAGTGAAGTTAGTTGCAATGATGTAATTGAAATTTTTACGTTTTCGTGTACCCCTAAATCTAGAGCTACAGGGGCCATTCTCCTAGACTGTGCTTTATTACTTGGCGTATGATTTAATAGTTTTAATGACACTAATATTGGTTATCTAGTTGAACGTGACAAAACGCACTCATGATATGACCTACGGAAAAGGTGATTTTCACAGCCCATGAGAAACTGCGTAATACTGCCATGGTCATTCAATATTATCGGTAGCAAGTGATTTCATGATTCATTTGCATGTCTGACATCAAATCATTCTCTATCCAAGTCTGAGCGTTTTCAGTCGTTGGAACAATAAATCTTACATCGATTTAACGATCGTAAGAACTCAGTGATCTTGTTTGTCCCTAAGTTCCAAAGATTCGCTAAGAAGTCTTCCTAGTTACTTACCTAGTCTTGCACGTCACATAGGAGCTCTTAATGACCTGCGTGCAATTTAAATGGGTGGTTTACCTTGACCCATGATTAATAAACCTACGCGTAAATTTTCCAGCTGGTGTGAGCTTCAACTTCTTCGGGCCCAATAAAATTGGTCGAATGTCCTGCACTTGAATTTTGAGTTTCGCATCTAGGATAAGAGGTCGAAAAGAGGACTGAAAGACAACCGTCTCTTCCTCCTACATCCACCTCCGTTGAACATCCGCCCCCTTTCTGAACTCTCTCCCCCCATCGATGTTCAGAGGTGAACGACTCTAGCGTGTCTTGTGTTTTATGCTTTCAGCTGCAATTTAATTCTGGTTGGCTTCATTTAATATATAGCGTCGGGCCAAAAACTTGGGAGTAAAAAGTACGATAATCTCAGCTCGCAACCCCATTAACCTTACGACAAATCATTCAAGTGTAACTTTAAATGATCCCCTATATGAACCCATGTAGTAAACGGTGTTTAAATCAAGGGTTTTTTTAAACTGATGGCCGCCTTTAAAAAAGTGGCTTCCATTTATTGTTGCTCTTCGTGATTCGTTGCATTCATATTCATTATTGTGGGTCAAAATGCGAGAATGACTGAAATAAGAATTCGAAAGAGGTACGTACTATATTTTTTGCATTGATCCAAAATAGTTTTGATTAAACATTGCGAATGTAAAAGAATAAACTGAATAAAAAATGGCAGGAGATCACCAGTTACACAAAGTTAGCTGTAACTGTAGAAAAAATATATGCACGTAAATGCATATTTATTCAGCATCCATGGTGGCTCTACTTTCTCTTGGCATGAAATCGTGCGGATGTGGATGCCCAAATATACTATAATTACAAAATCTTTAAACATTGAACTAATCATGCACCTGCTGCTTTCCATTTGCTCTCAACGTTTTTCTTGGTGGCCCTGCCGTAAGCTGAAATTGTAGATGAAGAAAGTACTTTTACATCATAACACATTAATATAAAGCATGGATTTAAATATCCTGTCCTGCGATACTGACAAGACGACTGTCGAGATTGTGAAATATTATTTCTGTTATGGTAATAGATATTTCAATTCTATAAGCATAAGTATGGAATTCTCCGAAGCTATTGAGATCTATTGATTATCTTTCAATAACTTTTTTTGATTCAATGTGGTACTTCATACGCAAGGTTCTCTCAAGTGAGAAGCATGATAATCCTGTAGAGAAACTATGTAGTCAACCTAACGGAATATAGCTATTGCTAGCTCTACATGTTTTACTCTAATTTATGTGAACGGATGTTATGAGGTAACAAAAAAGCAAGAGAGGTGCATTACTTTGATTTAGTTAAATACTATTGGAAAAACGTAAATAGTATTATGTATCAATAGAAGAAACTTTTATCCTACCATTGGAAGCGGTTCAGGGAAAATCCGCTAATTATGGAAAATTATTACTAGAAGAGAGTAGACATGATGGGTATGTAGGTAGAATTAGTTTGGGAAACCCTTGATTCACAAACAGGGCAGTTAAGATAAACTTTATGAAATACACAAAACACCTAGGTTTTTTTACGACTTCTAAGTCGACCACTGGAGTGAAAAATATGAGCTAGGTACCATCACAGAAAGATTCCATTATTTGTACTTCCCTAACGCGAGAGGCAATCATAGAACCATAGAAATCGAATCCAAACATCCATATATGTTAAATTAAAGACAAAAATTAAATGATTTAGTCAAAAACACTAATTATGCATGATTCATATAGGCATTAATGTAGACTTGTTTTTTTTTATCTGAGCTAATACAGGTTTTCAAATGGGTGTATCGTATGAAATAAAAGTAGTGCATATATAAATGGTACCGTAACTCCCCCCGCCACACACCCATAAGTTGGCTTGCGCAGTATTGTGTAGATGTGAATCAAGTGATTGAGGTCACTTTTTCATTCGCAAGATATTTTATAATTTTACCTATTCAAAGATTTTCATCATGATTCTTTTTATCAGCAAGGCAATGAGTACAGCCTCGAGCGCAAAGTTGAACGTGCTTACATTGTAAGCAATGTACATGGAGTTTGTAAGCCAACCTTTTGAGCCATCCCGTTAATGATTCCCCTGTTTGCGGTTTCTTTTCCGATCCCTCTCCCCGAGTGTATTTTTCTTTTGCTTATATTCATCTCGTCCCCAACTTAATCTTCATCTTTCGCCCCCAGTCTCAAAAGTCTGGAGAGTACAATGAATGCCGGATCCTTCGCGTCCGCATTTATTCCCGGGTGTATGTTTTTTTTTGAAATATTTATATTCAAAGCCATTTCCTTATCGGTGGAAACGCGTAATGGCAATACCGCACCGTTTTCTTCCTTTATCTCTCGCTCACTCCAGTTCGCTCTTCGTCTAACATCCAGGACTCATCCTCCTTCCACTTCCAACCCCGTGGCGCTTTTGAATGTAAGATGTCGATCAAACCCATGCCCTCCACACACACACACACTCTCTCTCTCTTCTCTGCCTTCTTTCGCCGGCTTAAGGTGGGATAAAAAAATGAAAATACACCACACCTTGACTTTCGTGAATAGAAGTTCCGCTCATTATTCATTTCATACCCTTCCTCCCTCCTCCTCATCCCCTTTCTTGCCCGGGACGTCTCATCTCGGAGTTTGAACTTTCCCCCACCCTTCTCCACCATCGCCGCCGGCATGTTTTGCGAGAGGGAGGGAAACAGCAATGGGAATGGATTCTCTCTCATGAATTTTTTATGTGTGATCCTGAGCGAGAAATATGCCCCATGCGAATTTCAAAGCCGCGGCTTCCTCCTTCAGTTATTTTGTTTTCCCCAGCGCTCATTTTTGGCGTCCAGGAATCTCGTCTCGACCGACAAACCCTGGCTAGTGACTTTAACGATTCCTTTCGGGTCTTTCATTAATGCAGAAACTGTTTGAGTAACTGAACACCATAGGATTTATCGATGAGCAGAAGAACCTTGGTGTCCATCTTGATGAAAGAGTTTCGTGTGACCAGGCGTGCGCTGTTGTCAAATTTCACACATCATGAGCTTCCGTTCGAGCAACGGATCAGCGTTTACAGTGAAATGTAACTACAAGGGATGCCACTTTCCTCGACACGAAAAATGGAATTAATCCATGCATAATTGACATCCCGACCTCACTGACTTATTATGAGTATAATTTTGTCGATACAAAATCCTAGAGTTGCGAAACTAGACAACACGAGACATGTTTTTAGCAAAACATAAGGGTTGAAATATTCCGTAATAGCTACAGAGATCTTACTAAACTAAGTAAATTTATCGTTTCGCAATCAATACAATTATTGTCAAATTAATGTCGGCAATATATGTATACTCTCTCCAACCGAGCCGACCTCGGTGTAAAACATTGAGATGGTTATCAATAGTACTGTCACAAGTTGTAGCTTTCCATAGTAAACATCCGAATTTTATTCGTGAATATCTGAATCAAGGAATTATATAGAAGTAAGGTAATTCATATTTTAGTACCATGCAAACCACCGCTAGGGTTTGTGGAAAGGGGTGAACCTGACACCTGATTAATTTTTACCCCAACACGACACTACCGAGGTCGGACAATATTAATATGAACCCTTATCTTTCGTGGAAAAAATTACATCTTAAATCTATCTGTTTTACACTTAATCTCTCTAATTTTATTGGCATGATCTCTCCTATCGTAGTACGATAGGAGTAAAGATATATTTTCAACATCACTGCTAAAGGGACCTTCGAATTCATGAAAGAGATTTGATCTGTAATTTAAACTTCGCTCCATGAGTGATTTCAAACCTAGCTGCCCTAATATTTCGGATACGATAGCAAGTTTATCATACATGCAACCTGTAACAACGTTTTACAAATCTAGCACCTCCACGCTGCGCTTGATTCAATTCTAACCAGTATATTTAATCCAAAATATGGAACACACTGGTTGCTCATCTACGAAAATAGTCATTGAGCTAATTGTTTTTCGAGAACGATATCTTGAACACAATGGAGTTTTACGCTTTGACAATTGTAAGCAGTATTGCCTCGAGAGCCAAGTGAAGATAATTTTCCTCTCATTTATAAAATCTTGAATTTTAGAACGTTCAACATTCTAGATCGCTTTTGATGGAATTTCCCTACAACGACCACCTATGGAGAATGAAGTATTTGATTGCAGGTTAATAGGAAGGTTGGTCGCTGCTACTAGGGGGAGCGTTGGTCTGAAAAAAGAGGTGTAGATATGGAGGTTAGATCTTTAATGTATTTGTTCAAATACGTTCATATTTGATGAAAAAAAGCATTTATCTAAATTTAAAATATGTATATTTATTTTTACCCTACTTTATTTTACCCTCTCCTATCCATTCCCTTATAAAAATATAGACTAAAACTGCAACGTTCCCACGAAACGTTTTTCTTTAAGGTTCCTTTTTTTTGGAACCAGATGTTAAAAAACAATCAAATTTTGTTCTTTCTTAAATGCGACGACTGACTTAGATAGCATAGTTGTGACACACCTTAAGTCTCAGGTCCGATTTTATAACTGACTTCAGCGGTGTCTCCCGCTTATTGGCACGAATTTCTGAAAACACCATTTTTAAATCTCAAATGTTTATTTTTAATGTATGGGTCTAAAATTTTATCGTTTTACACCAAATTTGGGTGAAGAGTATGTTTTGTGCAGCGAAAAAACACGGAGACCTGTTATTAAATTTTTTAAGTGTCATAGTTTGACTTGTGGATGCTCTTTAAACGCACAAATTATCATTCAAATATGCTAAATTGTTACAGTAATTAGTCTCAAAATCACACGGATTCTTCGGGTCAAATGAACTGTTGATATTTAGGACATATTTCGAAAGATACTGTTTTCAACCATTTTAAAAATGTACCTAACGTTTCACGAAAGTAAATAATTAATGCTAATGGCTGGTATATCATCAATTCTGAAAATCAGGAGGATAATATACTAGAACTTATTCACTCAACATATAATAACCGCTCTTCAAATTTGTTTTCCTTTATTAAACTAAAATTAAACCAATTGGCAAACTTAAAACGCGTCACGTATTTTTCCAGCAAAAATACTTAAATCTACGACCTCTTCCATGTGATCTATGCCATGCTTCACCAGTTATTGTGAATTGCTTGGGGATATGATTTCGGTCATTACTTAGCACTTCCGTTTCGGTTAGAACTTCTAAGTCTAGCATGTTTAATAGCCCTCCAGATGTGAATTAAACGTCAGCTCAAATACCTTTTCGAATATCAGAGTCAAAAACAAAACAATTTTAACTCCAAGCGTAACAGCGTATTAATATTTCCCTTTACTTTCCATTTTTGGCATGCTGTGCACTTAATTCCCTGAGTGCATGGGTTTTTACAACCATATGTCACATTACTGAGATGTATTACTGAATATTACTTTATATTAAACAGGTATGCTTTCGTCAGAGCTAGATGCGGGTTGGAATTATTGGGGAGAGTTGACTCTGGCCACAATGTTGAGCGAGTGAGTGAAGAAATAAACTGAAATCATTAAGATAAGGAATGTACTATTTTTGTTAAAATCCTGACCGAATACCTGGCCAAGCACAAGGTGACAACGCTGCTTCAGTCGCCCTACAGCCCCGATGTGACACCGCCGGACTTCTTTCTGTTCCCAAATATAAAATTAATCTAGGAAGGCAGCCATTTTGGAACGCTGGATAACGTTAAAGAAGCCGTGACGAGATGTCGGAACGAGGTTCACTTAAAAGTAGTCAAAGAATCGTACAGCGACTACCAGAGGCGCTAGCATCCATGTGCCGATGCACAAGGGTGCAATTTTGAAGAATTTTTAGTAATTTGTACTTTGATATGCAATAACATTTTTTCCCGGAATAAATCCACTTATTCTTGGGACAGATCGTGTACTTATACTGACTGTAGTTGATTCGCACCCATATTAGTTTGAATACTGAAGATTTATTCCGGTTAATGATGATAACTCACCACGATCATTCTAACTCTTCTTAATTTTTTTCTATTAATTTCGAATAAGACCGTTTAATACAGCATTTTTTTCATCCTTCACCATTGGACTTATCACTTGCAAGTAATTATTTGTCATAAAATAATAACATTATAAAAACGTGTTTGATTGTAGGTAATAGTTTTGAATTGGAAATCTCCTGGAAAGCGATAGAAATTGGTCGATCGATCGTTTGTTAGACTCGATTCTAAATTCATTAATCACGCCCTCCACACTTTTGGGTCTTGAGGGTCTTGTCACGAATAAACAAGCGATGGTTAACTTTGTTACAACCAACATTTATACAGAGCCACGGTTCACTTCTTTCAATTTTTTTCCTCGTCAGTCACCCTTTTCGCTTTTAGACCACTAATTTCTCATTGAGACCGAGCTCTGCAGGACGCCGACGTTAATGCGGCAATCCGCCCCTCACCAAGCACGTCCCCCCCTTCCACCCTCCCTCTCTATTGATCTTCGCTCCTCCAACAGAGGGACATCCACTAGCTCTTCTCATCCCTCCATCCCCCTCAGAGAGAGAGAGAGGAAAAGCACCCCACCGACTAACCACCCCACTGACCGGCCGTGAGGGAGCACCGAGGGGGAGGGAAGAGGGAGAGATCACGTGGCCCAGGTTGTGGAATTTTCCCAAGTAAATTGTTATTAATAGGTGACCGGTGGAATCCTCCAAGTTTCACCGCCGTAAGCTATGTAATTCATAGAAAAATTATAAACAACCTTATCCTATCAACAGATACCACACCTAGCTCGCGGGTCGTACTAGGGAAAATATAGAAATTTCTTTATAGAATGGATTATATTATTTCATTTGTGGACAAAATTAAAAAAATAAAAATAAAAAATATCCGGAGAAATTATAAAAAAAACCATTAACACAGTAATCAACGTGAAGGTCGGTTTGGTAGGTAATGGTAGGGTTCACCCGGTACTAAGCCCGACGGCGAGTGATATTCCAACATCAGTGTAGGGGACCAGTTCCTTTCCCTGTGCCGGTTATGGTTTCCCAGGAAGAGCTGGTACCCGAAAAATCACACAGCTTGGGTGGAGCTACCGGTGCCCAGAGAGGCTTGCCGGGTAAAATTATATTAAGTTCCAAAAAAATTATTATTTTAGGCAGAAATTATAATAGAAAATGTAAAATATCGTTTGAGATGAGCATTAAAGCCCGAGAGAAGTTTTTTAGGGCCTGGTAGTATACAGGGTTTATCCGAAAAATATACGCGAACGATTATTTTTGGGGATCGAGATGGTGCGGGGGCTAACGAACTGGCTTCCCACCCAGAGGGCCCGGGTTCAAATCCCGGCGGTGTTGAATATTTTTCAGAGGTATCTCGATCCCTACTTGAGGTGCTTTGTGGAGGGCACTTTGAGTGAGTGCGCCGTCCGTCGGATGGGACGTTAAGCTGCGGACCCCTTGGCGCCTTTCGTAAAGAGTAGGCTAATGTCGACGCCGGGTTTCTCTCCACCCTTTATTCTTTCCTGGCCATCCCCTATGGCGCAAATGACCTCAGCAGTCGGTCGCCTCCCCTCAAAACTACTACTACTACGATTATTTTCCGATAATGGAGACTACTGGAGTGGGACAATTTGTGGCGGGGGAAATGGCGAGAGTTCTTGGGAAAGCTACAGGACTCGCGTTAGTTGTCTGCGTGCCACTGCAGTGTTTGTATCACTGCTAGACTGTACCCCTGTTTGAGGTTAGCCTCACGAAATCACAATGCCACGTTTCATGGAGCAACGATACGCGATAAAATATTGTGCTGAGCCGAGGTCGTGTAATAGCTATGGCTAAGAATGCTTACGTAGATGAAATATCCCAAGGAATAGTTTTCCGCGGGAAAAAAAATGTTCCGGAAGGGTAGAGGGGAAGTTGACGACGAGGAACGCCCTTGAGAACCGTCAAAGACACAGTGCCGGGGAAATGTGCAAAAAGTGTGAAACACGTACTATTTCCATCGACGCCTGAGTGTCAGCATGTTAGCAGAAGAGTCAAAGATTCCAAAAACCACAGCGCTTCGCATTCTTGCATAAAATTAAGCCATGGGAAAGGTGTGTGCCAATATGGTACCCTAGATGCTGCCGAAAGATCTGAACTCATGATCAAGTACCTGGCCAAGCATAAGGTGGCAACACTGCGCCAGCTGCCCTAAAGCCCCGATGAGGCGCCGCCAGGACTTCTTTTTGTTCCCGAGAATAAAAAGAAAGGCAAGCATATCAGCACGCTGGATAATGTCAAAGAGATCGTGATGAGGTGTCTGAACGAAGTTTCCGTCGACTCCTTCTAGGAAGCGTACCGCGACTGGCCTAGGCGCTGGCATTATTGGCATTAGAAGGGTGCTATTTTGAATAATTTTAGTGATTTGTGCTTTGATCTGCGGTAAATGTTTTCCCGGATTTATTCTATATAATTTTGGGGCAGACCAAGTATATAAATATGTGGTTGAGCTAATCATACCAATGCGTGGTTAAACAGCCATCGTCACTTGAGTAAGACATGCCATAATGGTGATATTGATGTGAATAAATTTGCATAATTGATGGTTTTCGGCGTAACTTTATGGAATCGATTCATATTGGAAATGAAAATAATAGTAACTTTGTGATTCCATTGAATATTTATTACGATACAGATAATAAGTTTTCAGTAGAATCACAAAGTTACTATTTTTTCATTTCCAAAATAAAAAAAATATGCGCCTGTGGACGCGACAGTTCAAAGAAGGCCAAAAGTCGTAACATGGCAACGAACCCAAGAATGCTCGACCACGGAACACGTTCTAATGGTTTAAAAATACCTCTACGTATTTGATTTCTACGATGGTGGAGTCATGGCGTTTGCGTTTTTAAATCATTTTACATCTGCAAAGAAATTATTGGGTACCTTTAGAGAAGTAGTAACTTTTTAATGAAGGTTGTTTGACGGAAAAAATTAGGAGGACCATAAAACTGGGACGTAACTCTCAATTTTAAAAATCGGCCCCAATAGTCACAGGCCGCATACAAAGCTGAAACTGTACATTTATTCCAAAAAACATGGTTTACAGGAACGAGCTCAACACCGAGGATTAGATTCCCTATTCCATCCCGTAGTAGCTCATATTATTTGGCCGTTTTAATTCAGGTGATCCGCCATTTTCCACGAGGGGACATCAGGCAACATCGTGAAGATTAGTTACTTGCATTATTAAATAGCCTTATCGCGGAATGTCTCCTTGGTATTCCAAAGCTCTTAAAGAGTTTCTGACCTTTTGAATAAAACAACACAATGAGGAACGAGCTTTGCCCGTCGAAGGTAACTGAAATCCTAGCTCTATGCTAAACATTTAATTTTTCTACGTAATACTTTTCCAAGTAGCATGATCCAAAATCATCCACATTAATAATGTAATATATGCCAGAGACATTAATAAAGAATAAACACAGAACTAAATATGAATTATAACCTTTATTTACTTCGAATTATAAAAAGAACTTCTCAAAATAAATTGATTTTATTTTAATTACCACTTCACCAAAATCCATAGGGACCAAAGAGCAGAATACTGAACAGAACCAATGTTTTTTTATCTAATATTATTTTAATCTTTCACTCTGCTCCTCAGAATCAGTAGTCCAACAATTACGTTCTACATTTATTTAACAGAAATAAAATGCTGCAATTCTTTTAGAGAATTCCAACTCGCTCTGGCAATGACAATTTTCTAGGGTGACGTGGAGCTAAGTCCCTCCCTCTCACCTGAAAACGGTACACACGACCCATTTCGTGAAAATCCCTTGGACGGTTTTCATGATAACATTTAATATCAATCAAATAGTGGTAAATTATTTAACATTGATAGTAAAAAAATTCTAGATATATGATGTAGGCTTAGGTACGGGGAACATCGATTAGTGCTATCTAAAATTTTATTTTATTTTTCTCTCAGATGAGACCATATTTTTCCACCAAAAGTCAACTCAGACATTTCCATTTAAAGGAAATACTAAAGCTCACGAATGAAATGGAGTTGAAACTTGTCACCTAAGAGTGCACTAAAGATTTGGAAATCTCCCTCTCTCGCATCAAGTCGCCGCAAGGAAGAATGGCAGCTTCTGTAGGCTAACCAACCATACTACCTCTACTCCACATCTTCCGTACACACATGGCACCACGCGATAAACGCAAGAGGCGCTCGTAATTGGCCGCGGCCGGACACCATTCATACAAAATCCATTATACACATTACGAGTAGCTTACGATTAGTAACTACTCCAATGACTACACAAAGAAGACACGTAAATAAACTCATGAAAAAGTGGGGGTTTCAATCCAACACAGTTACTAATCCAAAGTTAGCATTCTACTTTTGAAGGGCAGAAAATTAACAAATACATTAGATCTACCCCTCCCATGGACTAACACCTTGACGTGGTGGAGGGGTTTTTACGTCCCGATAAACCCTAGAGCTGCGCTGGCGGGAGCAATGATCCTGATTGCTCCTGATGGGGTCACCCACGCCAGATCGAAGGTTAAGAGCCAGACGAAAGGTAGTCTGCGCAGCGTCTGTTTCTCAGGGAGGCGGCTTCAAAGGTGTCTGACCCTAGAAGGGCGGCCATTGAGTGATGGTGTTAAGTTAAAGAAGCTATTGAAGAAGGCAACGGGAAACCCCCTCAATTCTTATTTCCAATATTTCTATGATGGAAAGTATAGAGTAAAAACAATAATACATAGATCTTGGAATACTCGGCTGCGCTGGCGCATAATCCTGCCATGTCTCCTTTACACGATTGTCAGCTCTTTGTACTCACCAATTAGGATTGAGTATGGTCCAGATGGCTTCACGGGTAAACACGGCGAGGTCTGTTTAAGGATGCACCCATAGCCTGAGGTGTCGTTGTCCTAACTTAGTTCTCAGAACTAACTTTCAGCCGCTCGTTCAGATCAATATATTCCGACCCCTGAAAGCGGCGAATAAACTTCACAGGTTAAGCTACCGTCACACTTTAATTCAACGGGACTCCGCTGCCCACTCAGGGCCAATTATTAGTCGAAGTTGAAATAACAAATGCAAAGATAGGCTCGACTACCGTAGATACCTTCACCAGCGGAGTCATTCAAGAATGTAACCTCGCATTATTTTTTACATCATAGATTTTCTAGCATTATCGTCTTTAAGTTTCCTCTGTGAGTATTTTTTACAGAGTATTGACTTTTTTTAATCCATTAAGTGCAGGTTCACTCAAAGTAAATACATATGCAATGCATATTCGGGCGAAGTATTTGGTAATATGAATATTTGCGCCCTTCGGGGCAGTTTGGCTAAGCTTCTCACATTTCATTTTAATCATTATCTTCTCTTTTTTCTTTTTCTGATTACCTTTAGATCATAGGAAAGTTGAATGTCTTTATGAATTGATCATTTCTCAACATTTTCAATTAGGAGATTAACTTGAAACCAAACGGTGCTGCATCTAGATACGCGTAAAAACACGTCATTACCACTGAAGCAAAGACTTTTTATCTTTTCGACCACTCTCCTTCCATAACATATTGTATTTTTCTTTAAAAAATGCTCAGAAGAACTGGCAGCCCGATTAAGATCGTCGTACACAAGCAAACTTTTATTTTTGATCTGCTTCTTTATGATCGATGTCAGGCGACAGAGCTTTTAGCTTAGAAATTTCAAACTTTCTTAGCCAAAACCACGCAACATGAGGAATTTAATGAAAAATATTTTTCAGCGGAATAACATTCCTATCCATCTCAGCATTCTCTTTATTTGCATTCAATAAAATCTCATCCTCATTATTTTTCACAAGAAGAAGATACAGGCATGGCAGTTACTTCAACACTATTCTTATCCCTTTAATTAAATTTTGTAAACTATGGATGAACAATTCATTCCAAAATATATTAGCACGTCGAGGTGAATGATATAAACTTGCATCTGGTGGCATTTTATATCAAGAGAGGAATTGAGAACTTCCCCGATACTTCTGTGGGACAGCAGCCATTCTTTATATATGTGCTCTCGAAGGCGAGTATTCTCTACTCAGTTTACTCAGGATTGGTGAGTGAATATTCGTCGAAATGAGCCTTCACCAAATTTAACATTATTACATGAATATTTTTCTAAATGAATATTCACCCTGTTAAACATTCACCAAAATGGACATTCACCACATTGGACAGTGTACATGTGCGCTGACACGGAGTGGAATTGTAAAGGCGCGTGTCGCATCTCATAGATGTCCCGTTTGGCATTAAACAGCGGCCGGGGAACAAGGGTTCCAACTTAATTCCTTGCTAACGTTTCCAAGTGAAAAATATAGCTTGCCAAGGAAATTTTGGGAAAACATATTAACATACCACTCTGACGAACATTCAATCGTGTATCTATGGTATAATTTTGATTAGCCCGAGCAGGTTCATTTTTAAAGATAATCTTTACGAAAAAAAGCTAAATACATATTTAAAATTATACAAAAGTTGATCACGGTACTCTAGGGGTAGAGCGTTTGACTACTGACCGGAGGGCCCGGGTTCGATTTCTGGGCAAGCCTCTTTGGGCACCTGCAGCTCCACCCAAGCTATGTGATTTTTCGGGTACCAGATCTTCCTCGGAAACCATACCTGTCAGAAATGTGAAATCATTACAAAAGGTACTTCTAAATCAAAAGAAACCGTTCCTCTCTCTATTGATGATGCTATTGGTGATCCGAAACCTTGGTGCCAACCAAAATATCCATAAATCCATAAAAATGCTGGGTACAACCACTTAATGAAGGACCTATTTCTTTTCGGCGGCACTCTTTCCATTAAATATTGCATGTTTAATTAAAAATATATTGAGCATAGCTGGTGGTCAGATTAACTATCATAAACACGAAAGGAAACTTTTACTGTTGATTTGTAGTAGTAGTAGTTTTGAGGGGAGGCAACCGACAGCTAAGGTCATTTGCGCCATAGGGGATGGACAGGAAAGGATGAAGGGTGGAGAGAAACCCGGCGTCGGCATTAGCCTACTGTTTACGAAAGGCGCCAAGGGGTCCGCAG
Source organism: Hetaerina americana (assembly GCF_022747635.1). Classification (NCBI taxonomy): domain Eukaryota; kingdom Metazoa; phylum Arthropoda; class Insecta; order Odonata; family Calopterygidae; genus Hetaerina; species Hetaerina americana. The sequence goes on from NW_027287427.1 coordinate 70,928,460, forward strand.
TTTAACGTCCCATCCGACAGACGGCGTACTCCCTCAAAGTGCCCTCCACATAGCACCTCAAGAAGGGATCGAGATACCTCTGAAAAATATTCGACACCGCCGGGATTTGAACCCGCGCCCTCAGGGTGGGAAGCCAGTACGTTAGCCCCCGCACCATCTCGATCCCCCTGTTGATTTGTATAACGATGATCAAGAAACAAGAGCGTCTCGCTCGGAATCTAGAACTTTCTCATAGTTTAAAGTCTCAACGTCTATGCTTAGGTTTCACCTTATTATACCACTGCCAATAAAGGTTGTACTGCGGAACTTTAATTGCCGACCGCATTGCTACAAGTCCCCCTTACTCTCTGTAAATCTCTGCGGTTCGCGTTGAATAATAAATGTTTCCATTGCGTAACCCCTGAGGAGTCATAAAACATTCCGCGAAAGAACTCCATTTCGTTCAACATGTATGTGACACATATCCACGGCATGCCTACCAGTCCGCCAAGTCTATTTATTTTAGAATGGAAAGCGAGATGCTCCCTACTGTCAACTCTCAGTGTTGGAGACTACGTGAGAAGGATATTTGATCAGTGAGCATAATAATTTATTATGAACACTTCTATTTTTTACGTAATTAATGTGATTCAGTGCTGAACACGCAAGTTAGGAAAGTAATGAAAACATATTTTGTTAACTTCAACAAGGAACACTTTCTATAAGGCTTTTAAATCTTACCTCCGAGTGAGAATCGACATCGGAACGTACAATGAAAGAACACAAGTCTTAATTTATTATTCAATCTCACACAACCGATAAGTTTCTTATAGAAAATTCTAATTCAGAGCAATTGATTTTATTCTGAGCAATCCTGTCCGACAGAATCTTTTCGGATTTAAAAAAAAAATTATTTTAAAATTGTTTGCTGCTTGAGTAGATGAATTTTGATTTCAACGCAAAATTATGTTAATCAAAAGGAATTCGTGTTTAAGAGCAACGATTTCTTGCTTTATAAGCAATAAATCTACCTATTAATGCGTGAAATTTGATAAAAAAACTGTGGCACTTTTTTCAGAAAAATACCGAAGTCGCCTTACAGTGTCTAATCCCATTTTCATATTTTAGCAGACAAGTTCTCAAACCTTCCTCTAAATCTCTTCAACATAAACTTCAGTAACACATCCTTTTTGCGGGTATTTGACATCATGGAAAAAACTATTTCATATTTCCCAGCCACCTGATTTATCAGACTCATTTTATTCTGGTGGAATGAAATTCGGTATCATAATATTCACAAAAATATGTCCTTGAAATTATCATTTTCGAAGGCCAGTTTTTTTTTTGATTAGCACTTCTTTCCTTCAACTTCAACCTGACGGCGAGGAGGGTGTTCGGTCGATTGCACCGGCTGGATCGATAGTCCCTTCTTTTCCGGTCAGCATTCGGAAGGCGTAAAATTTTCCTAAAAATAAGGAAAACGCCCTTGAATTTAAATGCTCAACTTCAAACATTTTAGTTGCAGGGAGTCGCTGGAAGATTGCCTTGGAAATCAAACGGGGTTCCTGTGAATTCTAGCCAAACCCTTTAGCTTGCAAGTAAAAATTATTATCCCTAATAAATAACCTTTCTTCCCCTTCTACTCGGTGGAAGGTAATTAATTCAATTGAAGGCGCAGAGTGGTACTTGGGTGAGACGTGAATAAAGTATGTACGTCTTAACACGACATATTGAATTCATGTGGAAGAATATAAATCGGCGAATAATAATAAGTATGAGGGCGCAATGTTTCCATCAGGTCACCCGTAAATGAAGCAGAAAGAGTTATATGAAATAAGTCATGGATATCACCAATCTTCTTTAACTTGACTATTCAATAAGAATATCGATGTAACAATCAAAAATAAACTAAGTCATTTTCATGATGGGGGTATGCTTTGTTTATGCTTATTCACTTACATAAGATTTCCATACAATTTTCATTATAAAAAATCCAATTCTTATTCCCATAAAAAATACAATACATCAATATGATAAGTAGAAATAAAATTATGATTACTGCTATTAACGTGCTTTAATCAAAGTAATAACCTCACACCGCAAAAATGAATTAAAGATTTATATCTTCGTAGAATTTTAAAGATTTTATAAAGTGCAATTACCTTTCTAACATTAGAAATTACCGTAAGCCAATTAATATTTTCCTGGTAAAGGACGACTATTTTATTTTCCTCGTGAATTAACGGTGGCTGGACAAGGAGAGGAATTTTCTGATAAAATAGGCTTACATCCTGAGTTCCTAGACTCCAGAAAATTCAATTAATATGGATCACACCTAAAACACTTAAAAAAGTCAAGTACATCAGAATAACCTGCAGGATTTTATGTGCCGCTTTCTTGATGATTAGATTTAGATAACCCTACCCTGGATGTATACATGATTTAAAGAGCAGTGTAAAATTCTAAGCGTTTTTAATGTTCCTTGAAATGCTATGTTTTAGGGTTATCACTTTCCTAAGAAAAATCACAAAACTACATCCTAAAAATTATTTAACTTCATATCACTCGTATTTGGGTTCAACTGAAGATGCGACTTTTATACTCATGAAGCCACATACATTTTCGGCTTGGTCTAGAAATGACTCATGTTCTTTTCCCTTGTTTCTAAACTTCCCCACAACTTCCAGGAAACCGTTTGACTTCAGTTCAAATATAAGGGTTGACGATCGTGATCGATGAAACTGCTGGCATTAACACCAATATTCCATTACGATCAGGGATACGTAAAGTAATCCCATTGCAGTAATATGGCTGGTGGCTTGGGCGTAAGGAGTCGATTGAAGAGTAACATCGAGTGGTTTTAGACTATTTTTACCTCTCTACTGTCCCCGTTTCTCTTGTGCAACTTTATTCGATGAAAAATAGGGTTTTATCCTCGCTTTACTCCATCCTTCTCCTACGAAGTCAAGTTTCTATCAATCCTTCTGTAAATTTGATCCGATACAAGGGAGTAAAGAGAATAAAAATAGGCAATATTTTGGGAAAACATTGTCACAAAAATAATAGTTTCATGTGCATACAAAGCCGACGAATTTTGTTTTCATATCTTCATCTACATGTATACCTTCCCTCAAAGGTACCAGGCCGTATGGCTGGGGTTGATTATTCACCAGTCATTTAGGTCATGGGTGATTAACAAGGTTTGGTATCATTTTTTCGGGAATTTAGAATTACCGTGCGTGATCCCACCTTCATTACTTATCACGACCTATTTGAGAGATAAAGAAATTCCTTAAATTTACATGTGCGGCTGTTATTTTCCCTTAAATAATCGACGATAGTATAGCCTACCAACATAATGAGGAGCTAACATCTTTCCCCTTGTGTCGATGTTGAATTCCAACAAATCGTAAGAGCTCAACGCAGCTATTGATTGTGCCCGACACTGATATTAATGGCGAATGTTACTTTTCGGTTCATTGTGGGCATTAAATCTTCGCCGAGAGAGATGAAAGTTAAACGTGGCGTGACCAGAAACCACCCTTATCCCCTGAGGCCAACACGGCAGAAAAATGTACGGGGCTCTCTCTGAAATTGTCACATGCAAGAAATTTCTAATTACCCTCACGCAAAGGAGGATGATGCATGTACAAATCCGAAGGCCACTCCTTGAAACACAAGGAAGAAATTTTATACGAAGTTTATGCCATTAGGGAACAAATTATATTAGTTCTCGGTACAACCTTTGGTTTAGAGGTGACCGGTTTTGTCAACATCACTGACTTCACCAACACAACAGTAATGGAATGAAATTAAAAAGGTTTTTGTTTCATTTAGGTGGGAATGCTTTCTTTACTTACACAGTATTATCATTAAAAGCAATCTTTTTTCTTCAATAACATTCGCGCTTGAGCAAATAAGAGTCCTAATACAATATAAAGTTGCTCTTGTGCTTTCAGTTCTTCAAAAATGAGCATCATCATCGATGTTCTGCTAACCAGGTCGTAACTGATCCTCCACAGTTTCGTATTCCTTCTCTTCATTTGAACATGGAAATTCCCCTTTCACGATGGCCAAATCTAAATCTTCTTCTTCCCTCCACACAGATCAATCGAATGGTTAATCTAAAAATTAATATTAAATAAATATCTACAAAACTTCAGTAACTAAATAAATATCAAGCCAACAGAATCAACCCCAAACCTCCTTATCAAACTTTAGTTAGTGCTTCATATAACCGAGAAGTACCTATACATTATTTCATCCGAATATGAAAGGGTAATCACACAACAGACTTTTGCCTAATAAGTAATTGTTTCAAAGAATCAGGCTTCTTCCACATAAGGAAATGCAATTCAAATTTAAACCTAAAGTAAAGGTACGTTTAAAGCTTTGTGGATACATAATAGCAATGGAAAATGTACAAAATAATGTGATCATGGGGGTGTGTAAAAAATGTTTTTCTTTTATTTTTCGTTTGGATTTTCCCATGAAAAATGAATAATTACCGTAATCGTGTAATTAAGTAAAAAACAATAAGTTAACTATCCTTGTGGGAAGAAAATTTCTGGATGGAGGAATATGAGAAGTTGGCGTAACCAGACTCCTCTCAACGACACTTTTACGCCACTGGTTGTCGGAGGCGCCACTAAGGTTTCCCCCGGGATATAACCCCGTCATTACTTAACTCATCGATCAATAGCCAACGATGCCTCATCAATGTCATTATAGTTTTATGAAACTCGTATTGTTTCAATCGGGATTACATACAGTCGTGCCATTTTCTATTTAGGTACAGACTGGTGAGAAACTTCACCGATCGAGAGTATTTCCTTGCGTGATGATAGCTCGACGGTATCATTAGTATAGAAAGGTAAAGCGCCCATTAAATGCCCATAGGGGAAGAAAGAGATACTGGGACTAGTACAATCGCGAGACATTGGTATGTTTTGCGCGGTGATACCAAAATTGCTTACTTAGAGGAGTAAGTATATTCTTACGAAAAGATTACGACTATCACTCAACTATATACTTATTCGTGAAAAGCATTTGTTATTTATGAACTTGACAGATTTTCAAAGAAACTGTAGCAAACATCAACTAGTCAAATAAAAATACTTTATCACTCTGAACTAAATTGTCATTCTGCTTAGCGTTTATCATATCTTTTTACTCGTGTATCGATCACTTCGGCGTATCGAGTATGTGAAATTTTATCCAATCGTATAAACTTCAATTCGTCCAAATCTTTCATTAACCACTGCAGAAATCAAGGTTCCCTGACATCACTAAAGCAAGATTCATTTGGAAACGAAATTAAATATTTGCTGGAGTTGCCAACGATTGAATAACAACAATGGCTGCAGATCTCGTGACACTGATATCCTCGAAGAAATATTTTGATAGAGCTTAGGGCGATGTGTTGTACATTATGCCTTTTCTAAACTCTATCGACATAGTGGATATTGAATCCTCCATCGGATTGGTCACTTCCGATGGGGAAGGGTGCTTTTCCAGTATAGGGTTGTGTTTTGCGATTATTGATCCCGTGCGTTCGGCGGAACTTCCCCGGTGCGTCACGCCCTCCTCTCAAGGGCGGATAGGCCACGCGGCGGAAAATTCACAACCCCTCAAATTGTCCTCTCAGAACCCCGATAATCTAAAAAATAAGCACAAATCTCATATACACATACGTTCAATCAGGAAACCCCACCTAATGGCAGAAATATCCCAACGGATTAGGCAAAAGGAGAAGGGATGGAAACACAAAGAACAAACACAAGGCTGATGAGGAAGGCGGAAAGGTTCGGATTCCGAGCAGAGCATTTGCCCTTATATGCGTGCGTGTGTTTGTGTGTGTATATATAATAATTGCCTTGGTAAGCCACACAGCAATGAAGACGATTGTTTCACTCTTTACGGCAGTGCTGGAACTCCGCTAATGAAATTCCTTGGTTGGTTATAGTCATTTTCATGTCTTTTACTGTCCCAAAATGACGACCTTTGAGTTGACTTTTCAATCGAGGGGAAGAAAATAAAGACACTAGTTCTCGAATTGGAGGAATATGGGGGCTGAAGATCTACAGGGATGTTCTCACTTGCCAAACACTCATGAATTGTCAATATATTGTGGCAGACGCATTCTTATGCTGCAGTACCCAGTTGTTCTTGATGCTTGGTCTTAACAAGCATGATCCTTTCTAGAAGTCTTTCAAGAATTTCTCGAACCTGGGTCTCGAATGTTGCAATAGTTGCGGTGACGATGTTGTTCTATTTTCCGATTTTGTGTCAATCTCACCTCCTCCCTCTCCCTCCTTGTCTATCTCCGCTCCCCTCTAGCCTCTCCTCTTCCTTTCCTCTCCCCAACCATTCCTCTCACCCCTCCTCCGCCTCCCGTTCTCCCATTCCCCTGGCCCCCTTCCCTTTCTCTCGCACCCCTCACCTTCACTATTCCAGCAGTCATTACTTCTCTATCTTCCGATGAAGACGGAGTAGAATTCCGTTGAAATTATCAAGAAACAACGTGTGAGTGTTCCTTTTTTTGTTTCTCTATATTGTTTGTTACTATTTAATGTAATATATATATATATATATATATATATATATATATATATATATATATATATATATATATATTATAATTATATAGTAAGTAAATGCTCAAACGCATGCATATATATCCGGTACTATAATCAGAGGTGTAATATTTTATTCAATAATAATGGTAAGTCTAATAAAAACGCACAAAAAAACTGAATTCACTGAAAATTCTTTCAAAAGTGTGTAGCATACTTTTTTATGTAGCAATTATCTGAAAGCATAATTTGCAATGGGAATCAACCCATGGTCATGTACACGATTTTAAATGTACATTTATTTTGCAGGTTCATGCATTTCTTGGCAGTCTAATAAAATACGGATCTACTGGACCAACTGAAAGCAGCGGACAAAGGCTTGAGAGACTGATCTTTAGGAGTCGTAAGTAAACACAAACAATTATCCTCTCAATACATGACTGCAAATAATTTTTTATTGTGGTTAAATTATCTTCTCGGTCTAATGGAACTAGAAGATCAATCTACTGAAACGATTTATACGCCTTCTATAGTTTCATCGTTCATGCAGAATGTGTCAAAATGTTATGCCCCTTTGTCACTTCCAGTGATTTGTTATGTGGACCTCCCAGATATATCTGATTCCCTATTACGTTCTTCCTCTAGCTAGCAACTTTACATGTTGTTCCCTTAAATTTAAGACTCCGACTGTATATATTTGGACAACAAGGCTTACCCTTATTACATAAGGGTACTCCTAACCTTGTTGATAAAAATTTGACTTTCTCATGGGGGTATATCTACTCACGTGTTACAATTGAACCGAATTTTTGGGACCAACTGTGCATTATGAAAGATCTAGGATACGGCCTTTGTAGTAATTAAGCTGATTCAGATGTGTTTTCAACGAAACTGGTCTTTTTATAGCATAAATCTTTCTTTGACAAGTATAATACCAAAATTATTATATTTTTATTTTGTAACTCAACCAAAAATGACACGAATCTCCCTTGCATACGTGTATTTTTCAATAGCAAGAGGCAAGATTGTATTTTTTCCACAGCTGATCATAGTTATTTGTATGCATTCATTTCATTATTTTCAATTGAAAATGATAAAAAAATACGAAACCATTTGGAAAAAAATGTAATTAAATAGAAAACCAAGAATGATTTTATGTTTCGATCTTGCCGTTTCACTCTCGGAGGCATGGTACAGTAACAAATGATTAATTATTTATTTTGAAAACTGTAAATTTTAGTGGGATTCTGCATTATCGGGTTTCACCGCGTCGTTGTTTGATGCTGACAACAGTCTCAAACAACGACGCGGTGAAACCCGATAATGCAGAATCCTTCAAACCACCGCCGCGAAAACCTACGCAGTCATATGTAAATTTTAGTAATAACCCTACGGGGTTTAAGATTGTTTTCAATTGGGAAAATGTCGATGCAACATAAAAACTAATTCAAAATTCGAACTAAAATAAAAAACAATGAATAGATCTCAGTGTCGTCTCGTTGATTGTGCTGCCGCGATACGTGGTCTAAAGACGCACATACCACTACCAGTTAACCACCATTCTGATGGACAACCCGAATTCACCGCACATTTGACAAAGAAAACACCCACTACTTTGCAGGGGATCGGCGGAAAACTGTGGGTTGACTAATCCCACTTAGCAGGTCACAGAGACAACGCCCGTATCTCACCGCACTCCCTCAAATATGAGCACGCTCCTGTTCAGGGTCAACCGGAAAGATCGCGCCCCTGGCTCGGCGCGCGCCAGTGGCTCAGGGGAAAGACGAGATCATTCCCTTTAAGGGTACCCCCCCTTTACCACGCTTTAATAACGCGCGGCTGCCAAGGGGCTCGCTCCGAACGCAGACGCCGACGAACCCCAGAGAAGGGTGGATGATGTTTCACTCCGCGAACACCTCTCCCCCGGCAAACGCTCCCTCCTCCTGGAGTTCTATTCTCGTCAAGCAACCTGTCGACGACAGCCAGAAATTCTTGCAGAGCAAGCCCCGAAGCATACAAACACGTCCATGACATTCGGGATTCCTCGCCGGAGTTACACCAAACATTTAAAGAGTCTCCTGATTTAAACTCATTCCCTTGCTTCTCGAGTTGCTGCCATTTCGATTCCTAAATCCAATGAGTAGCTTCACCCGAAATGTTTTATTCAATCAAAGGTAATATCCCTTTTAAAGGTAGGTAGTCCCTGTAACCAATGCTAGTATTATGTACGATGGCTATCCAGAGAGTGAGTTACGTTTTGGAATAAAATAAGAACCTAGTGACAAGACAAAGTTTTATCTTATAAATTTCAAAGGTGCATTCTTAAACTAGTTTTCTACATAATTTCTATTCGATTGAGGCATTTATCACAGGCTTTTCAATTCCGTCTCTGAAGAAATATGACGCCTGCCGTCAGTTCATCTGTCATAAGACTAGGCCGACCACTACAGTCCTCGTCGTGAACAATGATGCGCCCATTTATAAACTGAAAATAAAAATTATTCCGTCTCCGTACACTTCACAAAGCCGCCTATGAATTTCAATTAGCTTGTGGTTTTTTCCAATGAAAACCACTCGCTAGATTTTCTATTGCAGCGCACATTTTAACAGTTCTAAGTGAGCGAAGTACCGCAGTCTGTAAGCTACCACAGCAGGATGCTAACTGAGTGTAGGGACGTTTAGACACCAAGATGGTGACTCTAGTCTTACCCGCCACCACGCTTGGTCGAACCTTACGAAGCCATCGTATTACATATCTCGTGAACAACATCTTGTTTTCCGTTTATTATTGCCTTTGAAACTTCTTTATACGTGTAAAGTCTACCTGCCTTCAATCTGTCCAAAAAGCATATTCTCTTTACTCTTTTTCCCCCCTTACATTACCTCCAAATATCTCATCCAGTCACCTTCTCCGTCTTCTACAGATTTCACCCAGTTACTTCGTAAATTCTAACAATTTATTTAAATTTCCCCGATAATTATTAATTTTTCTCTAACTTACCCATCCAATTCTTCTCCATAACCTGTCTAAAATACCGTTGATCTACGTTCACACTCTTGGCTCAAAGGCCAGGTTTCAGACCAATAAAACCCTATTTTACATACGTTTTTAGGAATATAAATATTTAAATCGTATGAATTATATTTAGTTCCATTACTAAAAATACCTTGTTCATGTTTACATAAAGTATTTAAATATGTAAGGATAAATTTAGTTTCAACCGGGAATGTTCGGGTACATGTTTCAAATGGATAGGGTTCGTGATTTTGATATGACGTTACTCTGATGAAACTAGTTACATTCTGATTTTAATTTTCTGCTACAACTAATTAAGCAATTCTTAATTATGTGAATCTGAATTTATATTTTATTATAATCCATTCAATTATATAAATCCCGACTGGGTTTTGATGGCTATTCTCTCATCAAGTGATGAGATTTTGTAGTAGTACGCAATAAAATAAGGGTTTTTAATAGAAAATAGGGAAAACACAGTGAAAAAAACAAGTTTGTAGATGATTGTTTTGCATTTCAATATGTAATCCTTTCTCGGGAAATGTTAATGTGAAGCAATTTAAATATATGACGCTTTTCCGTAATGGGTTCCTTTTGAAACCTTAATATTTTACAAGCGAATTTTAAAATCGCACAATCAAGCATTGATTTACGACAAAACTCAAAATGTCTAGCATGGCAATTATGCATAAAAATTCATTTCCAATGTGAAGGAAGGGACTTCGTCGTGACATCGAAAAAGGGGTTCATATTAAAACACGATGTCACATAACGAAGTGTATTCAACGCTGAAGCTTGTTTGATGCGATTTAAATGACACATCCCGGTAGTGAAACTGCAAAACGTGAATTCTGCCGCATTAGTTGCATAAATTATCTCGAATCGACTACCCCACATTTGTTTTTTTTTGCGTTTTCTTGCTCACAGTTATCAGGACTCAATTACTACTTTTTTGGCGCGTGAAAATGATTGCAGCCGAATGAATAATTACATTTTGACGACTGACTTAACATCAATACCTACTCGTATTTGAAATTAATATTGGCATTCTCGTAAAATACATCGAAATGCACCATCACATCCCAACAAACTATTTTCTGGCCAATTAACAAAATTTATGAAATCACTCTATTAAACCATAAACACGAGACCTAGGCACTCAGGCATTTCAATGAATTACCACATATGACGACATCATATGTTTCACTCATGGGTCTGTAAAATAAGTTCCGGTTCTTAAGTAATGATGATGAAATCAGGATACAAGCAGGAATTTTAATTGTTAACTCAAGAAATGCCATTTGAACATTTCCTTGTGAAAATACGCTTAATGAATAAATTATGAAATGATGACTAAATAAATTTTTGATTGATGAGCGAAGTTTGACACAATACCTGTATACGCGTGACGGTCGTAGATGTCCCCTTTTCACAAGGAATTTATCGACGAAAACTAGACAGAAATAAGAAGTGTTCTACAGAGTCGGGCGAAGACGCGTCAGTTTTCAATTTCTTGCCATAATATTTTTTGGGAAAGTTACTGCATCCATAATATTTGCGAAAATAAACATTTCTCTGCATGAATACATGAACAAGTAACAAACCATGTACAATAGTGACATCTCATACATTCGAAAGATGTTTTCATTTAAAACGATCGAGTTTTTTATTTCATCACTGAGGCGCGTATTTGAGAAATATTTTTCTCATTAAGTTTTATGGTATTTGTTTCCACATGTTTACAATGAAATGGAGTTCCATTCAATTACAAATGATAAGATATAGTAAAGAGCCTTCAAAACAGCTTCGAACTGTTTATCCACCCTTTGCAAGTTTTAACAGGCCATTTTCTTTTCGTGACTTATCATGTTTATCACCTCAACAATACCAAATATGTTTAGCAAGAAATAAAGGAAAAAATAGGTTTTTCTTATTTTCCTGGAATTGTAAGTGAAAAACTATTACTTACAGATACATGTTTTAGATTGTTTTACCTTGATTAATTAATTAATTGCACGAATTTAAATTCAAATAAAAGCATCAAGCTTAGACAGGCTTTCACAACACCTTTCTTACTCCATTTCTGAGTAGGAATTGACTAAATTAACATTGCAAGTATTTGAAAATATGGTCATGAGTTCCTTTCTAAAATTTGGTGACAGGTGGAAATACAGAATAGGGTAAGGCCAATGCAGAAGACCCAACGTAAAAACTATTCCATCCAGATTGAAGGTTAAGGAGGTGAAAACTTAAAAGGTGTATGGGAAATACAAGGCTTATTGATAGATTCAAGTAATCCTCAGAGCTAACTACGGTGATGAATGATACCGAAATCCTAAATAATGTTTTTGAAATGGTGGAATACTTCAGAATAAATGCGTCCTTAATTAAAAATAATGCTAGTCAAAGTTTGAAAACCAATACCAACGAAATATAAGCGTTTGCTTTTTACAGTAATGAGGATCTAAAAAAAAATTAAGTAGAAGCTTCAGTTGTATATTATTCATTTTTTTTACTTCTTGTTATTTTCTCATTTAATTGGTGAAATTATATTTTTGAGGTTATTAAATCAACAGACAAATATTTTATCAGAAACCTTTCAGGCAAAACTAGGTTTTGTCACGCATTTTTGTGGAAAATGCTCAAATCCTGCGTCCACAGGACAATATTTCTGATCCAAATGATGGATAAAGGATGAATTGCAGTCGCACGTCAACCTCGGAATCGTGGTGAAAGAAAACAAATATTGTTTCACAATTGATTTGATGCAGATTTTTGTGGACTTGATGAATGCTCTGTTCATGTACCAATACTATAAGTAAATGTTAGCGAAATTGATACTTTGCGACCACTAGATGAAATTCCTTAGTATTGCCTCTAGATAGAGGGATATTATACCTTTTAGTATAGTGAAACAGTTGAAGTATCAGAATTGCAAATGATTCCTAAATGCACGAAAAAGAAAACATTTTAAGGATTTTTTCGAGTTTAATTTTAAATAACACAGGAATAAATCACCATGGCCAAAACCATATAAGCTTCAATTAAACTTGAATAATTACCTAACGACAATTACAAGTATGCATCGGTAAGGAATGGGTGCGCATGATATTCACAAATTTAGGGTTGATTTGACTAGCATCGGCAGAGAAGGAATTGGTTGTAATTTAAATTTATTATCCCAAAAGTACATACACCGAAATAAAAAAATTGAGGTCAAATCAGCAAGCGTATTTGTCAATATGCTCATATGAAAATTATTCGTTTTGTTTGCTTGAAAATTTGTTTTGATTTTAATTCAGAGTCCCATCCCAAAAATGTGGCAAATTTCAAGCTATTAAATTGTTAAATGAAGGATTAACTCACGACCCACCATTTTTGATTAAACCAGAGAGCTCGAAATACCTTCTACCTGCCGTTCATGACGATAGTAAAACATCCACATGAACAATCAAATATAAATATTGTTAAACTTCGACGCCAGCATTGTTTTCATTTGATCCATTCTGTTTCAAAATTCCCTACAGATCTGAGAAATATAGTATGTTTAGATTTATGAAGCTCCTGGATCTACGACCACACTTTACATCCATGACTTTAACCAATGCTGATACTTCTGACAATGTTGGAAGTGACACTAAATTTTAAGCTCCCAGTTCTATTCACTACGCAGTGCAATTGGACACGCACTTTCCTCACAGACTTCTAGCAATGTTCACGAGCACTCCAATGGCGAGAGTGAAGACATACATATTAGCCTGCGTATGCAAGTCTCGCTATTATTCCCAACGATTTACTGAGTCATACGAATTGTTTATCACGTCGTATGGCTTCTGGCAACCTTCGCTCAAAGGAAATTTCCGCTGGCCGCGAAGCGGCTGTAAGATTTTACTCCACCGTTATGCACTAGAATAATTCGCTAATATAACCTTGACCCAAAGTTGCGTGTCCGTATTTCCCGGTGATAATCAATGAATACAAGTCTTGAGCTAAAACCTGAACGTGACGTGACAAAATGATTGCAAGTATTGTTTTGCTGGTTGGCAAAGTGAAGGAATGCAACCATATGGTGTTAAGGTGTCTAAGAAAATCTAGGTTTCAATCCTCTGAATGCGCAAAGTTCATATAATACTGACTTCTGACGTAATTTATTACATAGGCTTATAGTACGAGGCCCGATTCGTAACCTTGGGACCAAAAGCCTTAAACATGCATGAAATAAAAACCCTCGAAGAGTGAATTCACCTTCTAATCTGGATTATAAGCGTTGAGAATTTCTTTGCGTCGGAATAAAAACGAGGGCGATTCGAAAAGTATGGTCTCCTATTTTTTCATGAAAAATCAAATTTATTCTCAACTTTGTGCGCATCGTTGAAAATACCGAGCATTTAGCTATTTTTCTACATAGTTGCCTTGACGATCAATATCTTTTTTCATCCTTGTAAGCAGCTTTTTAATACCGGCGTCGTACCTTTCTCCTGACGCGTCGCGAAGCCAACTGACGACTGCTTCTCAGATATAAATTCATCACCATTTAGTGGAAGTGTACAGTGAGAAGCGTATGGACATCAAAAACGTGCGGAAATAGTCCAGGGAGTTTTTTGGTGGCCGGGAAAACGTCAACGGTGACTCCAATTGACGAAATGGTACGCAATAACCGGATAACTACCCTTCATGAGATAAAGGAAGGCCTTGATGAAGAGAGTGGCTACTTCTCCGTGGAGAATATTGTGTTGGAGGTCCTCGGTTAGAACACGGTGTCTCACCAAAGGAGTGTGTTTGCATCATGACAATGCACATGCACACCAACATGCACGTATCACATCAAACGACCACCCTACTCAATGAATTTGGCTGGGATATCATCGACCACCCTCCTTACAGCCTGGACGTTGCCCCCAATGACTACCACTTGTTTCCCGCTCTCAAAAAACACCTTGGAAGACAGAAATTCAAGTCAGACGAGGAAATGCAAGAAGCAGTCGTCAGTTGGCTTCGTGATGAGGCGGGAGAAAGGCACGACGCCGGCATTAAAAAGCTGCTTAAAAGGATGCAAAAATTAATTGATCGTCAAGGCAACTATATAGAAAAATAGCTAAGTGCTCAGCTTTTCCAACGCTGTACACAAAGTCGAGAATAAATTTGATTTTGCATGAAAAAAATAGGGGACCTTACTTTTCGAATCACCTTCGTATATGTTAATTGCTGAGATTTCTTCTTATTGCAGCCATGGAGTGAATCACATAACGGTGCAGTAAAGTCAGCACTACATAATCCATAATCCATTGTTGGAAGGAAAGAGTTTGAAATTACAATCTTTTTACCTTTTCAGTTTGTGCGTTAGGAGTCGTAGAACGCGTCAAATAATGGTCCGAATCGACTTGCAAGTTTTTGTTGGTTTTTCATTCATTCATCAATAAGAGAGTACAAATATCATAGTTTGTCAGCTCGATTTATTACAAAAAAGTTTGAGAATTTCCAATTTGTTCGTTGAGTTCTCATAAAATGTACGTATTGCGATTTTTATAATTCTCAACGGTAAAAAATAAACGCTTTAATTTACAAAAAATATTAATGATTTTCACCGTCAATTCCTTTTTGACGACTATCATACGAATAACTTTAGCGTGAATTTCCTAAATAAATTATTTTAATTTTACAATTATTACAGTTACTTTACCGGAATTACTGAGTGACTCTTACGCTTTTCATAACAATAGGTTTATTATTCATTTGACAATGAAATAACATCTTAATATTTCAGACAGTTGATTTCTCCGTCCTGGTCTCAACGCTTGTGAGGTATTAATTGCCTTGGTTATTACACCAAGGGATTTTTGTTATGAATAAATTATAAATTTTTAGTACACTCATCAGAACATAATCACTTCTCTCCTGGTCTTTTCGTTGGAACTATTGAAATGCCATGCAATTTATTATTGGACGCCGAAATCAGATGGTGAGAGGAGAGGTAAAAGATGAACCACCCAAAATGTTTCTATTGACTCGTACATGAATAAAAACGTAGATGAGCAACAAACATAAATCCGATTTATTATTAGCAAGAGCATAGTATTTTACATTTCATGCGATTAACTTTAAATAATTTAGAAGCTTCAGTGAGAAATGAGCGGAAACATTTGATTAAATTTGACCTTCATTAAAATTTGCATACTTCCACGTAGTTTATCGTGGTAGGTTTGATTTTATATGGAAAAACAGAGGACCTTGTACAAAGCTCCGTGAAGGAGGGTGAATTGAACCCGGGCTCTCTGAGCGCTATGTCCTCAGGCTCAGACCGCATGAAGCAGATTGCATTATGACCTGACTTCCTGAATGCTTTTAAGCATTCCTAATTTCAGATGTAAGTACATCTATTTACTTTGCATCAGAATGAAATTGGGCAAATTAACTCAAGAATACTATTCACTGCATAGATTTTAACTAATACCTTCCTCCAGCCCAGTTCGGGAAGGTCTCGCGTCTATCAGATGTTATTGGTCACTTCCTCATCCGTAAAAAAATAATGGCCATTGGCCCTAGCTCAGGCCTTCCTAACAAACCGGTTCTCAAGGAGCCGTAAGCCTTGCCCTTAACTCAATTTTTACAATATATATCGGTGCCATTTTTTAAAATTAAGTCATTACCTCCATAGTAGAGTATTCTTTGAATGCTTTTCCACCAATATCAACCATATCCTCACCTGCTGATCATTCTATACTGTGTAACATCAGGATTTTGTTCCACATTGCCTACCTACGGCGTGAAAGTTACGTACTTATATAAATACCCACAGCATTTTCCCAACCTGAATCAAAACTGGCGACCAATTTTCCCTTTTCCTTTCCATTCCGCCTTCACCCTTGTATATGCGCATTTATAATTTTCGTCCTTGCTGGTATTTCCCTCCTCATGCTCTTTGAATACCGATCCTTTAATGTTCATGCGGGATTATTATTAGAAAATCTACCGGTAAAGGTAGGTTTTTGGATGGACACAGCTACTAAATAAAACATTTTGTGACTCCTAACAAAACAAAAAATCCAGAATCCTACTCTATATCAGGTCCCTCTTCATCTCTGAGTACTTTCTTCCTCCCTTCATCCCGTCCAACATCCCTATCCTGTTCCTTCCCTTTCCTCTTTTTCCCAACATTCTCCCCTCTATCACAGTCTTCAACATCCCACTGCCGGTCAACACCCCCTTCATCCACCTTTCCTGCCTCCATAGGATCTCTCCCAACAACCCCCTCTCTTCGCCCACCATACCAAGAACTTCCTCGTTTGTTTTCTTCTCGGTCCAATTCACCTTCTCCAGTCTTCTCCACACCCACATTTCAAAAGCCTCCAATCTACGTCTATTCTCCTGCTTCAATGACCACGTTTCCGCGCCGTATATAGCTACGCTCCATATCAAAGTTTTTACGAGTTTTTTCTTAATATTCTTGCTCAACATCCCTGCCTCTTTGCCTAGCGCAATTCTTCTCCTTACGTCCCAACTACTTTGACCGTGTTGGTCCAAAACACTACCGAGATACGTAAACTGTTCTACCTGCTCTAGTTTTTGCCCTCCTATTTTAATGTTTAGCTTAGCCTATTTCTTTCTAGAAAATCGCATAACCTATGTTTTATTAATATTGATTTTCATCCCATACCTGTCGCACTGAATGTCCAATTCACTCAGCAATGCTTGAAACCCCTTGGCTGACTGACAAACTAAAGCTTGGTCATCAGCGAACCTAACTGATACGAATTCCCCGCCCACTTTCATTCCTACCTCCAGTTCTTCCTATGCCTCTTTAATCATTTCCTCTGCATACAGGTTGAACAGCAACGGTGATAATGGGCAACCCTGCCTAACACCTCTTCCTAACGCTGCCCATCCGGACTCCCCGTTCCCCACTCGCAACTGAGCAGTCTGAGACATGTACAGGTTGCGGATTAGCCTCCTTTTCCTCAAATCTATTCCTATTTTCTGCAATATACTCATTAGTTCTTCCCAATTCACTCTGTCAAACGCCTTTTCGAAATCTTCGAAACAGGCAAATACCTCCTGGTTGTGTTCTATATTCCTCTAGATTAATAATCTCATTACTGCAATGGCATCACGCGTACCTCTCCCCTTCCTAAACCCAAACTGATCATCCCCTAAGTAATCACTTGCCCTACTCTTTATCCTTTTGTTTATGATCCTGAGTACAACTTTAGCTGCGTGGGATATCAAACTTATTGTCCTGTAGTCCTCACAATATGTAGCCTTCACCTTTTTTGGAATAGGAACTAAAACTGATCTCACAAAGTCTTCCGGCCAGATTCCATCCTCATAGATACTATGAATCAGCTCATATAGCCTCTTCCTCCCACGTTTTCCTAAACATTTCAACAGTTCCGCGGGAATGTTATCCACCCCCACGGCCTTATTTAGTTTCATCTCTCTTAATGCCCTTTCTATCTCATCGTCGAGTATGCATGCGGGATACCTAATGTTAAAAATTAAAACCACGGCTGTCATCTTTTACTAACAAAAACACTGCCCAAATTAATCAGAGACGTCAGGATGGTGTACGTATCTTGGGGACAAAATACTTACGTGACGGGCAACTTCATCAAAGTCTAGGTATAGCTAATGTTAAATGTGGGATAATAGAGTACCCCCAATGTTAAGTGTTATCCCCTCCGCGAGGCATCTTGAAAGAAAAAAAATAAAAGGGAAGTACGTAATGCCCCAGTGGACAAAGATGGAGGGTTTCCCCCGGCCCGAGTTTCACCTTGAGCCTTTTACCGACGTATCGATTAGAACGCGGGATCGGACGGTTGGCCGGCCCGCAGACTTCTTCCGCCGACGCCGTGGCACATGCGATGTAAGGAAGTAATCTCATCCGTTTCGTGTTCCTTTGGCGTCTCTCCACGGTCGCCTGGGTTGCCTCATAAACCCTGACCTTGTTTCTAATCTCACTCCAGAGATCTCCTCCCCACGCCCCCTCCACCATTCGATCGTCTTCGATCCTAAGATCTCTGGCTCAAGTGAGAGCGCTAACCTCTTAAACTCTCTTTCCCCTCTCATCCCAGCCGGTCCTTTCCCTCAATTGCGATTTCTTGAAGGACACTACAACCCTGACTCGGGCTTAATCAGATCGCAAAACTGGGGAGGGAAGTTGACCCCTTTTCGAAGCCCAGCCCTCTTGGAAAGCCAACCCCTCGCGAAGGGTGGTTGTCGGCCACCCTCACGCCGCAGTGAGAAGTTGCGCGGCGTCTACGGCCACAATTACTGAATGATTCATCCGTTCCTTGGGAGGTCAAAATAATAAATACTATCTGGGCGTGTTCGACCCCCATTCAGGTCGTGCATATTTTGTGCTTCATTTTTAAAATACATCGGTCAAATCGCTGTAAATATGGAAATGAATATGTAGGGAAATTTATTGTGCATCGATGCATTAATTTTACTCACGATTTTTGACAGCAAAAACATAGTCACGACACACAATGCGCTTCTATATTGCACATTGTACTTCCAAATTATATGGCTCAGATTGCTTTTGGCATCTAATAACTCATGTCTAAATTATCTAAAACATGGTATAGTAGATGATAAAAGTGTACAAATGTAAATTATAGTATATAAGCTATGTATAAAAAGTATCGGGGAACGTTTCAGAAAAATAGATTGATTCCATATAATGATACAATGCCTAAAAATTCTATCAAGTATACCCTTTGAACGTCGTCACACTTTTGACAGTGGCTTTTTCTCGACTCGAAGGCTCTCTGGTCAATAGATTCCGGAAGGTCCTTCAGGATCCGCGTGCAAGCTTTTTTGACGGCGCTTAGGGTCCCATGGGGGTGTCCTTTGCGGGAGGGAGAATTTCATTTTTGGGAATAGGAAATAGTCTGCTGGTGCCAAGTCGGGACTGTAAGGGGGTTGGAGAATCGTCACGATGCCGTTGCAGAAGGTCTTCACAAGCAGACACTCGTATCTGCTCTTGGTTCGTCAAGTCCTTCGGGAGATTTTTTGCATCACCAAATATTCTGTGACAATGATGTGCTCTGTAATCTCATGTATGCCAATACGATCTGCGACCATGCGCGCACTAAACCTATGGACTGATTCCAGCACTTTATGCACACGTCAGGAAAAAATTACAATTGATACTTTTTATACAAACCATGTATTCGTATGATACGTAGATTTAAAATTTTACTTCGCTAGTTTTTAGGAGCTACTCTCATTTCACATTTTACAACACTGAGTTACATTTTACTTCCACAAATTATATAAAAAAATAATGAATAAGGACATAAGGTTTCAACATTTCATTCAGCATGATGATTATAATTTTAATGCGAGTTGAGAAGAATGATGATCGATCATTTTCGATTGTTGTTGAGGAAATTATAAGGAAAAATCACACTTCCTAAAATAATTCTTTAAATGCATTGTTCATGATGAGAACATTACCGGAAATGAGGACAGTCATGTGTTGGTGAAGTTAAGCGGTAATCTTGAAACGAAGGGACTAGGAAAGGGAAAATACGATACCTGAGGTATATGAGACACTTTCTTTAGTCTTTCTTTTAAATAACCGCATAGGTTAGTTGGTTCAGGGCTTTTAGATATCGCATTTTATCATTCTTCACAGACTAGCATAACAACTTGGAACTTTCATAATACTATTTATATAGGATACTGATAATATACATTCACTTGTGTATTTATTTTTTCTAAGGAAAATTAAATTATGCAATTCATTAACTAGATTAATATAAATCGTTTGAGTTTCACGTTGCCACTGAGGGAATTATCTATTCCGGAACAGGGCAAGGCAACCCTTTCCCTACCATGCTTCCTTAACCTCCCCCACCCCTCCCTCCCCCCGGAGGATAACCTTGACTCCTCCTTCACAGTAATACTCATATCCCGCTCCTTTCCCTCCCCCACCATCTCCTCTTCCTTTCTTACATCCATACACCCACCCCCACCTCCCCATTCCTTCTGTTATATAAAGAAAGATTTTGGCCTGTATTTCACCTGAAGATGACGCTGAGCGTCGAAACCTAGGTCGTGAATAAATATTTTATGTGGAAAAACCAAGTTTTCTTTTTCAATCGATTAAATGTGTTTTATGAATGTGAGGATCTTGAGCCAGCCAAACCTCGTACTACGTTTCAGCTTCTTGGGATGAATTCTTATTTTTTTAATGGCCTACATCTACATCTACATCTACATAATACCCCGCAAGCCGCCGCAAGGGCGTGTGGCGGGGGGTGTTAGGTCACCAACCGTAAAAAAGAAAAATACCACATGCAAAAAAACAACACGGAAAATTACACCCACAGCAGCGCACACACTCATGCAAAAATCCCTACATCCAATGCTCATGCAAACACATATACCGCAAAACAACTAAAAAACTGCACCCCATGATGCAGCACGAAAGCCATCCTACAACACGGAAGCCAGGACACAACAAGCAAGAAATTGAAACACCACATGAAAATGCACCACGAAACACTCTACCCCCAAAGAGTCTCTAAAAGGCAGGGAATGCGACACAACGTTGCAGGTAGCAGGAATTTGCCCCCGCGGAGAGGGACGAGGGATTGAAAGGGAAACTTAAAAACAGATGAACAGAACATGAATGAGGTCATTCGGAAAGAATGGGTTATTATAGCAAAACACATAAGGTTAGTGGAAGAGCATGCATTTAAATAGAACTAATTATTTTTTAGACGCTGAGGGTGGCAAGTGGAATTTTTGCTATCTATAACCCTGCAGTTGCTATCCCGTATTGTCCGTGGGAAGAAGGAGTCCTTGAGTCGGCTAGTTCTGGCATCTATTTCCCGAATTTTATATGCATGATCCAAGCGACTAATGTATGTAGGAGTACGAATAATTTGCGAGACCTCGGTGCTGAAACATGCGGATCTAAATTTATTTAATAATTTCAATCTTGCATTGAATCGTCTCTCAGCCGATGATTCCCACCCCAAATCCATGAGCATTTCGGCGACGCTTTGCGTTTTATAGTAGGAATTTTTTACAAAACGGGCTGCCCGGCGTTGAACCTTCTCAATTTCCCGAGTGAGACCTTTTTCACTCGGATCCCACACGCTGCATGCGTATTCTAAATGAGGCCTTACAAGAGCGTGGTAACAACGTTCCTTGACCTTCGAGTCACTTTTCCGACAATGCGTCTAATGAATCCCAATTTTTTATATGCTTGACCGCAGACTTTACGTATGTGAGTCCCACAAGTTAAGTCTTTTGTGAATGTGACACCTAGGTATTTTACCGTATCAACTACTGCTAGGTCACCTCCAGCTAATTTGTAAGCAAATCCCGTTGATCTTTTAAAGAAATTTACCACTGAACATTTATTATAATTTAGAGTCAATCCTCATTTAGAACACCATTTAGTAATGCAATCTAAATCCTGCTCTAGAATAAAACGATCCTCATCCCCAGATATCTCCCGATAGATGACCGTGTCATCCGCGAACATCCTAATTTTACTTTTCACTTCGCGGTTCAAATCGTTAACAAAAATCAAGAAAAGCAACGGCCCGATCACACTTCCCTGAGGTACCCCCGACGTGACTCGAACGCTGTCGGAACTAGCGCCATCAAGGACTACCCTCTGTTCCCGCTCTGAAAGAAAATCTTTAACCCAACTAAATCTACTATACTACCTATATCTATTCTTAATTCTCTCTATCTAACCTCAGCTCAAGTTTGATTCTATTTTTTTCATACTGTCTAACTATACAAATCAGCTAACAAATACTACAAAAGTATCCATATTTAATGCAATATTTAAAACAACGTTAAAAGTTACTGTTGCGGCAACTCCCGCAGTTTCTTTGGAATTTATCCATATTTACTCTTAACATTAACTAAAACGATCCTCAGAAAGCGCATAATAATTTAATAAAATCAAGCTTATGGGGCTGTAAATGATTAAGTTGTTAATTAATCTCTTGTCTTTGAGTCTTTGGAGAAATTTGGGAAATAAAAAACACACCTTACAGAACCGTTTACGTTTCGATTTATTTTTAAGCCTTCTTCAGGCATAAAAAACATACAGAGGAATGCGCCAAAAGTAAGTCACTACCCATCCAATAAACAAAGTTCACAGCAGCAATACAACTCTCAACAATCACTGCCAGTTACTTTTAATCACACTTAATTTATAGATGTAATAAATTCATAGAACAAGCTAAATCTTTACGAAAAGTAATCACATAATTTGTTTTCTTAGTGTATTTTGCAAATATTAAAATACACATATGTATATGGAAAAAAATGGCTATACAAATAAGCGAACTCCATCGCCTAACAATGATGGATGGGCCGTCGCTGCTGGGATTCAATTCCCTCGCTCGCATATGCAAAACCAAACTTCTGGGGTGGGTCCATCATAGCTGTAATTCATTTAGAAATTATTATGGTCTCCTCGCGCAAGGCCTTCCCACAACAAACCTCTATCCCACACCTCTTCACTCAAGTTCTTCACTCTTCGCGTACATACATGATGCCCTGCAAGCCACCGTCAGGGTGTATGGCAGGGGTTGATTCCACATGTCTACTTTAGACACAAATTACTTTCTAGACTCCTAGCAGGGTCGGACGACGTTATCCTGGTTATTTTGATCCCTTATCGCCCGTGAGAAAAATTATACATCCAAAACTTACCTCAATCTATGATACCTATGATAATAATCAATCCGTTTTACACTTAATACCTCTCATTTTACTTACATGATCTTTCCTGGCGTAGTACTATGGTACCAATAATTTATTTTCAACATCAATGCTAAAGAGACATCCTTCCAATGTATTCAAGAGGATATGTACCTCGTAATTTAACCTTCGCTCCTTGAGTTAAACCCAACTTAGCTGCTTTTGTAAATTTGATACGCAATCTCATCGAAAATTGATGCAGATGTTCAAAATTTAGTATTTATGACGTGCTAATAATATCATATATTTATATATATTACTACGAAATTTAAACGAGTTTCAATATCTTTCATGCAATTTCGATAATTTAATTGAATTTTTCCTGTCTCCGGCTAACTTTACGTAACATATCGAAATGAAATTATTGACTTTGTAAATCCAAACCATTTTTGTGAGGTACAAAAGTGGGTGAAATTACAAAGTCAATAATTTAATTTCAAAATATTTCATTGGATGTTTATTATTGTCAATTAACTTGTAACTTCCTGATAGAAGACATTTTGGGTGTGGCGTGTATTAAAGTACCTTAATGTTAAGCAGGAGGGCATGAACTATCTCATTATACTTCATGCATCCAAGTATTAACCACTGACAAACC
This sequence comes from Hetaerina americana, assembly GCF_022747635.1. Classification (NCBI taxonomy): domain Eukaryota; kingdom Metazoa; phylum Arthropoda; class Insecta; order Odonata; family Calopterygidae; genus Hetaerina; species Hetaerina americana. Next base: position 70,952,368 of record NW_027287427.1, read on the forward strand.
CACGTTAAGAACCAATGAAATTGATTCGTCACCGCTGGCGATCGAAAGCGTATGCATATCTGATATTGCAGCCCTGTGTTATAATCACCGCATAATCCCGAGACGTTGAAATTTCTTAATCATTCCGATAAGACACTAGTAATTGGATAACAACACGTTCAAGATATGCATGGTGGCTTTAAATTTAAATTTATCTTGGGTTTACATCATTGTTAAACGTCTCGCGGGCTGGCGCATTACGCCACATTATTAACGCTCGGCATCGACGTACGTTATTACTGTACAGAATTATGTCATGTTTTATGTCAACGTTATATTTTCCAGCTAATTACTCAGATCGCCGACTTTGTGCAATGAGATGTGAAACGAATAAGGCTCTCTGCGTTTGACTGAACGGTCCGTCGAACCATTCCGTATTAATTTTCCAAGGCAGTGATCATTATACCCTTTTTGTTTCAAGTTTGGACAGTGAATATTTTGGAAGATCATTCAGTGCGACCCAAGTCGCAAGCTTTTTTCAAGAGCAAGGCATTAGGCGACGTGAGACATTTTGTAAATATGAATACAAAAGTGGGACTCGAAAGTTCGGAAATGGATTCGATCGATAGTTTCCGTGAAATTAATAAAGGCGATAACTCTTCTCTGATAACCGTTCACATTCAACGACCAGGCCACGAACCATTAAAACTTACCCGACTTCAGCATAATTGATACAAAAGATCACGTTGGCAATGAAGTTACGGGGAAAACATAATGTGTAATAAGCTTAAGAAGTTAGCTTCTTCAACGAAAAGTCGTAAAAAGTCTTGGAATACGAGCCACAGAATCAAAATCGGACGAGGAAATATGCCGTCAATGTTTTTCAATTTTCAAAAGTCACAAAATGTCAGGCATGGCTGTAGTTTGACTGAGACCCTTGACGACACTCAGATGTAATGTAATGATTTCTCGGTCTTGCGTGCGGAGAAAGACAGGTCTATTTTATTATGGTCGAAAAGGTTTCCCAATCTCCATTTACGCGATTGAATGATAATTCAGCCGAGATAATGAAAAGAGTTTCTCGGTAATCATGCCACGACAATTTATTAATCGAATCGAGTGGCAATGAAAATACGAGAAACAGTCAATTTCGTAAAACAAATACTTGACTTTTGAGTTACGGTAAAATGAGAAACAGCACAGCAATTATTCGATACCAATTATTGTCTCAGTGGTTGAAATGCATACATTAAATGCCTCTAAATGAGATTTGCATATTTCAAGTTTCCGATAGTTTTAGATATTTTACTAATAGTTAATACCGTTTAGAGAATAGTACTTTTCCAGAGATTATATAAGGAAATGTATTTGTTCTGAATCATTGACACTTATTATATTCTATTAAATACTTTGGATAGGTTCTGGTTATCTGGAAAGAGACCAAATACTCCGATATAATGAATTACCAACCCCTGCTGAATTAACAGGATCGGTATTTGCTGAACTAGGAAATTACTTTACACTGATTAAAAAGCACAGCGTTTTGTAATTATTTCATATTTAATTTCTTGAATATTGATCTTCATTCAGGATTTAAGGCTAATTTAAAAATTTATTCAAGCAATAGTATTATTCAAACTCCTTTTCAGTGATGTGAATTAGTATAGAATTAGTAAATGAGGGGAAATTTTACTCTGTAAAGTAAACTCATAGTAATGGAAAAGGCGAGTCTTGACTTGAGCCTCTATATAGTATGGTTAATTTCAATATTTCTCTTTTAAAATGGTAGCCGTAATATATCGAAAAAGAAGTACTGTAAAGCGTAAAAATATTTTACATACAATGAGTGATATAATTATAAAAGTGTCAAAAAAATTTTATTAAAAATTAAAAGAATATTTCAGGAAAACATTAAAATATCCTGTCTTAAATTGGAAGAAAATTACACCATTTTCAATGACACAGAAATTTGTCCCGTTTGTCAATGTCGTGTCAGTTTCAACAGCCCCATCAGTCAGTACAACACGTCAGAAATATGCTCCGTGCCATTACCGCATTCAGAAATACATTTGTTCCTGTTCTGCCACACACTGCTTTTGTAAATAAATCTGGATAGTTGTTCATTTAAAAACCCCAAATAAATGATACTTTCGAGTTTCCGTTATCTTAATTATAAAAACTTTCATCCTGTACCCATGCGTTTGTACAAACACGAATGATTATTCTTTAATGAACGCATTGAAGTTACTTCTTGCTTTTTCACACCTTCAGTTGATTTTATTTCGTTGAAATTATCCTAATTAAAGCTTTTATATGCACAAGGGTTCTACTAGCCGACACCGGTGACGGCGCGGTGACGTCCTTGTCTGCCATTCCAAGGGTCGCGGGTTCGACTCTGAATTTGAATCGACGGTGAATTTTCATCCACCTAGGGCTTCCTCCTTTCCTTGGCCATGTTTCACTCAGAACACAACAAATACTCTCAAAAAACAATACCAAATCCGCTTTTTACAATTCATGTACTTTGAAAAACTTAATAGGTTTAACTAAAGACAAAATCGACGTTACGCAACAAAGCGGAGTTTATAAACTCAATTCTACAGACTGCAACGCCATCTACATCGGACAGACTGGAAGGACTTTCGACATTAGGATTAAGGAACACCGTTCATGCTTCAGGAAGAAAGACAACAGGTCACAATTCGCCAAACACCTCTTAGACTACAATCATTCCAGTAATTTCACAGCAGACATTTTACACACAGAAATGAAAGGTCGCCGGCTGAACGCTGTGGAGGAGTTGGAAATTTGGGAATCCCTTCAGTCTGGTAATCTTGAGGTGGCCAAAGATATCCTTTACCTCTCGCGTTGCCCTCTCCTTAAATTCTTGAATACCTTCCCACGCCATCCCCTCCCCCACCAAGGCAGTGACAGTCACCGACCCTCCGTTAATGAGGGTCAACCGTTGCAAACAAACACCCCCCTCTGTACCGTCTGCATCAAATAAAGGTATTATCAATGCTAATATTCCGATGTAAATGCCAAAATGTGCTGTTTTCGGACGAATGCTAAATAAATAAACGTATTTTAGATAATCTAGTATACATTTTGTGATCCGCTAGGGAGTATTCTTGGGGAGAGGTCTTGGGGAATCATCGTCAATTTAGGTTCTATTAAGTTTATTCTTTCCATCTCTACCGAAGATTTCATTCAGGTGATTAAATGCTTCAACTGGTTTAAATACTACTAAAGCAGATAAATTAAATTATCTTTAGAAAATTTTTCACTCCGCTTGTAACAACAGCAACAATTATAATAACTTTTAATCTCAAGACTCAGTTAACATATGTATAATAGGTTAATCGACGAAATACAGGAAGGAAGTATAGAGAATTAAATAAGGATTTATTGACGAGTCGGATATCATATTGTGCCTTGCTATGAGAAACGAAACAATTTGTCGCTGCTTTCTCTATTTTCCATCCTAATAGTACTTTACACGGTAGAATACCAATACTGATAAAAATAATCTTGATTTAATAATACGAAATAGCTTTTTCTGTCCACTTTCGACTTAATATTTGAGGGCTGACCAGAAAGTAACTTACGTTTCGGTCTAGCTTGACGGTTTGTAAGGCAAGAACCATCACCTTGGTGTCTAAAAGGTTCTACACAGTACACATCCTGCTGTGGCTAGTGTGCAGGCTGTGGCTCTTCTACTTTGCTGAATACAAACTGTTTAAATGTGCACTGCAGCATAAAATCCCACGAGTTGTGAAGTGCGATCTGTGGTTTTTTTTTACTGGCAAAAACCCACAAGCCAATTGAAATTCATAGCCAACTTTGGTAAGCGTTCGGAGAAGGATTAATGAGCTAAGGTGGAGTGAGGCAGTGATGCATTCAGTTTTAAAATGGCCGCCCCAATGTCCACGACGTGGGCTGCAGTGGTCGGTTTAGCCTTGTGTCAAATTAACTGGCGGTAAATATCAACAAAAAAATTTGTGAAAATCGCTGATTAATGATTACATATCTTTCGCTAGATGTGGCTTTCAACACAGCGCTCTGACAGTGACGCAGAATTGCATGCTGGTATAAACAAATGGTTAAAAAGCAAGGCAACAGATTTCTTCATTGACGGAATTTAAAAGCTTGTGTATCGTCATGGTAAATGTGTCAATTTGAATGACAACTATATGAAAAATAATTTTAAGAGTGTGCCTTTCAAACGCATGTAAAAAACTTTGTCTTGCCACTGGATTCATATTTTATTTCAAAACGTAAAATACTTTCTGGACAGACTTTGCTGACAACTCGCGGGATTTTCTATTACAGAGGACACTTTAACAGTTTGCAGTGAGCAAAGTAGAAGAACCAGAGTATTCATACTGCCACAACACGATGCGTACTGAGTGTAGGAACGTTTAAACATGAAGAAGGTGGCCTACCCACCGCCACACTAGGCCGAAACGTGTTGCTTTCTGGACAGGACTTGTGATTGTCCACTTTGGTAATGTGAAGAGTTTTAGTGCATATAGTAAATGACCCCAAGCATCGATGATATATTTTAATATAAAATATACGTAAGCATCATACAAAGACAGTTCTAGAATCTCGTTTGTAATAATTCGTAATTTATTTTGATTTTTTTTAAAAAAGCTTGTGCCCTTCAATTAAATTCATGTCAGTGGTTCGCGGGATTAAACATATAAATTTATTAATCGGTGAGGTCTGACTGGTTGGTAAGCAATTGTATCTTCAGCACAGAACTTGAACAGCACGGGTACGAAAACCATTTAATTTCCCGCTGAGTTTTAATATCCACTGACCGCAGTCTCGATTTATATACTTGATCATCAGAGTATATCTCGACAAAAATCCTCCATTCAATCTGAATCATATCAAGAAAAAAAGAGCGTGTTTAAGAAAAAATGGAGTCTTGTAGCACGAAGTTAAGGTAGGATGAACAGTTTGGTTTTTATGTTTCTTGGCGGGAAAAAGAGGACGGAATTGCCTTAGGATTGCAAAAACATTTAGGCAATAGAAGGGGTAGGGTGGTTGATAGGGTTCATGTTATGACACAGGTGAGATGATGAAAAGAGAAGATGGGATTTGTGAGCAAAGGAGAAGGCGAAGGCTTCTTATAACCATTATGTTTCACTAAATTCCCCTCCCCGCATTCCTTGGCGCAGTAAACGGGTTAGCGTTGAACACGTTTTCAACAAACCAAATTCTTAAATGACGTTTTCACGTTGAAATCGCAGTCAATGGATGATATCAGCTCAAAAAAAAAAGATAACTGGTTTTTTTCCAAAATTAGGAACATTCAAGGCCATTTTGATAAGGTTGAAAATATCTGAACAGGACGTATAAAATATTAAACTTGTGACACGGCTTCGTTAATTAGCATGCAGTGACTCAGTAGTAATTCCATAAACCCTCAAAAATGGGGGAATGGAGAGGCGGCATTTTCATATACGATCTACAATAATTATGGTACTTTTATTTTTCAACAAAGAAAGCTAGAGGTCATATTAACTTAACTAAATTAATTGTATCAATTTAGAGAGAACACCACACCCGGTAGTGAGTAATTTTGTAAGCATAAGACGCTCAAAAGTAGTGTCGAGTACATAAAAATATCATTTTAGCCAAAATAGTTTCACTAGGATAGGGGGTCGCTGCCCCCGGCAAAGAAAGCTTACAATTCCCTTTGATCCGCAAATGTGCATACTGAACCAATGCTGTGAAGTCTCACTTTGTCAAATGGATTTATTTCTACGTTTGGTACCTCATAAATAAATTACAAGTCACTTTGGGTCCTAATACATTAGCTATAATAATTATTTAAATTCCTCTTGGATATACACTGAGCTTTTGAGGATTTTTTATCCATTTAAAGGTACAATAATTTCATAATGTTTTGCTATCGCTGAAATCATGAAGCGTAAACTAAAATGGCAGCATTGAATCTCCAGGTAAGTCTGTCTTGTAGACCAAAGTCTTCGAGGACATTATAATGTCTTTTGGTCTCATATCTGAGCGGAATTCACCGGAATGGCATCCCATCGCCTTTTTATGGATACGAATATCAGTTTTCTCTGAAGAGAAGCCTTGGGAACAAAAATTCTGATAGAATATAAAATGTATGTCATTTTTAAATTGCCGAATCACGCACCAATATCGTTTCTGCTTCTTGAACTAGTAATGGTATCGTTTTGAAAGAGCGAGAGCGGCGAGTCGAAGTTTTATCATTTACGGATAATGGGTTTGTTCCTCTGAGAACAACATAACTTGACTTTGTATCAAAACCGGTACAGATTCGTATAAGTCAATTAGGTGAAGTTGATCATTCTTGGTGAAGTGATGTCAGGTTTTTCCGCCTCAACAATGAAGAATGTTAGGACTTGCTCAAGCGCTCAATCATACAGTTAAGGGACTTTCGTTGAAAAACGGTGTATTATAGATTTTAAGTCCTACGGTGTAACTAGGTAATGTTTTTGCGAGTAACTTACAAATTTTAAAACAAAATGCTATATTTCAAGGAAATCGTATTTGACATCTCAAAATATCACCATTTCTGTACTTTTTTCGTTCACGACTTCTCACTTTAAAATTATTCCACCACAGAGATGAGTTTTTATAATTTTAAAACCTTACATTCGTCGGTAGGTAAAAGTTTAGAGGGAGGTTAGAATATGGAAAACAATGACGTTGACATTTATAAAGGAATTTAAAACATTACATATATATGGAGAGTAGCAGAGCTCGAGAGTGACAGAGAGCTTAAATCTCTGATGAAGAAAGTTTTTCAGTGTGGGGAAAGGCTTAGCCAACAGACTTGAGAAAAATTTTGGGAAGGAAGTTCCTAAAAAAAAACAAAAAAAAACGCTTTGTTTTAAAAGTCACTGGCGTGAGAAACTAAAGTAATCTTTCCTTCCGTCGAACTTATAAGGCCGAAACAAAAGAAGTGACATTTTAAATACGTATTTTGAGGTAAAATTATTCCTGGATAACTTTTAATCCTCATTAATGCCTCAAAGACGACTTCTTTCATATTTTCATCCTTCGTAGAATATAAAGTCAAAGTCAGATCAAGGGCATCACCTAACTGTGGGCAATACACGAAATAAAATCGCTGCAGGAACAGAGTAACGTAAATATACTAAGAGGTTGAAAACCCTTTTCAGAAGGCAGTTTAGCATTTATTCCTTGATTTTTTTTATTCCTAAGCATTGACTGTTAATTACAGAAGTATAAATTAATAATTACAGTAAATAAGTTAAAAATCACCAATAAATAATCAGATTCTATTATTTACAATTAAATTTTTGGACATATTTGAATAATTCTAATTTTCTTAAAAAAATAATTAATCTTTTCAGTCGTAACTCTGTGGAATTGTTACACGTGTAATACAAATGTGACATGAAAATATTTATCTTGACGTTACTCAGCTTCTTAAAAATATTTAGACTATTTAACTTTGATATGATGACATTATTTGAGCCTCTGCACTTGTTTTACGTAATAATAAAACATGTTTGCAAAATATGAAAGATGGAACAGCATCCCTTAGGTTGTTTTGTGCTAAAATGAATAATTAAACTACGATTACTTCAACGTAATCAAGAAAGGTCATCCATGCATTTCAAAGAGATTTTAATGGAATGTGAAACCGATGATGGTAATTTATGAGCGAAGAAGGCGTCAAACTTTCTTCCATCAGCAATAATGATATGTTTTTACCATTTGTAATAATGCATCTATTTTCCAATTACATTCCTAATGCAACTATTTTAGTAGTTATAGTCATATTAATAAAGGAGAGACTACGTGGGATTATTTAATGTAGGCTTTTTTTACGACTAACAAAAAACTTCCAGAACTCAATATATTTGAATGCATTCTTAGTCTGATGTAACCGAATAAACTATATGTGTCACAATTATTTGCTACATCTGAAATGAGGAAATGCCAGAAAGAAATAACTCACCTAGAAATACACACAATACTTTCTAAACGTATTATTACGGCCACGAAATGATATGTCAGAAGCACTGTCCGCAGCAGTCCAGCCGCATTCCCTCATATGCCTGCTTCTTCCTAGTTCAAATCAGGTTGACCCAAAGGGTATAATTAGTGGTTACCTATCAGGTTTTTGTATTTACTCTTATTATGTACGGCCATCGTATATAAAAGGACTTTTGGTCAAAACTAGTTTTTATCAGACCGCAGTGACACCGATTTTGAATGCAGGCGACAGCTCCGCTTCCTTAGATGGGAAATTTCATAACTATAGAGATTTCAGGAAAAAATATATCTTTTCGAGAAAGCAGTCTCTTCGTGAAGACCTTCGTAATTTCTAGTCTTATTTTGTGCGCAAAAATTTTACGGTTAGTCCGCTGAGGATTCGCTCTAACCTGCTAATATCCCGCTGGTCTCTGCTTAGCTGAACCAGTTGAGCAGATTCAAGCAATATATACATTTGAGTGATACTTGAAATACGTGAATTTAAGAGGCCTTTACTTTTCATTTGCCCAGGGTAATCTCTCTATCGCGAAACTCGTTCTGTGGGTTGAAATATTATGTAATGTACCTACGATACTGTGGGATGCGCAAAATCCACAACTGTCTGAATTCCGTCGATTCAGTGTGAGTCAACACCGCGAAGTCTACTTTTGACATGCAAGAGAGATACGTATGCAGTAATTTTTCCTAGGCAAAATACAGCCAAAAAAGCGATCTTTTTCGGGATAGCTCATTACTTTCATCTAACATCCTTCACAGGTAACTGACTAGCTATATATACACATCACCCCGAAATCCTCCTAATCAGCGTGCGGCAGGGGGTACTACAGGATACGAAGTATGCTCAAGGAGCATACTTTGAAGATTATTAAGTCGATGTAAGTATATCGTCAGTAAAATTCTTGCGAAAAAATCAGTCCTACCACTTTTGGGTGCGACCCTGCAAGTCACCACTCTTAAAAAAATGAGTTCAACTACACGCAATACCAACAAAAACGATGGTAATGCACATCCACACGGATGTATATTTTCATGCAAAAATTATTTTAACCTAAACATGTGCAAATAGATTTACACGTAACTAGTATAAACAATCAAATGCATGAATTCACAAGACGTCTATGCAATGCTTGATTTTATTCCTGCTTGTAACAACACTAATTTCGATATTTTTACTTTATGATTCCTGAACTTCCGAGGAAAGAAATATCTACTGTAATGTACTGAACTCTCTCGCCATAACTCTATACTCTAATTTGCTCTAACAATGAGGAGCGATATTTAATTCCCTTCGTGTCATAGTTAAATTCGTATAATCTGAACCCTGCTAAAACTCTTAAGTCATGCCTCACGTGAGACCAGCCTATCTATTCTATTTTTTTTTAACTACAACCCTCCTCCAAAGTATTCCAACAGTATATTCCGCTTGGTCAATCATTTAACATAAGCACCGAATGTGCAATCTGCCTTCCATTCACTAAAAAAATAAATGAGAGGTGACATAAACAACCACATTATATGGATAAACACAGCTGTTTACATGGTTTTGTTTCAAGTACTTATCAGATACTTTTACAGCGCATAGACTTATCTGTGCGCTGTGTGTTTGTCACGAACCAGTTTTATCTCCACTTTAAAATCACCTATACAGAACTAAAATAAAAAATATAATAGCACATTAATCAAATCGAATATCGTTTGATACGTGAGGGAAGTTGACCTTAATCTAAGCCCAATGAGGCATGGCAAAATCACGCATCAGGGTAGTGGACTAAGTTCATTCACCTGTGCCACCAGCAGTTACTCAGGAAAATCAGGTGCCTAAAAAACCACACGCAGCTTAGGGTTATCCAAAGCAATACGGAAAAAACACGAGGAATGCTATCAGTAGCCAAACGCTATACACATTAGGTTAACATGTATCTTCACTGTTATCCTGAATTAAATTAGAAGCAATTTTAAGTAGCAAAGTTAATCTAATATATGATGTAATATTTAGCTTCTTGCAGCGATTTTTCGAGGCTAGCATGGTTTTCCTAATTATAGGTGTATGTGTGTGTGTATATATATATATATATATATATATATATATATATATATATATATATATACACACACACTATATACACACTATATATATATATATATATATATATATATATATATTTATATATATATATATATAAACAGGGACCATTATAAAATTAATGCGTATTATCTGTGGAAAATAGATTTATTGATCGTACTTGTACTCGTACTACAAATACTTGAAATTATTCAAAATACTTTCCCCTGCATCAAGAAACTTGTAAAGACGTATCTGTCACGCCTGTAAGGTATCCTGAAACTCTTCCACGGGAATGTTTCTCAGGAACGTTGTAACATGCTTTTGGATGTTTTCTGCGGTCTCCCAATACTTTCCTTTCACCTCTGTCTTCAGTCGGGAAACAAAAAAAGTCACAAGGATCCAAGTCGGGACTGTAAGGGGAGTTGATAACGATGAAGGACGTGTGGCTGGGGGCATTGTTATGGTGCACATTGTCATGTAACGGCGCTCCATCGCGCCATATTATATAGCCGAAAAACATCCTTCACGTGGAGGCATGTATGTTCGCTCAGACTGCTCGGGGAAAACTGGCAACCGACTGCGTTGGAGGGGCAAAACCCACCACCTCATTTTCCGACCGGTTTTAACGCACTGCCACGGATAGTCGCGTCATAATAAAATTATACGCATTACTTTAACAATATTGAAACTCCGATGTTCAACTTGAACAGAATGTAAAAAAACTATGCAATAATTTAATGAAGGTTTGACTACTGTGAGATAAAATCGTAAAGGATCAATTACACAAAGAGAAAACTCGGGTTAAAATATATTTGTAAATCCAGCTTTTTTCATATATTTTTGTCAACGATTCTCAATAACTTAAACACAAATCACCAATTTTAGTTCCATCTAATTCAATTCTACCAGAAAAAACAGGTGTGTACTAGCTTTTGTGCTCACTGACTGTGACTGTGAAATTAAAGCAAATCCTTATCGGAAAAAAATAGAGTTATTAAAAATCGGAAGAGATGTTTCGTAGATTTTCATAAAATTATTAACAAGAATTTCATTCGCCAGAAATATTTCATTTATTTGTTGTTTGAATACTTAATAATGTTAAAACTGCGTGACGGAAGAGTAGGAAAAACTCGTTCGAGAGCATGGAGTAGCTTCAGGCACTTTTCCTCCGGGCAGATGCATTTCCGGCTGAGATGGCAAGCGGTTTCCCCGAAGGTCACGATCTGATCTCTCGCCGGCACAACATCCCCTTCTCCTGCTCCTCCTCGCATTTCTAATCATACGGACTCGTTTTCACTTCTTTAGGAAATTGGAACACTCGGCGTTGCGTCGTTAAATTATCAGGAGACGTCACTCGAGAATGTCCCCGGACGGACAGGTGATGCAGTTTCGGAAAAGAGGACAGCTTCTGCCAAGTAAAGTTAAACATTTTCATTCATTTCGCTCGCGAACACAGAAATTTCGGAGCGAAAAACGCGTTCGCTCGCCCGCCCTTTGAAAAAAATCAACAAAGTGGACTGATACGTCCATAATGACAATATTGCCGTTGAACAATTTCTATAAAAATAAATAAAAAAATACTGCTTGGCTCTTCCGTATGTATGTCCGTAATTTGATAAAAAAAATTTGAATCACAGCAACGCATTTTTGGAATAAGAAACGAAAATTTTCATCATAGTTCAATAAATAAAAGTTACAAAAAATAAAAAATAACAAATAAATAAAAAAAACAAAAACAAATAATATGATGAAAATATTTGGTATTGTTGTATTACTATGAATTTTTCTTTATTGTTTCTAAAGTGTTAGGGGCGACATCCTCGACTGAAAATCCTCGCATAAATTTGAAAGTGCAAGACGTCCGTGGTCGCCATCAGACAGATTTGAGTTCGCTATTGATTACAGCAGCGAAATGAATTCAATCAGCAAAAGATCATAAAAGATGAAATATGAGCGTAGATTGTAAGGACAACGTTGACGTAGGGGGAGTTAGTAAACAAAAGCAAGAAAAAGAGAAAGGTGGAACAAGATATGTTAGTACGGACTTAAGGGAGTTAAAAACACGGAGAACTTTATTCCGACTGGAGAAGAGAGTTAACAAGGCGCAGTGAAAGTACGTAATTAAAAATTGGGAGAAACCGTACCAGGTATAGAGTTACAGAATAGAATCATGAAATAAAAAGCAGATAAATAAACTTCTTCCATTTGGGAAGGTCTCATCAGCTAAAGAAGTAACTGACTACTTACGTTGATGTAAACACGTTGGAATGTAGGTGGAAACGTATGGCCGCGCAACTGTAATGCAGCAAAGTTTGGTAGATATTGTGATTTAGGAAAAAAGAAATGGCCACATTTCACGAAATGAAAAAATATATATATTTTTGGCAAAGGACACATCAAATTCGGTCAAAATGTAATAAGAATTTTACCTTGAGGATATCATGAGTTGTGAACTGTCAATGAGTAACGCACATAAAGAGCATCGTACGTTGGAGACGTCCGTGTATGAGATAAGGAGACAGAGAGGATTCGATTAACTAATTTGTTTCCGAGGGGATGAGAGGAATGAAGAAGTTTTTTATATGCTGTGTTACAAGTGGAGCTTATTAGGTAATATTAGTTTACAATTCTCACGCATTATATATAATACATATAGTATATAGATATATAATGCATATAAAATATATATTATGAATATACATATATATACCTCCTTTCATTCTGTTCAACTAGCCCATCCTTTTGGCCCGTTTATTTTTCTACGAGTACTTTGCGAGAATGAATATTCCTATCCATCTCAGTTTACAACATTCCAACCCAAATCACAATTCTCTGCATCCATTTTTCCTACCGCTTTTAGATTTCTCCCAACAACCCTATATCTTCCTCAACCATGGAACTCGGCATTCCTCCGTCCCTCCGTTCAAAATTCTTATTACTTTCCTACCTCTATTCCGCTTACTCAACATCTTCCTCTCCTTAACAGCCTTCAGTGTTTCATTTCCACTCAATGTCCCGACATCCACTTTTCTTTTCTTCGAATGTATCAACAAATTTCATCTCCTCTCCCCCAGCTTGCATATTACTTCATCCTGTGTTTTCCTTTTCGTTTATTATAAGCTTCCATCCTGTTCCCAAGACGATTTCGTAGAGTGGTGGTAAGTGAGTGTGGCGGAAAATGGAAAAAAATAAGTTTAATGGCGTGTAAGACGAACGCTGAAGATTGAATTATGGGGGGAGGCGAAAGAAAGTTAGTGGGAGGGAGTCCGGAAAAGGCAGAGAAAGGGAATGAAGGAAATATTAAAAGGTATTGGTTTGTTGAAAATTATGATATACGGGAGAACTTTGGGTAAGAGGGTTATTGGGAGGAAGAGAGTAGTCTTTTTAGAAAACATGAAGGCAGACGGAAATCACAAAAATATGAATTAAGAGAAAAGTTGATCAAAGAAAGAGGAATTTATCACGACACTTAGAGGTAAAAAGTCGTTTAGGTTCGTGCGAGCCAAGCCTTTAAATATGCAAAGTACTTGGTATAAATGCATTCATTTCCCACTAAAATCCCAATGATGTACCATTTAGGCCTCGCATACTCTTGCCTCAACGGCTAATTTCCGAACTATAGAAAACTACGCTCCACGTAAAAGTTTTTATTCTAATATTTTCCTACTAATCTTTTCCTTATTCGTTCGTTTTACGTATTTCGTTATACTCGTACTTTTCCGTCGTTATACTCGTATGAGACAGAAAAAGTATACTCGTATGAGACAGAAAAGGAGAATGCTGGGTAAACAGAGAATTGGTAACTAAAAACAGTATTTAGTTGGTAATCAATTAACGTTGAATAATGAAATAATTTATGCCAAAATGAGTTAAGATATAATGGAAATTCCTTGGAGTTTACACAGATGTTATTAATATTTGAGGACCACCCAAAATTTGCTTATTACCGCTTTATTACTAATAATAAAAATGTAGTGAGCTGCATTGCATTATGTTCCAAACACTTGGAAAGATATTGTCGCATTATTATTGTTCAACTTGACCATCTCAACTAGCTCTTATCCGTTCCGATTTTTATGTGTTTTACTCAAATTCACTAATTGTAATATCCTATCTGTCTTAAAGCTGCCTTCCTTCCTCTCCGACTACGAGTACCCTAATTAAGTGGTCGTGTGTTCAAATACAAAATTATCGGGCATATAGACTGTACTGTCATACAAGATGTTATGACAGAATATGCCATGAGAATAAATGAATAAAAATGTATCATTACATTCTCAGAGTAAAAGCATTGGGTAATTTATCTGCTCTAGCTGAATGATACTACCGATTCTCTCTGAAATTTTTCGATATTTAAAGACAGCATTTATCATGCACAATCGGAAATGACGAAAATTTGGGTTTTCTCCCAGTTCTATAAATTTCAAACCTGATTTTGTTGAATAGAGATTTAATGGCTCGATGGAATTCATCCTGCTTCGATAAAAATTCTATAGTTACGCCCCTGAGAGCACTGAGCCAACATTTAGAAGATAATTTCACATCTCTTAACGATGCATTGTAAATTGACGGCGCTATTTTATATCCATCCAATTTTTATAAAATAGATAACTTGAGAAAAGAGTAAAATCTGAATTTTGTTTAACTTCCATCATCTGTTTTTCAATTGACTGCTGTTTCCATATATTAGCGCAGTCCATCATCACATTTCAAGATCCTACCTTTCTCAGGTATCGAAACATACATTTACTCTACAGCTATAGTGCAGGAAGATATAGTCAATTGTGCTTGGTGAATTCGAAAGAAGTACAGAGTAATATTTAAAACATTGTATGATAAATTCATTCCCATTTCTGTAATACTGGGGATCGGGATAGTGCGGTGCCTGACGTCATGGCTATCCACCGAGAGGGACCAGGTTTAAACCCTGGAGACGGCAGTTTTTTTTAGTGGCATCCCGATCCCTACTTGAGTTGCTTCGTGGAGAGCACTTTGAGTGAGTACGACGTCCGTCGGATGGGACGTTAAACTGCAGACCTCTTGGCACCTTTCGTAAAGAGTAGGTTAATACCGACGCTGGGTTTCTCTCCACTCCTCCTCCTTCCCCATCCACCCCTATTGGCGCAAATGACCTTAGCTGTCGGTCGTTTCCCCTATGACAGCTACTACTTCTGCAAAGTTGTACATCTAGATCAAGAAAACAGCAAAGGCTATAGATTGAATTACAGCTCAGATGAAGGTATCAAAAGTCCTTAGAAACGAATTTGTGAAAATCTTTTTGGTTTTTTTATATCCACC
Organism: Hetaerina americana; assembly: GCF_022747635.1. NCBI lineage: Eukaryota > Metazoa > Arthropoda > Insecta > Odonata > Calopterygidae > Hetaerina > Hetaerina americana. Next base: position 70,967,741 of record NW_027287427.1, read on the forward strand.
ATATTATAAATTATAAATACTGGCAAGCAATTTAAAGAAATTACGTTGAAAATGTGCTTCTCATCAGACGAATCAGCAAAAAACCAAATGCGGCATAAATACAGAGATACTTGGAGAAATAAATATACCCTCTAAACTATATATACTCGAGAAGGCAGTAGTTAAGCAAATGTATTTGTTTGATAGATAGAATGTAGGTAACGATACAGTTGACGCAAATGGCTTTATCTAGGATAGCAACTTTATTTTTAATGTGATAGCTTTAAAACGAGTTTAACAAGATGCAATCTAACTAGACACAATATAGCGCACACTATTACTTGGTTTGCATTAAAATATCCCAATACGCAGAAGAGCAAATGTAACTTGATAACAATTGCGTCGAATACTTTATTGCGTGGCATCAATATGTATTTATTTTTCTGGGTTGATAAGCAGAGAACAAAATATTTTCCTGTGACGTTTGTTAAAAATACCCTGAATAAATATAACATACCTGATGATTTTAGAACTTGCAAAATTTGTTCTGAAATACCAGAAAAGTTTTCGAAATGGCTAATTTGAAGAGCAGGAAAGGGTAAAACACTCATATGTACGTATCGAAGGCTAATTAAAATGCGCCAAGGCTATTGGAATAATTTACTTATCGGGGCTACATACGAAGCAAAGAAAAAGGAAAAGGAGTATCGAAAGAAACCCCGCAGTCCTCTTCAACGAAATGCTTCCATATGGTAACTATTTAACGTTATAACCGTCAGGAGAAAGAGCCGCAAGAACCCTCCTTAAAGAAACCAAATAGTGCCGAAAAAGAGCCTATCACTGATGGAAATCGAACCGAGGCCATCGGCATTTAAGGATCCAGAAAATTAGCCACCTCAGCAATCTAGTCAGTCTACCTGAAAGCAACATTATTTTGGTGGTACTGGTCAAAAAAAAATCTTCCCTCGGAGACCAGATTTTGGAAACCAAATACCCTCTCATATATAGGCCCTTAATAATTATTTTCTTCATTACTTTTCTTTACTTTCTCACAAGTACTATGCTTCAGAATCTCAATACATGGGTTCACACAATATTTATGTGATTTCATTATTTTCATTTTGATTTTCAAATGAGGTTAATTGTGTCATTAATCACCTGCTGTCCGACTAAAGCTTGCTTATCACATTCTTCCTTATGTCAGACCATTCAAAACCTTCCTTCTGTTATCTAGGCAGTAATTCATATGAACACCTGGGTAATTATAGGAGAATCAACTTTGTGGAGATTTTGGTTTTCTTGAAATATGTCCCTTATTTAATATTCCCCTTCTTTTATTTATATACCTCCGCCAGTTTCAACATTAAATCATATCAGCGCTCTCAAACACGTCCTATCGTACATTTAAACTGGTGCGGTTATTGCAGTAAGTTAGTAGAATATTACGTACATAGCAGTTCATTTTCAATACAATATAGCTTTCAACCAAGGGGTTCCAAGAAATGCTGAGTGAATTGGAAATTAAGTGCGATGGTTACGGGATGAGACTCAATATAAATAAAACAAAGATTACGAAAAGTGAAGAGTCAGGCGTGATGTTGTGGAATCGAGACATAATGAAAAATTCGTTGCAGTTTTCCACAGTTAAAACATTATTTCCGACCATGGTTTCGATACACTGTATCATCATCAGGTCTATCACTGTATCATCATCAGGACCTGATGATGATACAGTGTATCGAAACCATGGTCGGAAATAAAGTTTTAACTGTGGAAAATTGCAACGAAGTTTTTATTTAAAACAAAGATTATTAGGTTTTTCAGAAGGAGAAAGGCTAAGTTAAACATTAAAATAGGAGAGCAAGACCTGGAGCAGGTGGAACAGTTAACGTATCTCGGGAGTATTTTGGACAAAAATGGTCAACGTAGTAGGAACATAAAGAGAAGAGTTGCGTTAGGTAAAGAAGCTTTCACAAAGAAGAGGGAATTGATGAAAAGAACGTTGACTAAGGATGTTAAGAAAAGGCTCGTCAAAACTTTGATATGGAGCGTAGTCATTCATGGCGCGTAAATACGGTCACTGAAGGAGGAGGATAGGCATAAATTGGCGGCTTTTGAAATTCGGGTGTGACGAAGGATGGAGAAGGTGAAGTGGACCGAAAGGAAAACAAACAAGGAATTGCTTGTATTTATCAGAAGGCATGAAAAATTGATTCATAGCATATTGATCGCCAGTGGGATGTTTAAAACTGTGATAAAGGGGAGAATGTTAGCCAAACGAGGATGGGGCAGGAATAGGATAAGGATGTAGGGAGGAAGGAAGTATACAGAGATGAAGAGGGACTTGTTGTGTAGTAGGATGTCGGCTTGTGTTTTGTTAGGAGAAATAAAATATTTATTTGGTAGTTGTGTCCATTCAAAACCTGCGTTAAACGGTAGATTACCTAATAAAATAAAAATAGCTGCCTGCCTTATATAAGTTAAATTACACTGTCAATAAAGGATGTCTTACTTTTCCGTGTACCAATGCCCGTCCATATTCTCCCTCCATTACTATTAACTGCGAAGCGTGATTGACGCCAAGGTTTCTAATATGATGCCTATTTCTTCACTCTCTTCCAACACATTAATTTATTTTTAATAACGTAATTCACTCAAATCTTTGGAAAGACTTATCAGGGATACAAATTAATAAGTGCCATGTTCCTTCCAATTAGTGTTCCCAATGATGATGTCACGAATTGCCGTTCATCAACCCAAATACTGCTCACAAAAGTAGTCGTTTGTTAAATTATCCAAGTATGTGACCCGATTGATGCTATAGCCATCACACACTGAATGTGATGGGATAACTAATTAAAATTTATCAATGGAAGTTTTACATTTTCGATTTATTTAGAATACCTGAGACAAAATACAGTTCAGAGTAATTTAACTATGATCTGCATGTTTTAGTAAGGTCCCTGACGCATGAATAGATTCATGCGCTTTTTTAAAAGTGAGCTTCATAGACTTCATGACGTCTCCTCTCCATTTTGCAAGCACGAAAGAAAGAACATACATTTATTTCACCACTCGATCACTCAACACCTCTCCGTCGATTACCACAAAAGAGAGGGAAGGAATTGTTGCAGTCATCGAATTTGTGACGGCATTCGAGGGATGTTGTGTCTACTTGGTTTTTCAAGCTTCATGCCATTCCGACTTTTTTCCCCCATCTTCCGCCGTCGTCATCTCGCGACTGCGCATTGCCAAGTCAATGCGTCCCCTCTCCAAGGAGCGTGACGAAATCTCCTCCGCGGATAAACCTACTTGCGATGAATCCACCTTAGTGCTTTCCGCCCGTGGAGTGCTTCACCGCCTGTGACCTTCAAACCGCGGCCACACCCTCTCCTTCACTACATCAACACCGATGGAGCAAACAATCCTAAAACGAGTTCCGTTTCGTGAAACCGTGATGGAAATGCTTTCTGTTTTTACAACGAATTTATTTTCAACTACTTAATTTGTTTTCCCACTTTCGTTCAATCTTGCTTTTTAGCAATCTACTTGTCCGTTCTGCGAAGCGATTAATGACTTATAATCAAAATTAAACTGACTCTTCTTCTCTGAAGGAACTTCGTCAAATGTAACCTGTTCCACGCGGCATTGTTTCTCATTTAAATCAAGTGAATGCTAAATGATTTTGGTTATTTCATTTTGTAAGTAACATAAATTTACGGTATTTGAATAAATACTATCCTCACAGACAGAGGGCAGTATTATCTTCGTTGCCAAGATAATTTTCGAAGACAATGCCGAGGTAAATTTGCGCGAGATCCTGAATTCGCAATGATTGCTTGAAACCGTTTAATTACAAACCTTCTGTAGCCAAAAATAACATCGTATCCACATAAGTTCGGGTAGGCCTCGTTGCTTAGCCTTTTTCATTGGTTTTGGAGTGAATTATTTATGGAAGACGGAACACCCACATTCTTATACAAAATTGGGAAATTGGAGAACTCGTTGAAACAATTTTAAACACGAAATATTATTTATTTGAATTAAATTAGATAAACCTGATAAATTTTAACATGTTTAACCAATTTTGAGTTTTACAGCTTCACTTTAATACATTGCATCAATTTATGAATTTATTCTTTCCGGTCCCGACGGAAATTTTCAAATCTCAGTTAAACATACAGGTCCGGTTTTACCGAACGTATCGTTAAAAATATCGTTTTTTAAGGTGAAAATTGACTTAATTAGGAGATTACTGACAAACCCGACCTTATAAACAAACAAAATTAATCATTTTATCACCAACAGTTGCGCTTCAACCGAGCAAGGTAAATTTTTCATGGAACCAGAGTTGAAGCGCTGCTTTTCTACGCCTTAACTTTCCCTCTCTTCCTCAGCTATGCTTAACACTTCCTCTTGTGGGTTTGTAAGAACCAGGGATTTAGCTGCTCACAGTTATTATAGGAAATCTACCAGCTTTAAGTAAAGTTTTGGATGGACAAAACTACCAAATAAATATCTCCTAAAGAAACACAACCCAGAATCCTACGCTACAATAAGCCCATCTGCATCTATCCTCGTGAAAGCACTTTGCCTAACGCAACTTTCCTTCTTAAAACCGTACTATTTTAACTATCATGGTCCAAAGCACATCCAAGATAGGTTAACTTTTCCACCTTCTCTATTTTAAGAATTCCTATTTTGATGTTTAACTTGGCCTTCCTCTTTCCGCAAATCCGCATAACCTTTGTGTTATATATATACTTATTCCCATACCGTTTCTATCGCACTGAAATTCCAATTTAATCAGCAATGCTTGCAACCCCTTGGCTGACTGACAAACTAAAGCCTGTTCATCAGCGAACCTAACTGATTTTACGAATTCCCCGCCCACCTTCATTCCTACCTCCAGTTCTTCCCATGCCTCTTCTAATCATTTCCTATGCATACAGGTTGAACAGCAATGGTGATAATGGGCAACCCTGCCTTAATCCTCGTCCTAACACTGCCCATCCGGACTCTCCGTTCCCCACTAGCACCTGTTCAGTCTGAGACATATACAGGTCGCCGATTATCCTCCTGTCCATCCAATGTATTCCTATTTTCTTCAATATAGTCATTAGTTTTCCCAATTTACTCTATCAAACGCTTTTTCGTAATCTGCGAAACAGGTATATACGTCCTGATTGTATTCTATATTCCTCTTGATTAGTGATCTCATTACTGCAATGGCATCACGCGTACCTCTCCCCTTCCTAAACCCAAACTGATGATCCCCTAAGTAATCATTTGCCCTACTCTCTATCCCTTTGTTGATGATCCTGAGAAAAACTTTAGCTGCATGGGAAATCAAAATTTTTGTTCTGCATTCCTAATATGATGTAGCTTTTATCTTTTTTGGAATAGGAACTAACGCTGATCTCACAAAGTCGTCCGTCCAGATTCCATTCTCATTAATACTACGAATCAGTCTATATAGACTTACTTTCCATGATAAAAAGCCGCTCACAGCACAAAACCCAATTATCGCAACTTGAAATAGACTATTTTTGACTTCACATAGCTTTTTCAATGTACGGTTTAGATTATTTATTTCAATTGTCTGGGAAATTTCCTGACAATACAACAATCCGATGGAAAAAAGCAGGGACTCCGTGAGGCTCTCTGGGTGAGTTTACTGGGTATTTTTTTAGTACCCTCGAAAAACTTTTTTCGTGTAAACATTTCCCACTCGGGACGACTTTTTGCGTTTGAGGTTCAGGTTCGCCGAGGTCAATGGGCCCGCATGAATTTACCAAGCAAACACTCCAGGCGTTGTTAAGTCTCTAGCTTTGAGGATCGTCATCCAACCCTCCCATTCCCTCTCCACGCGTCGTGCATCGCCCGTAAACCTCAAAGCAGGCCTTGTGAACGACAGCCTCACGTCGCTCAATGGTTTTCCTCCGCTTCCACAATATGGCTGCCCCCGTCAGTTCACTCGAAGTCCGTCGGCGACTGCGTCGGATTCACTTTTTCCGGCTTCCTCGAAACGACGCGAAGATAACCCACCCACCTCAATCAGTCGAAGCTCCTATCTCTCATGCAAGCGTGAAGACTTGTTCGTCTCTCTCCTCGTGCCTCCCCATGCGAAAGATTGCCCTACCTTCACTTTACAGTGATATAGGGGAGGAAGTTAGCGAGGTGTGTGAAGGAAAAGAAAAAACATATTGGACGGATTAGAGGGAGATAGAATTGTATTCGGAATTGAAGAACAGTTAATGGTAGCCGTCAGTTTGCGTCTTGCAAGGCGAGGTTTGGATGTGTGACGATGTTCCGTCTGTGTCCATCCAAATTCTTCTTTAAATTGAGGACCATCAAAATAATAATACATCAGTAGCAGGTAAAAAAATGTAATGAGTCCCATTTGGCCTTGAGGGGAAGGTTTCTGAACTTGGGATAGTTCTTGGAGGTAAAAGCGACGATGATATCCCCGACAATGGTCCATGGTAACTTTATTTACTCATTTTTTCCCTCTAATAAGTGAGAGTTGGGCGGAAATTGTCTTGTATTTTACTCTTCAAAGGGATCGCCGCCAGAGGGAAAGAAGGTCGCGAAGAGCGAGCTAAATGTCACCAGGAAATTACCTGGCTTCGTTATTTTCTTGTTTTGGCCTTGCGTGGGCGAAATAATTCGTCACGTCATAGGAAAGGGAACTCCGAGTGCAATTTTCTCCCCGTATTTATTACGAAACACCAATTGCGGCACGGTCACCCTGTAACCCAATTTAGGGCCACGTGTTCCAACCCCGAGGAAATAAATACCTTTATTTTTTGCGAAGTAATTAAATTACTTGCTCAACCCTATTAAGATGTCGGACGATAATTATTATAGGTTAGACCCAGTCTTCTTCAGAACAAATAGCCTTTTTATGTCAATTGTCTGGAGAACCATGAAGGTCAAATTGACGGATCAAATAACTAACCGGGAGATACGTCAAAGAGTAGGAGGAGAACGATGTCTAATTTACACTCTGGAAAGGAGGGGTCACGGCCTCATCTCACTTCCTAAGACAAGATGGAAATAATGCCGAGGAAAAGTGAAAGGGAAGAACCAGAAAAGAAGATCTCGGGAAAGATACTTTGAAGAAACAATGGGATATATCTAAGACGAGAAATATGTTGGCTTTAAGAAGTAAGAAGATAATAAAGGATTGAAAAGAGAGCTGCAGCGTCGGAAGATATTCAGCATTTCACGAACAATAATGATGGTGATGCTAATTATAACAAGGTATTACTAATTTTGTCCAGGGGAAATAAGCAAACCTCACCATGAAGTGGAGTAAACAGCATCTAATAGTCTATTAATTATAGGTTATACTTTTTTCGTATGCAGTTACGTTTAACCCACTCAAATCCTAATTTTATTCACTTTGCATCAAAATATTTGCTGAAATACACCGCAAAATTTTGGGTAGCGATGAAAGAATTAGGATGAAGGTCGCGTTGTCCATTATCGCCTAAGCTTCATAAAGTCTTTGCGGACGAATAGTAAAATGAATTGAGCATGGGAAGAACTGACGGTTGGAATAACGGTAGGTGGGTAATTCATCAAGTCAATTTAATAAACGTGTGATATACCTGTAGTAAACCAGTTTAAAATAGGGTAGCAGTCATTTCAGAGCGCATTACGAGTGCTAAAAGCAGAGGATGAGAATACTTTAAAAATAAACAAAAGTGATGAAGTTCATGAAAAATAGGACTGAATTATATATTAAAATTTGAAGGCATAAACTCGAGAAAGTTTTACATGAATATTGGCATACAGGCATATTTAGTAAGTATGATGAGAAGAACTTTTTTAGTAAAGGAAGCTTTAAAAAGAGTATATAGTGGATGATTTGGACCATAGATTAAGATCAAATAAAAATATTCGCTAAATTTTAATATGGGTCTTAGGATCAATATTATGTTTTTATTTTAGTACTCTGCAAGCCACCTATAAGATGTGTGGCAGGGAGTGAATACTCACCAGAGCTTTGACCCGAATATGACCCTACCGCGGTGAGATAATGTTATTCTTATCGCCCATTATTAGTGGAAAAATTACATCTTGAATCCATTAGTTCTACACTTAGTCTCTTCAATTGTATTAACATGATCTCTCCTACCGTAGTACGATGGGCGCAATAATGTATTATCAGCATCATCACTAAAGAGATATCCAATTTATGCAAGAGATTTAATCACTTCGTGAGTGATTCCCAGCCTAGCTACTCTAATATTTTGGATACGCTACTAAGTTTATCATAACAACGCTTTACAAATCAAGCTCCTCTACGCTGCACGCGATCTAATTCGGTAATCAATCAATCTTCGTGAGGATCCCACATACTAGCAGCATACACGTATTCTAAATGAGGCCTAACCATCGATAGATAACATTCCTCTTTGACTTTTTCATCACATTTACCCAGTACTCTCTTCTAAAAAAGCCTAAATTTTGTTAGCTTTTCCATATATTCCCTGTATGTGTTTCACCTAGTAGAGGTCGTAAGTGAGGTGCTTTACTTCATAGATTTTGGCGAGGAAACGAATGGAAAAAATTAAATGACGGAAAGGAAAACAAACAAAGATTGATAGGTGTTTTGGGGGAGGAGAGAGGATTGTAAGAAATATTGAAGCCTTTGATAAAGGGGAAATTGTCATATAAACGAGGAAGAGGGAGAAAAAGTAAAGGCATGTTGAGCAGTACGGATAGAAGTAGAAAGTTTGCGGGTTTTTTTTAATGAGTTATTGATATATAGCGTGGTTGGTATTTAGTGTCTTGCAAGCCAGGTCTTAGCAGTGCTAAGTTCCTGGGACCATTGTAACTTTGACCGGTGGTCAACAATGGTTGATTATTCAAACGCATAGTCCCAGCAATACAGCTAATGATTATATTTTCGTCATTTTAAAGTGAAGAACGATATGAGATATAATTTTCATCGACGTCTTTATCCAATGTTAGCAGTATCTTCAATCAATCAACGTTTAAGCTTTCCCAATTTCGCAATCCTCCTTAGCTGTATGATATTTATCCTCATTGCAGCAAATCATTACCTCAAAATATGTCAGAGTAATCAAACATAAACAAACGAGGGACTTTGTAAGTCAAAATAAGTCATCAAATTGGTAGAAGGAAATGCCAAAAAGTACGGTTCTGAGATCGTAGACTCGCAACTATCGCGCGGCTGTAATGTGGGTGAACAAACGCGTGAAAAAGGACGGTTAACTTTTCACCCTTCAGGGACAAACAATTATTTATGAATGTCAAACAATCAAAATGAACGAAATGACACCCGTGGAAAATAAAGACGGGAGCTGATGTCTGTATACCTCTGAAAAACAAAAATCGAAAGTGAAACTGAAAATGAAAGTAAGAAACTGTAAATCCGGCGACAGGTTAGTTCATTTATTTCACTTACTGCTGATACAAAAAAACACTTACTAAAATCATTCATCGACATCATTTAAAATGTGTTTTGGCTTCTGAATATGACGCGGTATGTTGATGGTACAAACAGATTGAACAAATTACAAAGAACAACCTTATGAGCATGAACAACCTTGTCCCAACAGTCGTTGATGGAACGCAATCATTTAGAGCAAATAGCTCTATAAAAACTCAATAGTTTGCCAAGGTATCATCATATCACTCGGAAAATTACTTTACAATTTAACAAGGAGCAAGAAATCATTGATTGAAAAAAAGCTTTTTGGGAGAAAAACGTTTCCCGATTAACTTTAATTAGCAACACGTGCAAATTTCTAAATAAAACTGGTTTCCAGTACTGAACTATAGCAATTTCCTCTAATGGTACGTTGATTGGGATATCAGTGAGACATCCGTAGTCGTTTCACATTACTCACCAAAAACAGGCGGCATTGAAAGGAATTCCATCGGGATGTTATTCCATCAAACCAGGAACGGGGAACTGGTATCACTCAATTCCAAACTCCACGTGGACCGCTTCGGTTAACGCACGTCAAAACTACTTATCTCCTTCTTCCCGCGAAAGGCTGAAAGAGGAAAATCCTAATACTTCCTTCACTCGATTTCAGTTTGGGGTTATGGTATTCCCAACCCTCCTAGCTCGTGACGTAGCATCCCTAAGAATTTCAACGTCAGGATAGAAATAGAATCACGTGACACAAAACTACGGGTTGCTGAAATTATTGAAGGGCATCTGCTATCTCTGCCGCCAACCAGAATTCGCATCCCTTTCCTGGAGTTTTTTCCCTATCGAGCCATCCTTCTTTTAGCTTCCCCCACAAATCTATGACTCCCTGAGAGGAAATTGGTGCCATTAGGTATGGTACCCTTGACAGTGGTAAAATCATTTAATGAATAAACTAGAGCATTTAAAGAATTAAATAGACCCATGCAGGAGTCTGCCTATTCACGATCCCATTTCTACCCTAGCAGACAACTTGCAAGGACTTTTAATTAGCAGATAACGTCTCTGCTGTTGGTGATAAATGGTATAGAACTTGTTATTTGACCAAATTAAAAGAGCAGGAAAATTTGAATTTCCTATGTCACACTTACGGTCGTTTTCAGATGAATTTTCAATCGAATCCTAGCTTTGAGATTCAGGCCCCAGTTGGTAGAGTTAGCTACCCACTGATCGGATCGGAGGGTTCGGATTCGGTTCTTGATGTCACTCTATGGTGTCACCCAATTTGAGTGATTTTTCGGCTATTATTTCTTCAAGTAAAACCACATATGATGAAGGGAAAGGAGCTTTCCCCCATACTCCAATGTACGCATGAATTTCAAACTCCATTGCTCTAAGTATTCTGCATTTACATGATACTCTGAAAATCGCTGCAAGGGCGTGTGGCGGGATGTTTAACGACATCAGCCATATGAGAACTCGCACATGCAGAAACATTAGATCATGCATGCATATCACCTAATATACAAAACAGTAGTACACGTACACGCATATATGGTTTGTATAAAAAGTATCGGGAAAAGTTTCGGCAAAATGGATTAATTTCAGATATTGCTTCAATGCCATTCTACAAAGTAAATTCCTTGAGAGTAGACACTTTTGCCTGCGGCTTTTCCATGACTCGAAGGCTTCCTGGTAGGCAAATTCCGGAGGGTCTTTAAGGGTACGCGTGCAAGCTTCTTTGACGACACTTAGAGTCCCATGGTGGTATTCTCTAAGGGAGGGAATATTTCACTTTTCGGAATAGGAAATAATCTGCTTGTGCCAAGTTGGGACTGTAAGGGGGTCGGGGAATCGTCGCGATGCCGTTGTAAAAGGTCTTCACAAGTAGACTCTCGACTCGACCCTCTTGGTCGTCCATCAAGACCTTCGGCACGAGGTTAGTGCAGATCTTTCGCATCGCCAAATTTTCTGTGACAATAGTGTGCACTGTCATCTAATCAATGCCAATACGATATGCGATCATGCACACACTTAGCCGATGGTCTGAATTCAGTATTCCAAAATTGTTACGGATACTTTTTATACAAAGCTTGTATATACATCATGCAATAATTGGTAAATTTAAATCATTGAATTTCAATTTTTGAAATTATATATTCGTCCGCTTTGGGTCCATTTGCTCATAATACCGTCTCCTGTTAGAGAGAAATGAGTACTTGAATGTCTGTGACGTTGTCAACATATATTTTTTCATCCCGGTGGTCGAATCTACCAATATAACGTGGAGTCATAATCATTCCCTTGATGGCACAAGATAACTCAGGTGTATTGTGCCTTTCGCATAACCTTTCCCTGCATTCTTCATGAGTTATGAGCTCCTAACCTAATTCCTTCGAAATTCCCAAAAATTCTACTCTCTTCTCGTAACAATTTTTGACAAAACTAGCGGATTTTACTCTCAAACTTCCCCGGCTCTTTAATTAAAGACTTCTCCCATGAATTTCGACTACATAACGAGTATTAGGTTACAATGCAACAATAGATCTACTCTTACCAGACTGGGTTGATAACTATAATAAACGAGTGCGCGTACATGCACGTCCTAAGGCATTCAATGTACGAGTATCTAGCATGTCGCTCCGAAAAGCTTCTCCGCCACCCTTTGCCCATAAATATATTTTCCTCCTCGATTTCATTTTAATCCACTCCTCTCACTTCTATGTACATTTTCAGTGTATCTTTTCTTATTACGACGTTTTTCATACTCTAATTCCATTTAAAAACTTTATCGATCTCAAATATCATTCTTGCCGTAATGTTCTCGTGGTATTCTCTTCATGTTTCCGTACTATTTCAACCGTAACTCATCAATTTCATGTTGTAGTCTCTTCACTAGTGATCTATTCCTCACTTTCTGATTTCTTAATCTATATCTACGAATCTTTCCAATGGCGCTCCTAAAAATCTCATACCTCCGCTCTGCATCCTTCACTTTTCTCTTTTCCTCCTCTTCCGCGTTTTCACACCAGTCATCAAAACAAGATTGAAGTACGCCTGGTACTTCAGTCTCTTCATTCACTTCATGTGAACATATGTAAATATATGCTCTATCAGGCCTCCCATCTGATTTTGCAGGACTACACATGGCAGTTTTATTACGGTGTCATCATCATTAAGGGCTTTTATATCTGAATCAAACTTCTTATTTTATTGGTTAACGGACCGTTTTCTAGTCGGAGCCCTGCCGCAATGTGAGTTGCCTTCCAATCTAAGATCTTCTAATATTTTTCTGATTAAATACTTGCAACAGAAATTTAAAAACTCTTTTGTTTCTCAAACTAATCTCCTTCTAGATGCATAGATCCGTCACAACGTCGACGCCCTCATTCCAAGGGGACTAATGACCCTACGGTATGAATCCATTTTGAGCTCAGGAAAATTTCTCATACTCCATGACCGAGATTTCTTTGACTCACAAGGCACAACGTTTGGTCCTGTTATAATTGTAGCACCCACAATTGTACATTTTTCCCATTCACAACACCATCACTCCATGATTCACTTAATTGACGATAGAATACGATGGGGCTTAATTCATCTACATGGAAAATACGGATGAACTCACGTTGACCCTGTACACTAAACGATGACATGTTTGAGTATCAAAAATTCTTCTCAATCTAGCGGAAGCTACACGAACTGAGTACTCCACGGTGTAGCCATCTATGTTTAATATTTGCCAATGGCATCTAAATATTTTGAGCTCAAATACATCTTTCTATCTACCCTCAATTCTGAGGAAAAATATTAATAAATTAACTGAAAAAAATTGAGAACTGGAAGGCATCTCGTAGGTTACTTCCTGATTCCCATCCCTTTTCATCAGTAATGTTTCTCTATTGTTTTTTTCTATGATAAATCTTTGATAGAAAGTATAGTTAATTGTTTTTAAAAGCACAGTTAAATGGCAGAATTCCTAGCCGATAATTATATAGATATTTCTCTACAGATTTTAATTCTTAGCTCTCAAAACTCTTTAATGTACTCCGACAACGCATGCGTGCACTTTCCGTGGTTTTCCACTGTGCGCAAAAGTCATTTACCCGAAAAGGAGGTCGAACGCCTGGAAAATAGCCAGGGAATCTCCCGGTCGCCGCAATAAATGCAAATCAACTTTTCACTTATTTTGCAACGCATGTACGCCCTCTTGTGAAGATAATCGCCGATGCATTGAAAATAACGTACGGCGTGGATTTCAACGCGACAAACAGGATTTATCCCGCACACTTTATTTGATATTATGTGAGTGAAATTTAATCAGAGGAATTTGGATTGTAATTCTTTTAAGTTCTGAGTGACCAAATAATTCCGTTCTCCAATGGAAGTTGCCCTGTAAGTCCTAAGAGTAGAATTTCAGTTGTCCCTCTTGAGAAATGATAAAATCACAAGGTTCTTACGTCGATGAACAACTGATATCGGGAATAACTATTTAAATACCATAACTAGTCGGTGATTAATCCCATATCCCATACCTTATATTTATATTTGTGTGTGTGTGTGCAAACGCAAAATTCCCATTACAACGTTCCAGTCTGCTTGAATATGCTAATGTTTCAAGAGGCAGCATGGTCAAGCGAATTTTTCCACGTACTTCTACTTCCCTCCTTGATCGATACCGCATGGAATGCCCTTCTGAGCACGCGATCTGCATATCTCTCTTCTTCTTAAAAGAGGAATTGAATGTGCCTCCACAGTGAGAAATTTGCATGTCCTGCTGGGAGCAAGAACGAGCTTGCCAACTTTTGGCGGTTTCCCTACCCCTATAGTCTCGAAGCCTTTTATACAATTTTTGGAACTTCGTAGGTAAAAATAAATATACCCATAGAGTAGATATGTATACTTATTATCCTTGCACTCCAGCGGCAGAAACTATTTCGCTTGTTTCAACTGTAACAAGTGCGCGAAATTTCAAACATAATCAATGATTTTGTCCACAGTATCCTAAGCCAAACAACTTGCATCACTCCCTCATACTCTCCACAGAGCAAGTCTTTTTGTCAAAAATACTACTTTAAGTATAATAACTAATAGTAAGTATAAATAAGTAATAAATATAGCAAATGTCAGTAGTATATATATATAAATACATATGTGTGTGTGTGTGTGCGTGTGTATACTAATACTACAGTATATATATACTACTACTACTGTATATGTATGTATATATATATATATATATATAATATTATATTATATTATATTATATTATATTATATTATATTATATTATATTATATTATATTATATTATATTATATTATATTATATTATATTATATTATATTATATTATATTATATTATATTATATTATATTATATTATATTATATTATATTATATTATATTATATTATATTATATTATATTATATTATATTATATTATATTATATTATATTATATTATATTATATTATATTATATTATATTATATTATATTATATTATATTATATTATATTATATTATATTATATTATATTATATTATATTATATTATATTATATTATATTATATTATCTTATATTATATTATATTATATATTATATTATATTATATTTTATATTATATTATATTATATTATATTATATTATATATTATATTATATTATATTATATTATATTATATTATATTATATTATATTATATTATATTATATTATATTATATTATATTATATTATATTATATTATATTATATTATATTATATTATATTATATTATATTATATTATATTATATTATATTATATTATATTATATTATATTATATTATATTTATTATATTATATTATATTATATTATATTATATTATATTATATTATATTATATTATATTATATTATATTATATTATATTATATTAATTATATTATATATATTATATTATATTATATTATATTATATTATTTTATATTATATTATATTATATTATATTATATTATATTATATTATATTATATTATATTATATTATATTATATTATATTATATTATATTATATTATATTATATTATATTATATTATATTATATTATATTATATTATATTATATTATATTTTATATTATATTATATTATATTATATATTATATTATATTATATTATATTATATTATATTATATTTATATTATATTATATTATATTATATTATATTATATTATATTATATTATATTATATTATATTATATTATATTATATTATATTATATTATATTATATTATATTATATTATATTATATTATATTATATTATATTATATTATATTATATTATATTATATTATATTATATTATATTATATTATATTATATTATATTATATTATATTATATTATATTATATTATATTATATTATATTATATTATATTATATTATATTATATTATATTATATTATATTATATTATATTATATTATATTATTATATATATGTAAACAAACGAGGGTAGTCTGAAAAGTTTCCGGCCTCAAAAAATTTCAGAAATACTATATGTCTTGTATCTTTGTTAGGTCGGAAAATTTTCAGACCACCCTCGTTTTCATATATACTAATACTACTTTATTAGTGCATGTATGTATCAATCCCAACATTTTTCTGTCATGATGATACCTTTTTGATTATTTTAAACTTTAATTAAGGTGTGAGATATAATTCTCCAAATATAAAATTGATGATTATGACATTTTTTGTGTAGAATGCAATCGTTATGATTACCATTGAGATATTTTCAGCGTTGATACCGCCGACATCTTATGCTCATTATTTCTCAGTTACTTTTAACTCGTAAATATCATGCGACAACTCTCATTTCCACGTGCAACATTGAGTTTAAGTCATTGTAGATACAATTCAATTTACTGGTTAAAATTCTTACGGAAGCATTAATTTAGAGAAGTCTTCAGCCTAGAGCAGAGAGGGTTAACGTTATACATGAGACATCAAGTGATATCGAAAGGAAAAGAGTTATTCGTATATGAAAATCACATCGGAGAACTAGGTTAAGCGCAGCTCACCCACGCGGGTTCGGCATATTTCGAGGGAAAACACGGCGAAAACGAAAGTCAGCTTGTGCGTGCTTTTTATAAGCCTTTCAGCAACACATCTAGTTTACTAGTGTTTCGACAGAGTGAAAGGTTGAGGTACATGATTGGTAACAGGACAGACGACCGCATATACGGTCGGTCGGTGGCCCCTCAAAATATAAGCGAATCATACGCACATATGCTCACGAGTATATGAATTGGCTGAGTGGTTCGAGTTACGATGCCAAGGGATAAAATTCAAAGCGGAATATATTTCACATCGTAATCGAAGAAATATTTACAAGCAACTTGGAGTATATTTAAAAAAAATCACTTAGCCTGTCGCAAAACCATGAAGTTGACCTTATTAAACTGCACTGGGGAAAGGTGACTATGGGTGTAACTAGAATATTTTTCAATGCTTCCTTATAAGAAGGTATCCTGTATCTTTGCGATTCTCACGGCAACCAAGTTTCACCCCAGCATACCGCACAGAGTTGCTGCCGCGGGAGAGAAAAATATAAGTCCCAGTACGAGTTTACTTGATTCCGAGTGACACTGAAATGGGTTTAAAACAAAATTCGTATGAGAAAGAAAGAAGAAAAGAAAAAGTTTGTAAAAAAGTGTGTATGTATGTATATATATATATTATATATAAGTGTGTATGTATATATGTATATATATATATGTATATAGTATATATATATATATATATATATATATATATATATATATATATATATATATATATATATATATACATATAAATGCAGACGCACACTCAAAATAAAGATTACGCGGTTATGCGGTCTCCGAGAAAGTCTGAGTTAAATGTTAAAGTAGGATTTCATAAACTAGAGCAGGTGGTGGAACAGTTAACCTGCCTTGGAAGTGTTCTTTACAAAAATAGTCGAAGTAGTAGAGATTTAAGTAGAAGAATTGCACTGAGCGAAGAAGAAGCTTTCACAAGAAACATGGAATCGATGAAAGGAACGTTAAGGGGCTTGGGGAATGGCTCGTCAAAACTTTGACACGGAGGGATGTTTTGTGCGATGCGAAAACATGGTTATTGAAGGAATAAAATAGGCGTGGATCGGAGGCTTTTGAAATATGGGTGTAGAGAAGAATAGAGAAGGTGAAGTGGACAGAAGGGAAAACACACGAGGGTATGCTAGTTATAGCGGGGGAGGAGTGTGATTCGACTAATTTCGAAAAATTTTCATTAATATACACATTATATGAAAATAACATGCATTATATTCTTCATATATATTTTCAAATAGCAAAATAGTACGTACTTATTTTAAAAAAACCCTCCTCAGAAGAAAATTCGAAAATAAAAGAGTCATATTTTTTGGAAAATAAATAGTTTACCAGAATTAATCATTTGAGCTTCAGACGGAGATGGTGCTATTGCTCAAGTAATCCCTAGCACTAAAACTGATGGAAATGTCACAACAGCAATAGCACTCAGACTCAAGGGTGTGAACTTAAATAAGTCAGATGATAGCATAAAAAATACAAGTATTTGTTATAAATTCTTTGCATAACTGACCGATAACTCATTATCTTGTTGTTTAAATTTCAGTCAAATTGGATAACTTTTTAAATGATAAATGTTCACATTTTTAAACCCAACCAGAGGACCGAGAAATAATCATATATTCTAGATAACAATTGCAGCATATTAAGCTGCATTATTGACAAAAATTGCAACTAATACTACTACTAAGACATTGGTGTTATACCCTATTTTTATGTCTTCATCTGTTTTTCTTTCCCGTACTTAGGGTACACAAGAATGAAATTTACGTAAAGCACCTTGATTTCTGCTTAATATATGTCTGGCGATATCCATTGTGTAATTTGGAGAGAGCGTGACACTCCTAACTTTATTCCAAGCCTATCAAATATCTAACTTTGTATCCTGAATGGATTAGAGCAAGCTACTGCCTATCTCTTTCTATCAATTTCTTCTTAAATATAGATACAATAATTTTGGGCTTACGGGTCAAGTCTATGCTTGATTCTCATCACCTCAATTTCTCAAAATATAATTAACCGGACTATCACTAGTACTTCATTTAAATTTGATGGTTTTTCTTAGAAACCTAACACAATTGATAACTGGAACACCCACCTACATTTTTAACGATGAAATCACTAAAGCCGGGAACAATTGAATACAGGGTTCGTCCGGAAAATAAGTGTACTGATTTTTTTCCGCCGCTCCAGGCGCGCCCAGCACCGCTCTGACGGGCTGCGATTGGAGAGGGATATGTTGGCAAGCGACGCTGAAAAAGGCAGTCGGCTCTGAGCTGTGGTGTAGTGAGGAGCTCTGTTAACGCGAACCTCCACGCTCGACCCACGTCACGGTACGCGATGCCGAAGTTTTTGGAGCAGCGTTATTCCATCAAATTTGCGGTAAAGCTTGGGAAATCGTCTACCGAAACTGTTGGTATGATTAACCAGGCTTACGGGGAGTCAGCCATGTCCAAAAACATGATCTTTCGGTGGCACAAGATGTTCGTGGAGGGCAGAGAAAAGGTCGACGACGAACCACGGCCTGGACGCCCATCAACGACACTCACCGACGAAAATGTGCGAAAAGTTCACGATGTACTGAACTCTGATCGTCGTCTTAGTGTTCGGATGATAGCAGAGCAGTGAAATCTTCGAAATCGAGTCTCCCGCGTCCGGCCAGCGATCAAAAACATCTGGCGACTGCATCACGACAATGCGCCGTCTCACACCGCGCTTGTCGTGTCGGACTTCTTGGCCAAGCACGGCGTGGCAACGCTGCCGCACCCGCCCTACAGCCCGGACTTGGCACCACCGGACATCTTTCTGTTCCCGAAGATAAAGAGGAGTTTGAAAGGAACACGATACGGGACTTTGGACGCCGTCAAAGAGGCCGTGACGACGTGTCTTCGAGAGGTTCCCGATGATGCCTTCGTGGGAGCGTTTCAGGAATGGGAACGCCGCTGGAACAAGTGTATCGACTCACAAGGGTCCTATTTTGAGGAATATTAGCTTAAGATATGTAAAAGTGTAATAATTTTTTTTCCTGAGCTCAGTACACTTATTTTCCGGACAAACCCTGTATGAAATCACTTCTTTCTTTCCCACAAATGAAACCCTGAAAGAATTTCTCCGGTAAATCATAGGTTATGCCATGTTTATACAAACCAAACATCCATTAAAACTACAAAATTGCATATATTAATTGACAACTGAACAGTGCCTGTTAAAATATAACGAACATTTTCAAGGGGTTCCTATTTGAAGACTGTTAGGAGCCATCTGGACAATGGGTAAAGGAAATGTTTACGTCAAATTTTGCTCCTGGCACTCATAGTGAACCGGAATATTGTGACTAGAATTCCCTTACGTAATTCCTCCAGAGCTTAAGTGGAACTATGAAACTGATTTAAAATAATAATCTCGAATTCCACGGTCGAAAACATCGCAGTGTCGCCGCAAATGCGATCGGAGGGAATAATAAATAAAACAGGCAGCAGTCAGCGAGGGCACAGTCGAAAGCACGGCCTTGGTGGCACACGACTTTCATCTACTCCACTTTGCGAATTTGTTATCTGGCCACTTCTTCCTATCGCATCCTTCCCCGGTAGTAGAAGAAGCGCTTGAAGATCGCTCTGCGCGAATAGACCGCGTTGAAATGATCGCGGAGGAACTCGGGGTGATTGACGTGTGAAGTACGACTATCGCCTCACCCAACCCCGATTCAACAAGAATGCCACAGTCGGTCTTATTTTCCCCTCACTAGGCTAATCAGACTGAGGACACTCAGGAATAAGATCCAGTTGAGCGAAGCTTAAAATGATTCAGCAGCATTTTTCTTTCTTTGAATTAGGATAAGTCAGCGATCGGATTCGATTTTCAACATATATATTTCGATTAAATTTTACGAATACATTCCCAACTTCGTCTATGTGAACACATGATGAAAAAATTGCGTTAAAATGCCGTTTTAGTTTTTGGTGGGTAATTCTGGGATTTTAATACACTAGTCTGCGTAGGCTCAAAGAGGATGCGACATTTTCTCACTAATTCCATACTTTGCTTCATTTTTATTTCAGCTGAAAGATGGTACAAGAGGAATAAAATCATAGCCCTTATACTTTTTCAATTTTTCAGTTCCCAATAATGGTCGTTGTTTTAGCATAAATTTGCGTTAGACAAGCTTCCGCTGAGTCATCGAAGTTCGCGCAGGAGCAGCTAAATCAAAAAGGTTTTATTGAACTTACAAGTTCAAAGTATAATCTCTACCATGGACTATAGTATATATTCTATACATAATCCTGTCCGAAGCAATGGGCCATATTTATCCCATGACTTTTCATTGATACCGTATTCACTCCCACTCACAATTATAACTGCTAAGGTAAATATGATCTTCGTCTATTTCCATGGTATACTTTACATGTGCGTGTGTGTGTATATATATATATATATATATATATATATATACACACACACACGCATACATTCATTTATGCGTATATTATTAGGTAATCCACCGGTTAAGGTAGGTTTTGGGTGGTCACAACTACCAAATTTTGTCTCTTCTAACAAAAGACTACCCAACATTCAACTCTACGACAGGACCCTCTTCATTCCTGTATACTTCCTTCCTCCCAACAATCCTATTATATTTCTGCCCCTCCCCTCTAACAGTCTTCAACATCCCAATGGCGATCAATATGCTTTTCATCCATTTTTCCAGCCTCCTTATAATTTCCATCATACTAAGCACTTCCTCATTCGTTTTCCTATACATGTATATACGAGAGATGTCTGAAAGGTTTCCGTCCTAACAACGATACAAGACATTTTGTCTGAAATTTTCTGAGATTTTCTGAAATTTTTGGAGCCGGAAAATTTTCAGGCCACCCTTGTATATATGATTGTTTAAACATTCAAGCTTTATCAAAATGGTAAATTGAGAGGGAGAAGGAAAGTGTAGGAGTTTGGAAACGAGGTGTAACTCACGTTCCAATAATCGCGGCCAGTGATAAGGTCATTCATTAACTGATCGGACCTTTTTCTGGAAATTGGCGTTAATTAAGAGAAAAATGTTGACAAACGTCTGTCAGATAGCTTAACAAAATGATACGATAATTTACTAAACCGGTTTTGACTCATTGGGGATATTATCACATTGCATTGAAATCGGTATTTAAGTTGATAGACAATCATGAAAATTGTACATCATCGTCAAAACCAAAGGACAATCAAAAGTAATAACTTAAGGCTATTGAACTATCTTAGAAATGACCCAAGGAACTCTTTAGTAGCAAGTTTTTGGGGAGGTGGTCGAAGGGTATGCTTATTTTCATTGGTATGGAAAGATATACGAGGGTCATCCGGAAAGTAGTACCCGTTCGTGAAATAAAGACACAAAAGTAAATATTAACAAACATAAAAAATTTTATTTGAAAGAGGATACTTTAAACTACTTCTCAACATAATCTCCAAGCAAATTAAGGCATTTGTCATAACGTGTGACAAGTTTCTGTATTCCTGCTGCATAGTCCTTCGCCGCCAGCTCATTGAGATACGCGAGGGACCCATCTTGCACAAATTTTTGCATAATGCAGATGGTGTTTAACAATTTCATGAACAATTGTTCGAGAAACATTGGGAAAATGCTCACAGATGTCATCAATTGTGACGCGCCGATCGTTCCTCACGAATTCGTCAACTGAGCTCACCAGTTGGTCTGTAATGACAGACGGTCTCCCCGAACGCTCATCGTCGTGTGTGTTCCCCCTCCCCATGTTGAAGTTGCGACACCACCGCCGAACAGACGACTCGTCCATTACATTGTCTCCATACACCTCCTTTAATTGGCGATGAATATCACATGGGCGAACGTTTCTTGCATTGAGGAATTTAATCACTGCCCTCACCTCACAACTGGCGGCGTTCTCAATTTTTTTAAACATTGTAAACAATCACAGAAACAACACAGGCAATGCTAGCGTCACGCAACTTGGCTCAGAGAAGGCAGACAAGCCACTGAAGCTATCTGACCTCGTCCAGCGGCTACTCGCGTCGTCAGCACTTCATGCGGCACGAACGGGTACTACTTTCCGGATGACCCTCGTAGATGATCTACGATACGTTTTCCTTCCAAATGACTTGAGGTAGTTTAAAAGCTTCTCCGAAATACTACCAGATGTCAGTACTCAAGATATCAGTACTAGCGCAAACAGTTTCCTGCGTACTAATAGGTAATCCTTTATGAGTAAATATGTAACGTGTCAATGCCCTGAGAAGAGATCTGTGGTGCGGACGCCTCTCTGTTGTTGTTCCCGTCCAGTGATTTGTGAAGGTGGAAAGGTTAAGATTCAGAGAGTGATTAAATGATAGGTAAAAAAGTATAAAAGAAAGGAAATTCATGGTGACTTTCAGAACACTGTGAGGGACTCTACTTCTTCATATGCAGCTATTGCTGAGAGAAAAGACGAGTTTAAGTTGGATCGGGACAGCTTAGATGATGATGCGCGTAGTGGTTGGCCATAATGTGCTATTACCACAGAATTTATTGCAAAAGTGCATAAAATGATTATGGAGGATCGCTGACTGAAAGTGCGAGAAATCACTGAAGCTGTAGGGATGTCATCTGAACGGGCCTATTAAATTATAATAGTGGAATTGGATATGAGAAAGTTATTTGCTAAATGGATGCTGCGACTCTTGACGCAGGATCACAAACGCATCAGTAGAATAATTTCAGAACAATGTTTGCTCCGTTTTAAGAGCATCCAACAAGATATTCTGCGCCGATTGATGACCACAGATGAAAATGGCGTCCACTACCTTACCTCAGAGACAAAACAGCAGTTACAGCAGTGGAAACATGTATTTTCGTCACCACCAAAGAAATCAAAGGCTATATGGTCGGACGGAAAGATAATGGCTTCAGTTTTCTGGGATTGGAAAGGGATTCTGCCAATAGATTATCTTCCCACTAATCAAACAATTACTGGACAATATTACGCTAACCTTCTGGACTAACTACAGCCAAAGATGCACGAAAATAAGTCAGTTTTGGCAAGGAAGAAAGTCATTTTATCAAGACAATGCATGCCCACACACAAGTGTTGTTGCCATGGCAAAGATACATGGACTAGGATACCAATTGTTACCACACTCGTTTCATTCGCGTAGTTAGGCTTCGTTAGATTTCCATCTCTTCCTCAAACTCAAAACTTTCCTCGGCGGACGCAGATTCTCTTCAGATAAGGAACTAGCAGCCGAAGAAGAGAGGTATTTTGAAGACCTTAAGGAATCTAGTTTTTTAGATCTGGTCAAGACTTTGGAACATCGATTGGCCAGGTGCATTAGCCTACAGGGAGACTACACTGAAGCATAAAAAAAGATTCACTGAGGTAAGTCGTTCATTTCTATTCCATCCCGAGAACGTTTCTAATGCCATCGGACATGAAATTGAAAAGTTGAAACTTGACAAAACTCAATATGGATGCAAGCGGATTGTCTAATATTTTAGCTGTCAATTGTGTCATAAATTAAGATTCCTGACATTGACGTGTTTCCAAATGAATTGCCTTCCTCGGAATACGAGGACGTTCAATCCGGGTATCTAAACCAAATCTCACGAAGACTTTTGAATAGTTTTTCAGTTCTGGTACAAGTTGGTAAGTGGATGATGTATACGAGTACTATCGACTATAGAGACTTCCACCATTTCCAATTCACATTTAAAACACCGAATTCGGGCCATTATTGTCACGCAAACCTCTGAACAATTATTATTCCACCTACAAGCCTTTCAGATGAAAATCACCACTCGATTAGAGAATTTGTTACGTACATTTGTGGACTCTCGTTGCACATAAAATTTCTGCGGTGACAAGATTCCTTACATTCTACGGAAAAAAATAGACGGGATAGATCTAAGGATCGAAAAAAAATTAAGTCCTTCGTGAGATGCACTCTCTAAGTGTTGCCATTCCGTTTTCATTTTATCAAGTGTCTTAAGTGACCGAAAATGAAGATTTATTATTCGATTACAGATTAAAGATGCATCTGGCAAGTTATACAACAAAATTAACGGCAGTAAATTGACCCGAATGTTGTTTTATTGGTGGGGGTCGACCTCATCTTGTATCGTACTTAGGCGTATGAAGTTCACACATCACGGTAGGGGGAGGTAGTTCCTTTCCGTGTTCCATCGGTAGTTTCCCAAGATGATCTCGTACCCGAGCAATCAAGAGTGCCCAGAGCTGTCAACGGGAATTGATCTCGGACAATCTAGTCAGTAACCCAACGTTCCTTTTACATAGCAAGTTAGCCATATGGTTTTGTAAACAACTACACAACATTCCAATTCAATGTAATTCATTTATCTCAAAAGCAACGAATTGTTTGGTCTCTCTTCTGTATTAACAAGACCTGGAGTTTCCAAGACACTGCAGGAGATGCCAGGGCAGTAAATTTAAACGGTATCGTCCGCCAAATGTACATTACAACGCAACCATTTCAGAGCGGAAAAATCATTCGCCTTGACCGGGATTTGAATCTGGACCGAGGGATCCGGTATGGAATCCCAGCCAAACCCGAATGAGTTTTACACTCGGAAATTATTGCATTTGTAATGCAAATTTAGCGGATGACTCCGTTAAAATTTACAGCCGTGGCATCTCCCTCATCTCAATTTCTTGGAATTTGTCAAAGGTAAAACTTCCATAGTGTTTAAAGTTGACTTTAACATCATGAAATATGGCACATCGCGCACGACTAAGAATGCCTGTGACATTGTATGTACAGGATTTCGTCACAACATCTTGTTCCTTTAAAGACCCCAAAACTTCGGAGTTCTAAGAGGAGGTAGCTTAACTGGCTGTAGCACTCGCCCGGATATCGAGGGATCCGACCGGGAATTCCGGTCAAGGAAAATGATTTCTACACTCTAAAATCGTGGCATTGTAAGGCCTGGAGGTTTTATGGGAATGTTTTTGATTTTGGTAACGACACCGTACCACGAGATGTGATTTTTGGAATGCCCTATGATATGCATTGAATCTGACCAGTAATTTTTCTTACTTAAGAGTGCGATCGCCATGAAATATTGACACCCATGTTGGCATAATGAAAGAGGGTGCAAGGAGGGGGATTGGGATGGCGCGGTGTCTAATTTAGTTATTTTATTACCTTGCAAGCTGCTGCTAGGGTGTGTGGCAGTGGGTGAATACACGACACACTAATTTTGACCCGAATGTGACCCTACCATGGTCGGACAATGTTATTCTGATCCCTTATCGCTCGTGGAAAAAATGATCTCTTAAATTTAGCTGTTCTACACTCGTTCTCTTTTATTTTATTGGCATGATCTCTCCTATCGTAGTACGATGGGGGTAATAATACATTTCCACATCACTTCTAAAGAGATGTCCTTCTAATTTATGCAAGAGATTTGATCTTCGCTCCGTAGGTGATTCCCAGCCTAGCTGCTCTAATATTTTGGATACGCTACTAAGTTTACCATTACAACGTTTTACAAATCTAGCCCTTCTACGCTGCGCGCGATCCGATTCGGTAATCAGTCAAGCTTCATAAGGATCCCATATACTAGCAGCATGTTTTAAATGAGACCTAACCAGCGAAACATAACATTTCTCTTTGACCTTTTATCACATTCCAAAGGGAGACAGAGAAGTCGCCGGAATCATGTCTGAAATTTTTCTCTAAAGACTAAAGGCAAAACCATCCAGAGAAGATTTATGGAATAAGGAATATTTATGAGATTTTTATTAGAATTAAGAAATCTTTATTAAAATATTTATTAAACTTTTGTATTTATTATTTATTTATAAACCTAAAAAAAAGAAATTATTAGAGAAATAATTAAGAAATACTTCAGGATTATGACCTTGATTGAGTATAGCAGAGATCAGACCCAAAGAGAGTGATTCTTACCGTTTGAACCTTCCAAAGGCCTGTTTAGACGAGATAAAAAAATTTCCAGACACTTAATCAAAAGGATATTTTTAGCTTTTCTGTTTCACTGTGCACACTCGTAATAATTTTCTTGTGCTCCCGATGACAAAAGGAAGTACCCATTGGCGGGGGAGAGCCACGAGGTTAGCGTTGGAATGCAAATATTAACCTTTTGCTTATCAATAATAACAAAGCACATCAGTGGTTCTTAGATTCCCTTTATTTTGTCACCAAATAATTAAATTCTTCCTAGTAACAAATGAATAAACCCCCTGTTAGTACCTTACTACTCATTCCCCTAGGTAGGACTCGTTCTCTATAAAATCCAATAGGAATACTTTTGTTCTTAAAAGAATAATCCATCATGATACACATTTCGTAATTTAAAATTAAAAGCGGAAACCTATAGCAGGAGAATTATTTAGCCACTAGAGAATAAAACAGGAGTTTGAGAATAAAATAGCCCTCAGAGAATTTTCTCACTTCCTTGAAGGTTGAAAACATTGGTAACGTTGAGTTAACTCGAGCGAGCGGCAGATTAGCTGACCATTCCTTATAAGTATACACATTATTCTGCCAACCAGATATCAAAAAGTTGGATTTTTTTACGAAGATTAATTTGAAAAAAATGCATGCAGACAATCTTGACAGTTTAAAAGCGAGAATTTCAGGGGAAGTCACTCCCGATTAATGGATTTCGAAAAGAAGAAACCGGAAAAGAAAACAATCCCTCTTAGCGGATAAAAAAAAGGGATACACTGAATTAAAAGAGGGTCAAGAGTCTTTCCACCAAATTACTCGTACCTAATAAAGTAATACTTAATATCTAATTAACAATTTGCTGGAAATATATATATATATATATATATATATATATATATATATATATATATATATATATATATATATATATATATATATATATATACTTTCTTTTTTTACTTCAGTGATAATGGATTTCAAACAAAGCTATGCCTGAAAACATCGAATATAAAAAAGTAATAGTTGAGAAATAGAGAAAATCATCTGTTTAGCGACGGAAGGTTCAAATATTGGATCATTAATTAATCAATAACCATAAAATCGAACCGTGTTTCGCCATGTTAGCTCTGAATAATTATGCCAGCTTCTTCTTAAAAAGAAGGTGGATATGAATGTGAATGTTGTTTTTCAGAGGAGCTTTGTCATCAAACATCATGCATCGCATATCGGCAAACGCTTAAAGATTTGCCAAATGATCCTAAAAATTTAGTCAAATTTTAAAAAGGTGTTTACGGGATTATAACAAAATCAAGAGAATGGCTATCATCTTGTAAGACAGCTTAAAAAAACAAAATTTATGGTATTTTGGCCACTATAACTGTGGAATAACCGATTCCGGAAACATATTTGTATTCATCGGTGAATGTCTGAGGAACCTAAAAGGCCAATACTAAGGATTCTTCCCGTGACCTCTTCAAAATTCCTTGGTTCATCTCCCTTCACGAGGTCAACATTATTGAGAGCGCTACATGGATATATCTTTAAGCACATCGGACCACGCTGCTTATTAATATCGGATACTGGACTTATGTGTCGTTTCTGTTTACACCGATGTATTTTTAGCAGGACATAAAGTACGTCACCACTGTGGAGTATTGCCCGCAACCTTCACTGGCAAGTGTTCTAACTGGAGCCTTCACCCACATTCTGGTAAGGAGAAAGGAACAATTATGATAGTAAATCTTATTACCAGAGAACGTATTCTCAACACTCAACGAGGACGTTATCCTGTCAGCCCCGGTGGTGGTAGGGTAACTTCCTCTTCTAACAACGCAAAGGTCGCGGATTTCATTACCTCCTGGGTGGATTTTCCTTCACCTAGGGCTTGGGTGTTTGTAATTGTGTCCATGGGATTGTTATTAGTCCGGTATAGAGGCCGAAAAGTGCCATTTTCGGATGAATTCTTCATTTTAGAAAAACATTTCTTTCTGGACGTTAATTTTTACGTCAGCGCTCACCTGGATCGTATTGGTTTACCTGAATTATGACATACCATATAAATCAAGGAAGCGGATTTACGATTGGTATTCTACAAAAGAAAAGCGCAATTACAGCTACCACTCCGTACGATGAGGATTAAATTGAGGCAAGGTAAAGAAACAACGGTTACGATGAGGAGCTAGTAGAGAAACTATACCGCAAAAAACTGAATAAAATGGCATTGAAAGATATTTACAGTACCGAACCGCCACAGGACCCCGCAGCCAAGTGGCGCAGAATCCTTTATTTAGACGATTTTTCACAAAAAGTATTTAAGAAACTTCCAAAATGTAGAATTAAGATAGCCCATTATAACAAATCAAGCCTCAGGGGCCTGCTCTCCCACACAAAGGACAGAATCCCATATAAGGAAAAGAGTGGAGTATATAAGCTAAAGTGCGATTGCGGGGCAATATACATCGGACAGACAGGGAGGAAATTCCAAGAACGAGTGAAGGAGCATCAAGCATGTGCAAGAAATAAAAGTGATTTTGATTTCGAAATTTTACATGTTGAAAGCAAAGGCTATAGATTAGACGCCTTAGAACATTTAGAAATTTTAAATAGTGTTTGTTTAAATGAAAATATTGTTAAAGAATTTCTGTATGCCTCCCACTCTCCCCTCCTTAAAGTCCCAATCCTCAAGGTGGCCGATGACACCGCCCCCTCCCCTTCATCTAACCCTCTCTAATCCCCTGACTCACGAGAGCTCTACAATGTAGACTTCTCCCTCCCGCTCCACATTCCATCAACATCGAGGAGGGGACGCCAAACTGCCCTCCCCTTCGGCACGCAAACCCATCCTGACTTTACCCCTCCCAAACCTTCCTGATTATCTCCACCCCACCCCCGCCCTGGCTGTATATATAAGAAGGGCTGCAAATGTAGAGAGCTCACCTGATGATGAAGTTTTACTTCGAAACCCGGGTCGTGTGAATAAATCGTTTTCGTGTGGAACTACAAAGTTAGTTCTTTCATTTATTTATAATGAATCGGTTCCATAAAGTTACGCCAGAAACCATTAATTAAATTCCAAAAGGTGGAAATAAAAAATATTTCATATCCATACTAAAAAGAAAGACTTGTACTTCTCCAAAGTTTTTAAATATATGGAAAAGTACAAATCTTTCTTTTTAGTATGGATATTAAATACTTCCACGAAGTGAAGCCTGAAACAATAGAAAATATTTCGTATATTTTCATAATATATTTTAGTTTCCTTAAGATAACACCGATTACACTGCGCTTATGCCTCCCAAACAGTAAGTCCGGCCTGATATAGAGATCCAATTACTGCATATATTTCAGGAACACTTATTTCAGATCTTTCAAGTGTGTGTGTGTACTTTCATTGGTTTTCTTCCAATGGATGCCTACTGCGTAAGTTTTTAGTTTTCAAATCTCGACTCTCTTTCCATGCATTATTGAAATAATTCCTTCGTGAATTCGTAGTTATATAAAACTTTACTATATTTCCAACCGCTGACTTCCAACCCCACAATAAGCCCCTCTTCAATTCACCATACTTCCTTCTTCCCTTCATTCCCTCCAACCTGCCTATTCCCAACCTTCCTCGTTTGCCTAACGTTCGCCCCTCTATTATTTGTATTAGATACAAGGAAATTATCGTTGTACCGTTTTGTAGCCTGTGCTCATCCAAAATCTACCTTAACCGGTAGATTATCCATATTAATATAGAACTTTAAGCGAACGCAAGGGCCAAATTGTAGTGAAACTTGCACGTGAGCTTACACGAAAATAGAATGAGAATCTTACGAAAAAGAGTTCAAGGGGAGGAACACATTCTTCCCATAAAGTTGTGTGAACTTATCATTCAGAAATGAACATGGCTTGAAGGCGTGGTCGTTATGACAACACAGTAATGCAGCGCGAAATGGTTGCGAGGTGATAATGGAAAGCATTGATACAAAAATATAAATTGCGACTGAAGTACCTAAGGACTTGAAGGATATTTTAAAACATAATTTAGATTATTTACCGAACCTCTAAGACATCAAAAGTTGGTAGCCATGATACTAAATACCAAGGCGTCGTATGCTCTGTTTTCTGTGAGGTATTGTGTTAGAGACACCACAAGTTAAGTCGCATATGAGTTCGAGTATTCAATTAGGCCAAATGCCACTTGGAAACCTGTACTGTGAGTCACGAGTCCACCATTTTCCAAATAGAACCCCGAACCAATCTCTTAAGGCTCCGATGAAATTCTTAGTACTAGTCATGCTTTGATACCACTTGTGCGGAAACTTCGTCCACAAGACTTTATTGACCCTCTTCGGTAAATCCAATTACGGTTTCAATCTCGACGTAAGATCTGGCCAGGTGCATGATGACCTTGCTGTCAACAGCCTTATGTGTCGAAGATCCGTTAATTTAAAGGAAAATCGCAAGCGGAAAAGAAATCAAGTGTTTATCTTTCCCTAACGGGTCGTTCCCACCGAGTTTCGTCAGAGACCACATTATTTCTGTATAAAGTGTAAGTGACATTGGCTATTCTGAATATTACCTGTATTAATATACGGAGGTTTTCATTTAGGCAAAATAATTAGCCCCATACCTAGTGGTAAAGACAAATTTCACCAAAAGGCAGTTTTACACCAGCACCGTAAGTATGTAGGTGAATATTTTCCCTACAATGATTATGCTATCAAATTTAAGAACAACAAATGACTTCGTTGGATACTTAACTATTAAGTGACGAGAGTTTTCTGCGAATGCCCAGCACGTGTGTAGTAACATTTGGAACTTGTAATTCAACTGGAAAATTACTCACAAGAGAAATTTTAAATATGATTTGCCTCATTTTTATGGATCCTCAATCCGAGGATTAGTTTCTAGTGGTTTTCCTATCCACTCCGCTCCCTTCCATTCTCTTCATTCCTTCATAGTTTCTTGCGCTGACGTTTTCAATCACATGCTTCTCGTTTTTCATCTCTGGTCTTTTCGGTGAAACCGTACATTCGCGTCATTTAATCTTCTTTTCTCCACTGCTCCTAAAGTGACTAAGCAACACAGTTGAAGTAACATGCTTAGGACATAAGTTTTAATGAATTGCTTCCTTATGTCTAGGCTCAATATTAGTAATCAATATTTTCTCCTCCTTCAGACAGAAAGTCTTCTTCGCCATCCCTATTCTCTGCTTACAATATCACCCTTGTTCCATCTATCCATATTATTACTTAAATAACAAACTTTCTACTTGTACCAATGTGTTTTCCCCTGGCCTTTTTTTAAGATTACCTTCCTTACTTCGACAAATTACCATTAACTTGTTTTTATCTTAAGGCTTTTCTTTTTTCCTTTTTCCAAACAGCCTAGTCACTTTATTACCCTTCTCGTTAAAACCCAAGAGATCTCTCGCGAAATCCTAGGGTTCGTAGGGAACCCTGTTTAATAAACGATAGTCTATGGAAATAGAAGAGATCGGGAATTGGGATGGTGCGGTGGCTAAAGTATAGGCTTCCCACCGAGAGGGCCCGGGTTCGCATCCCGGAGCAGATATTTTTCAGTGGTATCCCGATCCCTATTTGAGGTGCTTTGTGGAGAGCACTTTGAGTGAGTATGACGTCCGTCGGATGAGACGTTGAACTGCGGACCCCTTGGCGCCTTCCATTAATATTAGGCTAATGTTGACGCCGGGTTTCTCTCCACCCTTCCTTTCCCATTCATTCCTAATGGTGCAAATGACCTTAGCTGTCGGTCGCTTCCCCTAAAACTACTACTACTGCAATAGAAGAGATCGTTAACGATAGGAATGTTTTATATCGATACCTGAATCGCTTTACAGAACGTCAATGGCAGAAACAGAGCCTCTCCTCCTCAACGCCGCGTCAGCGGAAATAATGCGGGACTTCGCGAGAGGCGTAATTTAATTCTCCCGTTTCCATTGCATTTCTTGCTTCGACCGCGCAGTCAAATTCCGCCGACGAGAGGGAAGTACCCGAGCTAGCCGCAATGCCAGTGTGCTTAACGTTCTCCCATTACTTCCTCTCCGCCTTGCCCTTCCGTATGAGGTTGAGGCTACTCATATGAGGGTGACCTCGCGGTCAGAGAATGTCGCCAATGCCTCCCGTGTTTAGTCAGCGGCTGGCTTCACGGTCGCCCCGGAGGCTTTGAGAAAAACACACGACACTGACCGCGGGGCGCAGGTGGAAAGCGCGGGTGAGTGAGAGTGACCGCCGGCGGCGGTGGTATTCTCGCTTAGGGCGATGTTTGAACGACGGAGAGGGTCGGACGAAGTGGACAAATAAGACGGGAGTGGAACGAAAAGAACGCCCACTCGGGGTAAAAGATATACATACTATATATAATATCCCAGACATCCGAACGAGGGGGGAGCAATTCTCTGTTTTTTTTTACAGTCCTCCGAAAAAAATAAAATATTCCCCGCAAAATCCACCGCAAATTCCCGAAATAGTACATCATCACCTCGTTGGTGTGATGGCTAGTGTTTACTGGCTTTCCATCCCGAGGGCCCATGTTCGAATCCAAGTGGTGACAAATTTTTCAGTGGTCACCAATCTATATACTTGGGAGCTAAGTTGAGAGCACTTCAAGTGAGTGCGTCGTCCGTCGGATGGGACGTTAAATTTTGTGACCCCTTGGGCATATTTCTTTGATAGAGTAGTCTGATTCCAAAGCCGGTATTCTCTCCACCTCTATCCCGTGTTTATCCCATATTCTATCCCGTTTCCCGAAGTAGGATTCCAGAGGCAATAATTGGCCCAATCCCATCGAAGTAGTTAGTTATAAGGGGAGACGACCGACAGCACAAGTTATATACACCATTGGAGAAAAGTGTGTAAATTGAGGATATCAGGGTATGAGGGAAAGGTGGAGAGGTAACAGGAGTCGGCGCATTTAACGTACGACAACCAGAGGTTAAACACAATTTAAAGTCGGATTCGACGGAAGGTGTACTTCATTCGTCGTGGCTTTCACTTAGCAAAGTGGTGATCGAGATGTCGTTGAATAATCCTGCCACCGTTGGGGTTCAAACTCAGTCCCTCGGGGTGGAAACCTAGAAAAACGGCCACCACTCTAACACGATCCTCCAGCCCACTTTTACTGGGAGCACATCGGAGAGATAAGTCTGATGTGAGTCGCGTTTTGGCAATGAAGAAGCTAGCATCGTCCTCTCCGAGTGTTAGATTACAGTTCGGATGTAACAATTTTGCACATTTGTAGCCATCTGATATATTTCAATGATTTACCTCAAAGTAAATTCGGTAATTGAATTCACCAATGGCAACGCTGAAAGGTTGAAATCTAGTTCTGGGATCGATAGAATACTCCCTCATAAAAATTACTCTTCTACCCTTCCCACGTACGCCTCATTTTCCATGTTTGGTATTCACTTTTGCGAATACGTGTTTTATTTCTTTAAGTTTCATCGTTTACACAAAAATGGCTCCGTTTGGCAACGTGGCTGAAAGTACTTATCCCACGTCAGAAGAACATCCTTCGTTCTCAAGGTGAAACTCACTGGAGTTTTTTTGTTTCTTTCTAATCGCAATTTCCACATACAAACACCACTAGACAGCCAACTGCGACAAAATTAGATTTAAGGGTGATTGTAGGTTAAAGAAAATATTAATAATAAAAATAAAAACTCTTCAACTAGTAGCATTTATATTTATTATTCGTGTTTAGATAACCGAGTAGAAATTTGAATATACATCACATTCATGATATATAATAAGTATTGTTTACAAATAAAAAATATGTTCCGTACAACTATCATTGCGCAGATAATAATAATATCTCTCCACCAAGGTTCGTTTCTACCAAAACTGCCTCTCAAAATGGTTTCCTAGTCCAAGCTATTAAAGTTTAACGAGCTATATTAATTTATAAGAAATGTAATTTATTTTTTTCCGTCCAGTCTCGATTTTGCTCCAGAATCCCTTGTAAAATAGATATAAAAATATTGCTACGAACGATATTTTAAATCATCATTATATGATATTATTTCTTGGCATGGAATATTTTATTGCGGTATAATTCAATAGGTACCTACTCCATTTGCATTTGGAGGAAAATGAACAAACTAGAAGATAAATTAATTATATCCACGCCACTATGAAGCTACCCTTGAGGATATTTTTCAGACCTATACAATTAATGCTCAGTCGAAGGATAAAAAACTTTGCGAAAAACAACTCATGAATCGTTACGGAAACTTTCATCGAAAGTTCAAATCTATCTCGTGAAAATATCAATTGAGTGCTAAAAAGTTATTCTATTTTGACGGAATAGATCTACCATGAATTAAAAGCACGTAAAAAGTGTTGAAAGTCCATGTTTGAAGTGAAGTTTACATGATCAAAGGCTTTCAAACTTCGGAAAGTCAAACTTACGCTATAGAAACGAAGCTTGAGTCTTTCGTACCCAACTTCAGACGGTTCAATAGGAAAACACGTCACCGGCATTAAGATAAGACACGCCTCGTGGTTAAGGTTCAACAGTTTCATTCTTCAATGCGTTCCTGAAATCTAATGGAAGGGTTAAAAATGGATATTTTATAGAAGCAACTAGAATACTTAATTGAGTTCCCTATTCCACTACAACAAATCAGTTGCGAAACACACAACGCTAAGGATAGATAGACGACATAAGGTAGACTTAAGGCGAAATGTCGAACTTCTTACCAGTTTAAGTTACTTAGCTTATTTAAGTTACCTAAGCTTATTTCAAAGGTCCCTGCTGCTGACTTACGAAGAAACTAAAAGGTTTCTTAAATGTTAGCATGAATTTTTCGTGGTTTACACAGCATTAATGCCCAAATATGAACTTACCCGAAATCCGTTACAAGGATTCCTTAGCCCCTTTTCATGTTTCGCCAATATTATTTAATGTCCAACGCAACATATATGATGAGGCAATATGATTGTGACTTTCTACCAGGAGATAATAATTAATCATTGCGTACGACTAAGACCTTAATCATAACAAAAATGAATAAATGAATAATTTGAAAGTCTATGTGAAGCAATATAATAAAACAGATACAGTGCTACTATCCTGATAATTATATTTTCAAGCTCTTCAATCGAGTCTGTAGGGAATATTCCCTCATGCCCAAATTTTTTGGTGATTTTAAGTAAACAAATTAATACAAATAAAAATTTTCCCATATTAAGTGCAAAATATCTTTGTTTTTGCACTTTTTGCACCCATCGAAGAAATCATACAGCGAGAATTTTTCACCAATTTTTCAACCCACAGTTTTTTTTCGTAGAAATTTAATTCATGATCTATCAAACCAGAGTTTTGGTTTATGCATTAAGTTTACAAGGAAAGAAATTTCTGTCCTTTAGAATTGTTGAAAAAATGATGTTCATTTCCAACAAAAACCATAAAAGTTCTACGAAGTCGTTATCAAACATTCCATCCGAGGGTTTCGCATTATGAGCACTTTTTCATGATCGACATAATTACGCCCGCCGCAAAGACCTTGCTCCCATTCCAATGCATGCGGTCTGAATAGTACTGCGTGCAGTTAGCATGCCAATTAAGATATTCGTGCGAAAGGCGATCGATGAATACGCGAAAGTTTTTGTTATTCGAAATGACCTCCGCGTTGCCATAATATGTATCAAGCAGCACTCCTTCAATGCCTTTTTCCTGAGAGATTTTCCTTCCTCCGTGTAGCTGCAACCACAATAATACATTTTTATAATCTTTAATCTGCTTTTAGCAGAGAATATAACAAAACACCAGCAGAGCTGTTGTTACCCGCAATGGAATGCATACTTCCAGCTTATGACGTCATTCACACCATTTCACAGGGAATCTGCGTCAGCATAGCATAGCGAGCTGAGTCAATGCCCTGATCATACATTTTTTCATTTTCCTAATTAGTAAATCCTATAATTTCGAGAAATTTCTGCATACCATGATTCTTGATTTCAAGTATCTTTTATCCTAGTTTAATTTAGCTCTCCCATTCTTCCTTCATCAAAAGACATGCAATAGATTTCAGATCATAAATTATTCAAGTCCATTCATTTTTTTATTTTCATGCTAAACCAACCATTTCAATTTGCTGCTAATGCCGTCGCATTTTTCCTTATTTTTTTATGCATCCGAAGGTAAGATTATAGAGTTCGAATGTAGAACCGATAGCTTTAAGATTCCATTTTACCTTCAAATTACAAGGGATCAGAATAACCGTAAACGGCCAAATTAGGGTGAAAAAATATATTTCTATGTGCATTCCGCGTAGTCCTAGCATGTGGTCCTTATTTGATCTAACCTTGATTTTACTGTCTTTCTTTTTACCATCAGCTCGTATATCGTTCTTAGAGAAGTATTTTATACTTACATATTGTATTGCGTGTACCTGTAGTTAATATTATTCCCATAGTTTGAGTTGGTTTACATTCGTTCATATTTGTAGCTAACTAAAGATTAAGATAACCTTAAACTCAGATGAATCTTTCATGATTATGAATCGACACCTGCCATACTCTTGAGTTGACTAGCATTGCACCATGTAGGCGCCTATGCCGAAAGAGTACGTCATTGAATAATATGTCATCTCGATCAATTGAATACCTACTACAAATCAGAGCGTTAACCATTTTAAGAGCATCTCTCCTTATTTTGTGAGCATGTGTGAAAATTGATACGATTTCCTTCTCTTATTTTATACTAGACTTACATTTCTTTGAGTGTCATACTAAAAATAAAGCTAGGTTTACTGATGGGCTTTCTAGTGATTGCAAATTATAAATTCGATATACTCGATATAGACACCAATATCTCATCATCAGTATTTCAATCCTAGGATTGGTTTACTGCAACCCATATCTTTCCATTCTACTGCAATTGAATGCAAGTAAAGGCTGCATATTCTAGGGAGAATAATGTGGTGGTTTCCCGTTGCCTCCTACATTGAAGTACTGCGGCCGATACCATTAAGTTCACTCTCGCCCGCAGCTGTGACGGGCCGACCCACTCGGTCTGCGCCACCAATGCCTAATGATGAAACTGCTGACTTTCACCATGGGTTGAGGGTAGCATTTTAGTATGGGGTCTATTTTTTAAGCTAGATTAGCTGAGATCTGTCACTCGTGAACCTGTACCATCCCCTTACATAGGGGACTTATCAGGTATACCCTGGGAGGATGGTATTTTCTACCCTTTGGCAGCACAGTCCCGCCCAAACCGTCGGCCTGTTCCCGTCCTGTGTATGCTATAGTTCGTTGTAAGCTGTAATCCCTTTTTTGGAACCGACTGGTGATTTTAAATAACGCCTTTTTTGTTCTTCCCTATAGCAAGGGGCTCCGCTGTTCCTTAAGGCGGAGCGGACTAATGGGCGCCATGGACGGGAGTCAGTCTAGCGGCTCCAGGGAGGGCGGAAACCCCATGGAGGTGGCATGCTACATCATATCCGGCTTCCTCCTCTTCCTCTTCATCCTGCACTCCGCCTTCGAGCTTCACTACTTCCTCCGGATGTTCCTCTGCGTCTTCGTGGCGCGGTTCAAGCGGAGAGTCGGTATCCTCACGCCAACCTCAGTCTATGGTGAGACTTCCTCCACATTTGAGCGTCGCAGCTGCATCGACCGACGTCAATCCATGGCTTCGAAATTTTTCTCTTTGTGCCACAATAAGTATTTAGAAAATGTAAAAACATTACGCGTCAGTAAAAGTGTTTGCGACCGAAGGAGGTTGTGTAGTGGCGGATGAGATTCGAGAACGCACCTGCCCAGTGGGGCTGGTAGGTTACTGGCTCAATGAAATTTTCCGCAATCAGTGCGCCCGATGGTCTAAATGAAGCATTGTTTTCTGGGCCAAGTGGAAACGTATTAGAGTTATGTGCATAGGAGCTGAGACACTTTGATATTTCGATGATTTTAAACGTCTCACATATTAATTAAGTGGGTGAAATCGTGGAGTACGGATAAAGGGTCCAAAGGTAATTTAAGTCAGTCAACACGGAAAGAAAAGTACAACTTTGTTTGTTCCACTTAATGTATTAATCTTACGGTCCGGATTTTAATATATAATGTCATCATTAGGTACTTTATTGAGTTTTACCTGATGATGATAGTATGAATTGAAACCCAGATCGTAAGATTAAAACATTAATTGGTATTAGCAAAGCTGTATTTTTCTTTCCGTAATTGGTAAATTCCACGAAGTCAAGCCTGAAACTACGAAGTATGGGTCAGTCATGTTCTTACGGTATCAATGGTTATTCGCAGTATTTTGATTCACATCGGTGGAAGAGATTAGGATTTTATATGGCACGAA
The DNA here is from genome assembly GCF_022747635.1 of Hetaerina americana. Lineage (NCBI taxonomy): Eukaryota > Metazoa > Arthropoda > Insecta > Odonata > Calopterygidae > Hetaerina > Hetaerina americana. Next base: position 71,006,483 of record NW_027287427.1, read on the forward strand.
CAACCCGAATACGTGTGTGTTATAAGTATTCATGTGTTGAGCTTGATTCTTTATGGTACCGAAGCCCAGATTCCAGAAGAATTATAATTTGATCCAGTTCACCTTTATTGATTTTTAGAAACTTACTTTGCTTGAAATATGAATTCTATGGCAAAATGGACCGTGAAATTTGTTCAAACGTTTTCATATTTCCCTTAAACTTCAATTCGATTTTAGTAAATTTTGGATTTGAATACAAAATATGGAAAATAAAAGTTCCTGATGATGCATAAAATCCACATGAAGAAATTTTCGATTCAATTTCAATGAAATAAAATAAGCTTCACGGTGAGTTACATGAAAATACATGATTTTCAATGCATTTACCAGGTATTTTGTATGAAATGTAGAGGTATAATAATACCTCTACATTTCACACGAAATATTTCATGTTTTTGATTTTTCTATAAACTACGGAAACCGCGAGAGAAAGATAACAATTTTCTGAAACATAAAAATTAATATTCGTTCATGCACAACTAATGTTTTAATATTTTTAATGTTAATAATAATGATGAAAATTTATAATAATTACCGTAGCAACAAAAGAACCTATTCCAGGATGAACAACTTTTTGATCCGATGTGAAAGCTAGATTGAGACGTCACAGTCTTGACAAATCCCTTTTTTTTGGCAAAAAATGGGATTTATTTAACGCTTTGACGTCAAAACTTGGTTATTATTGATGAGGCTGGGCAATATTGTGCTCTTTTTAAATCAAGGAGGGTTCACGGTCGTTCCTCAACAATGGCGAAGTTTTGGCGCCTCGTTTTCGTAAAAAATGTCGGGATTAATCGAGGCTTTGACGTCACAACTCTGGCATCGGTCGTGGACAACATTCCGTGAATAATGTTGGCCTAAAAAATTCCCGTCTCGACTCGCACTTACCTTTTGGCGTCCTTTCGCAACTTGTACGCGACTAATTAAAACTCTTATCGCCAAACTTCTCACCCCTGCCCTTGGATAGGCCTAATTTTGTATTTTCAATCTCCTTCGCGTCTTCATTTCAGCAGCTATTTCTACACGTGTGATATTGACTACTATTGTCACCCTACTCCCATGCTACACCACATGTTACGTGCGCCGAAGTACTCTTTTACCAAGTAGCGTACAGAGTTAAGAGGGGAAAAGAGTGACTCAAGAGTCGTATGACACATGCCAAGTATTGCTTTGAGAATCATACGAGACTTTTCACCGGAAAGAGGTTAGAGCAGACTCAGCTTTCCCTACTAGTGGCATATAACCTGTCAATCAGTGGTGAGCATATCGTGGAGCCATGAGAGTTGATAGCAATAGGTTGCTGCACAGCGGAATGAGAATAAGGTGACTGTGAGTTATAATACAAGTCACACGGAAGATTTAAACTCTGGACAGTTAAAGAGATGGAAAAATGAGGCCTATTGATTGAATAATATATTTTGTGACGATAAGTAATTCTTATCCATATAACTAATTTCCATAATATTTATACATTTATCACAAGGGCGTGAAGGATACATTATTATTAAATCCCAATTTCAATTACTATTTAGGGTATCATAGCTTTATTCTTTCTTGAAACTCGCTCTCATTGGTGATAGAAGTTATTACTGAACGTTTTTCTTAAATTAATTTTGTTATTTAATTTTTTTGGTCCAAAAACAATGCCAAATTAGCCATTTTATATTACACAGAAATGCTAACTACTATCTAACGACTGTAGTTTAAAAGTGAAGTCGATTGCTAATGGGTATGCTCTGCTGAATGTGACATAATATATTTTTAAAAGCAGGAATAAAAATTCAAATAAGGGGTAAAGTCCATGATGTAACGACAACTAAATATAGGACTTGTTGCAAAAAGCCCTATCCAGTATTCGCACGCGAAATTTTCTCGAAATTATATTGAGAGTTGTAAGGACGCCACAAGATGAATTTGATACGGATTGGATCTGACGTTCTTTCGGACGTAATACTGAGCAAAATCTTTACCCATGCAACGCTGTGAGAGATCCTTTCCATCATACAATTCCTCATTCGACTCTTATATGGCTTGAATTGAATCGCTCACGGGAATAATTTTCGCCTAAAGGGTCTGATCTAAAAATAAGTACAATGATTTTTCCCACCGACGAGGAAGGATGAAGTAGGGGATTTCTGGTGAGAGATCTTCGGGAAGCAACGCGCCCCGAATCAGATGTCTGCAGGCCGTTATAGTGTGCGAATCGCTGCTAGACTCGACCCTTTTTCGTGCGTCGCGCAACAAATTCACGATTCCACGTTCTATGGAGTAACGATACGTGACAAAATTTGTGTTTAGCTCAGAAAATCGGGTTAAGAGGTGAATCAGTGTCGCAAGAAATGGTTTACCGCTGGCAAAAGATGTTCCGGGGGGGGGGGGAGTAAAAAGGACGTTGAAGACGAGGAACACCCTGGACATCCATAAGCGACTCAGTGCGACGAAAATGTGCAAAACGTGAGAGACATGCTCAATGTCGATTGACGCCTGGGTGCCAGAATGTTAGCAGAAGGGTGCAATACTCTAGAAATAATAGTGCATCGTATTCCAACGGAATATTTATCCATGAGAAAGGTGCGTGCAAAGATAGTCACCAAGGCGTTGCCGGGAGACCAGAAGGCTGCTTGTTTGACAATCTCGCGTGACCTCGTTGACGTTTTCTCGGACGAGCAGCAGCCCCATACGCCCTACAGCCCCGATTTTGACACCGCCGGACTTCTTTTTGTTCCCAAAAATAAAATGGAGCTTGAAAGGCAACCATTTTGGAACACTGGATAACGTCAATGAGGCCGTGACGAGGTACATGGACGAGGTTCCCGTCGACGCCTTCTAGGAAGCGTATTGCGGCTGACAGAGATGCTGCAATCGGCATCGATGCGCAAGGGTGCTTGCTATTTGCTAGGAATTTCAATAATTTGTAAATTGAGCTAGCAATAATTTTTTCCTCGGATTTATTTTACTTGTTTCTGGGACAGATCCTGTATATTAGTCCCCGGTCGTATGTGTGATTCTTTCGGAAGGGGGATCAACATCACCTGGCCAAGTGTTTTCCCCCGAACCCTTCGGTGCTGGACGACGCCACTCGATCAAAACATATCATTAAGCAATTATTTATAGGATTCGCGCGATACGATTCGTCTCTCCCACCACCGTTCGATGTCTGCCGCTTAGGGCTTTTTATATATTTCAGGCCTGAGAGCAAAGCATTATCCCCCACTGTGGTTTAACATGAAGATAGTAACAAACGATGTATCCCGCGACGCAGAACCTGTAAACATCAAAAATCGCACTATGATTCACTCTCCTGTGAAACCGTTTTGCAATATTGTTCGTGAAAAAGCCATATCGATTTAAACATTTTGCTTTCTCTTATACTACTTTTACGCTCCTACTAGAACGTTGTCATTGTCAAATTTTGTCAACGAAGCTCGTATCACCAATGAGGGGGACTATGTCAACAAAATAAATTAAAACCAGCCAGAGGAAATTGTATTTTATTTCATGGAACATTTATTTTTTTAAGAAGAATGCAGAATGAAAGATTTCATGAATAAAAATGCGTAATAATTGCACAAAATGACATTTTATACTTTTTTAAAAAATAAGTAATCTCAGATTAATTGATTTTCCATAGACGAAAGGGAGCATTGTATTTCAAAATGCAAAGGACGGGCAAGAATTATGATTCCAAGTCGAGGTACCATTGTAATATAGAACAAATAACCCGCATTTTTTCCCACTATATCGGCATCCTATCAAACGGAGCGACAGGTTGTGTGAGGTGGATCATCTCGAATGCCATTTTTAACCTCGCCAGAGGTCATATCTCCAATTCCCGATACGTAATGAGAAGTAAGGGAACCAACTTCATTCCTTTCGGTAGTGGCATCAGTAGGGATTTCCCACCAATCCCATGCGATGACGCTCTGAAATCAATCAAAATGTTCCCTCCAACCCACGTAGGAACACGGCTCCTCTTTTATCTTGGGATACCATACCATAGTTGAGCACATCAAATTCAAACCATAAACAAAGAACGACTACCTAAATGACATATTAGGAGAGCAAAGGTGAATGCGAAACAATGAGGGAGCAAGTCAACCGCTCCAGTTAGCTTGAATGGGAAAGCCGCTAATAAAATCCCGATACCGGAAAACGCCTCATCGCCTAAAAATCATTCGCCTTGACTGGGACTCGAACCCAGATCCCTCAATATCCGGTCGAGTGCTTTAGCCACTTAAGCTACCGAGGCGTCCTCTTAAACTCTGAAATATTGGGGCTTTTAAAGGAACTAGATGTTGTGACGAAATACCGTACATACAATGTCACATGCATTCGTAGTCGTGCGCGAGGCGCCACCGTCCACGAGGTTAAAGCCAGCTTTAAACACTTATGGTGTTAATACTTTGACAAATTCCAAAGAAACTGCGGGAGATACCGCAACAGTAACTTTTAACGGAGTCATCCGCCTTTGAAATGGAACTAGATCTTGTTCTAGATGTAGTTATAGAGGCGGATGAATATTATTTTGCTTGGATATCTGAATGGGCGAGGATGAAAGAATTATGAGGGAAATTATTAGTAGAAAGACAATAAAGAACCTACACACAGTCGGCAATGTAAGCCAGAAAGTAATGAATCACTTAAAGAAAGATATCTCTGGAATATGACTCTCTATAGTAGTGAGTGAGGGGGCCGATTACAGAAAAATATAAAAATGGAATTATTGGAAATGGGGTGGCGCATAAGAGAATGATGACGATCGAATGGGCAGATTGAATGACAAATGAAGGGGGACTATGACGAGTGGAATAAGAAAGAGGTCTCATGGAAGCGCTGAAAATAAGGGATAATTTTGAAAAAATCTCGGAATTAGGTTTGGTTTCTCGGAAGAAGAAATTGCATCTGCTGTTGTATGACTCCAAGGACGTGGCCCTCATGTCTCGGAAATTAATCTCTTCCGTAGCGCGAGCCATTTTTATACTTAGTTAATCCACTGGCGCGTAAGACGGAGAAGATAAAGAGGTGAGAGCAACCCATCGTAAATATTTCGCAGGGATTATTATGTCATCAAATGTAAAGCTGCTATGACTATGGTCTGTGCTAAAACTGGTTTAAGTGCGAGGTGCGTGCCAGATCTAAGATATCTCTTTTCTTTTCTCGGGAATGGGAGTTGATTGAAACGTGTGGTTGGGCTTAAAATATGCAAGCACTCATTGCGAACACAAGGCATAGATGACTGCGCTATAGAGTACTCAGGGTTTATATATCTGCCACTAGAGTAAGAGGCGTTTTTAATGCAGAAATTTGCTCTATTTAGTGCAATAGAACTGCGTGTAATCAATCGTTCTCTTACCACTTGCGCGGTTTAAAACCTGTTGAATTCAGTCGTAATTTGAAGGAAACGTAAAGCGATAATTCTATGGATCTGAAAAAGGTGCGTTCGTGGATGCGACAGTTTAAAGAATACCAAAAATCCTGTGACAACGCAAGAAAACTTCTCAGTAATCCCAAGAACCATCAGCAATTTTCTAATGGGCGAAAGGACTCCCGCAGAGGCGTTGCAAAAAATGTGTTCAAAAATAGGAAAAATCTTTTTGTCTTGGTGAAACTCCTCACCATCCGCACCATCAGTTTTATTCAAACTACGCGATTTTTCGGGTACTATATATTGTGTGTATGTGTGTGCGTTGATATTTCGTATACCATCACGTATATGCCTTCAAGGGCAATCGGATGGTTACAAACTCGATGTTATGATGATTTCCTGCACATTCGTCCAATTTATAAAATTGTAAAATTGAGACCAATAGATTTCGAAAACCATATTGATTTGTGCAAATCTGGAATTAAAATATACTCGTTCTATACTATTAAATATAAGAAGCCTCAATACTGCGTTTACCCTAGTTTTTTTTAAATATCCATTGCCATTCTAATGCTAGGTGACCAAAGGGGGATTTCCCATATAAAATTAAATATTCTTGTTATCCTCGCTCAAGAAATATTCCTTGAATTGTACAATTAAGACGGAAATGTAAAATATCGTACTATTTCAGAAAAAAGTAGCAACTATATTAAATATTGCTTCTATTATTCCAGGTATTAGACTGATGGATATATTATAACATTAATTTTCCGGTTGAGAAATCCGGTATTCAATTCATTATTTTCTTTCTTTTGATCTAAATAAATATTTAATTTCCGCGCTTACATGACAATTTTCTTTCTCCATTATACTATCTTCTCCGTATCTCCTCGATTTTTTCATTGGTCAAACAATCAATCAATTACATGATTAGCGATTACAATTTTAATGTCCTATTTAAAAAAATCCAGAGGTGCTTTCCCATTTAATTTTATTTTATATTTATACTCCCCAGATGATAAGAACGGTCATTAGGAATCCTTTCCGACCACCACCACCAGTGTAATTATACATGATGTTCGAATGGTAAAATACTTATGCCCTCCAAATTGCCCACGATTAGGAGAGAATACTCCCGTTTACCTTATAAACTCTGTAAACATCCTTTTCTTCCCTAGGCATGTGCATAACGACCGACATAGACACGCTGCTGTACCACATGAACAACGCCAGGTACCTCAGGGAATTGGACTTCGCCCGCGTTGATTTTTACGAGCGCAGCGGTCTCTACCGGAAGATACGAGAGAAAGGAGGAGCTGTGGTTCAAGGAGCAGCCACCATTCGATACCGGCGGTTCCTGCGTCCCTTCACGCTGTACAAGATCACTTCCAAGGTGAGTGCGCCGTAAGGGGTGGAGTGGAGGGGAGATAGCGCTGACACCTTTTCGCAAACAACTTTCCTGCCGTTGGAAGCAAAAAGACTGCGTGCATTCTCTACGGACTCTTTATGAAAACAACCCGTAATTCAGAACGATTGAAATAAGAGAATCGTTCTTCTGTTCTACGGCACACTATTCCGTTCAAGACGTTACTATATATTGTTTTTCAAGTTTTCTCCCTCTAATTCATTTTTCTTTTTTTGTTACTCGATAGTTATAAAAGTTTTCACCAAAAAATTTACGTACCTGAAAAGAAATTAATGCCAAAGAAAAGAAAGCCATTCCAAGAAAATGCCAACTTGAAACTGAAAAAAGGAGATGCCTCAACAGTAAACTTTTAAAGTAGCCATCCACTAAAATTTGCATTACAGTGCAACTATTTTCAAAGTTTCAAAATCATTTGCCTTCACCGGGATATAAAAAACTATGTCAAACTTTATTTTGCCATGGAGCTTCAACCGAGCAATAAGAAGGCAGTCACAGTAAGAGATTTCATTCCACATCCTCGTCATAGGTTTTGACAAATTTTGCTATCATCACTTGGTGATGAAACAAATTGTCAATTAGGAGCACTAAACTCGATATTCCCATCGCTAATTTTTTTGCGTATTTCTTTGCTTTTTCTCTTTTCATTATTTTTATAATGCATCTCTCTCACTTGAGGTCATCTGCTATTCTTCCAGTTCACGTCGGCGACTATATTTTTCACATGCTGTCTTCTCTCTAAATGTGTACCATAAAATCATCCCTTCTGTTTCCATTAGTTGGCAATAGATTTTTGTTGTTTGATCTGTTTGAATTCGTTCATTTGACCTTCGCTATCCTGCTGTAACATCGTAATTACAATCATACTAGTCTACTCTACTCTGCTGCTGTTTTTTGGCTGTTTTTTTATGACTCTATGCATACCAATTTATCAAGCTTCTTATTTACAAAATGATTTGAAACATGCTCTTTAAACATGCCATAAATAATGATTTGACTCTACTTTCGAATTATATACGATGAAAGGTCAGAATTATTGTCAAATACCCACAAGCTCATTTTTAATTATATGCATAGTGTTTTCTTTCATGCTGTTATTTTTTGATACCTATTTACTTTCGCCCATTCATTCTTAAATTCTGAGTCTAAATTTTGAGGAATGCTACAATATTAAGATTTCATACAGTCTAATTTGTCAAATCTCCAGTATATAGACTAACGTCACTTGATTCATTGGTCTCCTTATGAAATAGCATACCGTCATATCGCTGAGGTTATTGACTGGAGATGCTTGCAAGCCGTCAAAGTTAAACTGATAGGATATATTAAGCATGCTTCCGGCACTTTACTGGTTAGCCTTGGTTTTGATGGAGGGATGTCCTTCCACTCTTGGATAAGGAATACGAGTCCACCGACAGGGAAACTTTTTCTTCGGTGCTTGAGTGAAAGGTGAATTTAAACGTTAAATAGGTATATCTCCGCAAGGATTTGCCTCATCAGGGGGAAACAAAAACAAACATTTTAATAAAAACTAGAAGTTTGTTGTGATATAAACAAAAGGCAGTGAAAAAACCAGCGGACAATGCTTGCATTCTCTCTCGACTCCTTTTGGCTCAAGTTAGTACGCTTTTTGAGCGAGTATTTACGGCGTTAGATTTCAATTTATTATGAAATGTCGTCCCTGACTTAGAATATTACATAACGACAACCTGATTTGCGGTCAGTATTAAAAATGTACCAACTTAAGCAGTTACATAAAGCATCATCATCCGTGGGAATTCTACATTTAGCCATGATCTTAACAGAACTCTTTGAGCACACACGGCCTTTCAGCCCCCCTGCGAGTTATCCCCTCTATCTCACCCTTACCTCCCCGCTCCTTACCCGAAATATTATCACCTCGAATATGCGAAATTTAGTTGTTTTATGTAGTCTTTTCCATGTTACGTCCTCTGTCCACAAGTTTCTGCTGTTAATATGTATTGATTAAGAAAACAAATTTCCGCAGCTAATATTTACATGGTAAGCTTTGTTTGACCAGTTTTTGTCTCATTTGTTGGAACACCAAGTCAATAGACTACTCTCTTAATTCGCTCTAATTTTAAGATATGTGCAGCTCGGTACATTTTTACGGCGACTGCCCCCTACTTATCAGGTGAGAATGACGGGGTAAGTCACTCGATGTCAAATTTTATGATTTTGCAGAAGGATGAAATGTGAGAGAAACAAAAACCAGGGATATTTGGCGACTACGAGACACATCCAGTGCGGGATACACTCAGCCTAGCGATCGGACCGAGTACATATGCACAGTAATTCATGAATGAGATAAGGACTCAGCGACCTCAGCGTCACTTTCCTAGAATGGTCTGTGACACAAGGTCTATAACGCTTTTTATGCAGCCAGTTTCAGTCAAAAAACCCGGAAATATAAAATATATATTAAAATAAAGACAGTGACTTCGCGTGGGCCTTTCCAGAGTCGTATTTTCCGGTCCTACGCAGAGGAGCAAATTGCCAAGCACGGCCATCTTCGCAAAGGGAAACATCCCCACTTCGATAACGCCTTTTTCGCATTAACTTGGTACGTAAGCCATAACGTAGATTCGAGTTCACTTTAGCGGTTTACGATTCAAAAACCCGACATCGCTCTACTTTCATTCAATTTGTTATCTTGGTACCACCAGGTTTCCACAAACAGGCGTAATACCTAAATTCTTCGGGCACAGAACATCTTCTGATAACGGTACCTGAAGATTACGTAGATGAGCCGACACTTGTTTATCCCCATAAAGTAAACTGTGAGAAAAATATTGTTTATCAGTCTTTGAACATGGATTTTCAAAAGTTCAGCCTAAGACAATATAATTAAGTTGACGACTGGTTTGCCAATTTGAACGCATGTCGGCAACTTCAGCAATCATCGTCCAACTTCGCTGATGCTCGTGGATAAGGAATTAAGTTCGATAATTAAAACATAGTGCGCATGCTCTGGCGTCAACTATGAACGTGACAGTAGGGTTCATTTGAACTTTGAATTGGACGGTTGACATTTACCGTAGACAACTTCCAGCGGCCTCATGCCTCTCCATAGAAACATGTGTACTACAAAAGTGGCTATAGTTGAGGTTCGCTTAAACACCGATCGTAAACTAAGCTTGAGAATCTGTTCTGACCGTTCCATTTCCTTGCAGGTGGTCTACTGGGACGACAAGTCCGTGTTCATGGAGCACCGATTCATAACGCCCAAGGACGACTTCATCCGAGCCATCGCCGTTTGCCGCCAGAGAATCATCAAGGCGAACGCGGAGGATGTGATGAGGGAGCTCATCCTTGCTGGGGAGGATACCGGGAAGAAGGGCGTGTCCCCGGCGCCAGGAGGAAGTCCGACGGGGGTGGTCGCCAACGGCAACGCCAACACCAACGGCAACGCTAACGTGATGGAGGCCGGAGTGATCCAGAGGCCGCCCGTCCCCTTGGAAATAGCCAAGTGGATAGAATCCAATGAGATCTCCAGCGCCAACCTCAGGAACGGGTGTTAAAACAGTCAGCGCGGAAGCCGGAACGCGACCGTCAGCCAGAGGAGACGACGCCCTCTCGGCACAGTCCGAGTGAAATAGCGTCCGCGAAGGGGGAGAAAAACTAAACGGGCGCTAAAGAAAGCACTCAAGTTAGCGCCTAAGTGAGCGCTAAAGGTAGCGCCCGAGTTTGGGCTTATCCTCATTCGCCAAAGATTGAAAAAGAGGAATGCTTTGACCCTCCTAAAACTTTTCTGGATATGTAATCATTGTTAACTTCCGCTGATGTCCCAAAGCCGGGTGAGATTAGGAATCATTCTCACCAAAACGTGTCAAGAGGTTAAGAAAATTAATTGCCTTCAAGATAATATGTGACCTTCGAAGCAGGTTTCTTCGATTTGCGAACAGTTGCGATTTCAGACGAGAAAATTTACCGGGGTTTGTGGTGATAGAGAACAAAGGATATTTTTTTATGGTCGTCGGAAAAGTCGTATATTTTCTGGTGGACTGATTATCGGACATGCAGGTCAGAAGAGAAGCACTGAAAAACTATTGAAGAGGCTGGATCTTGTAGTGAGAAGTTTGCCTTCATTATTTATGTGTTGTGGCCGTTGATGGCCACGTTATACTTCACTTCACAATACTCAGGAAGCACGATCCATGTTTATTGCATTACGTAGTCACTGAAAATAGTGTGAATCAATTGTTTAATACTCCAATGTCGTCGCACGTCGACATTGAATGCTATGTACACATTTTTATTCGACCTTTCCGGTTCCTTATGGAAGTTTCCTCTGTCAGCCGCATGGAAGAAAAAAAGAGTATCGTCATGACACACTTTGTGGTTGTGCATTTCTCGATGTGATTTCGTTTCGTGTGCCATGGTACTGGTCATAATGTTATAGGGCTGGACTGTTTCAGCAGAGTGCCTTGAGGGATAATCTCGAGAAGTCAGATTCTCCTTAGTGGAGATCATAAAAAAGTTCTCAGGCAAGTCCGATCCATATAATACATGATCTATGAGAAATAGATATCATATGATCTCCTTGAGAAAAATGCAATCCGAACCAGTCCGGTCCTTAACAAAGTAATGGACAGAAACGAATATTTATAATCTGCTTCTTTTCTTTTATCACGTTTTTTTCTTACCTAATCACGAACCCATCCTCTTTTTTGTGTTATGTTAATTTTATTTATTGATGAACCTTATAATGAGTGTAAACATGGTAATGGGCATTTGCAATGATATTTAAAAGTGCCCCCGGTATATTGGTGCGTGTGTACTCCTTACGAGGTGGTTAACCGCATGGTTAGTCATTTGAAAGGCATTGCGGCTGTGTTAAAAGAAATATGATGGTGTGAATCATGATTGTATTTTGTGAAACGGATTTTCCTGTTGGCCAGACAATGGTGAAGTTTTATCCAATCTAAAAATGTTATAAGTGTTGTTAAATGGTCGATATTAAAGTAGTGAAGACTAAGCTATTAGATTATTTAAGAGTGCATCGAGGAGCGAGAAAAATTATTACCTCAAAGTTTATGTTGCACCCTTTTCCTCCTTATTGAATTCAGTTGCCCTTCTTATTTCATGGGGATCGAGATGGTGCGGGGGCTAACGTACTGGCTTCCCACCCTGAGGGCGCGGGTTCAAATCCCGGCGGTGTTGAATATTTTTCAGAGGTATCTCGATCCCTACTTGAGGTGCTTTGTGGAGGGCACTTTGAGTGAGTACGCCGTCCGTCGGATGGGACGTTAAGCCGCGGACCCCTTGGCGCCTTTCGTAAAGAGTAGGCTAATGCCGACGCCGGGTTTCTCTCCACCCTTCATCCTTTCCTGTCCTTCCCCTATGGCGCAAATGACCTTAGCTGTCGGTCGCCCCCCCTCAAAACTACTACTACTACTTCTTATTTCATTGTATCCAAACGTTTGTTTTTCTAACAGTTCGTTAAACCCTTTACTATTAGGTGATATAACATATGTTTGTGTAATATACACTGCAGAATATTGAAATGAAAGAAGTAAATTTGTGATTCCCACACGAACTTTGCATTTTCCGTGTGTTCATGTGGAGTTACAAAGTTACCTCTTTCATTTCAATATGGTGTGTAAATTCCAGAGAGTTACACCTGAGACAAAAAATACACAGCAGAATATATGCTCACGATTTTTAAACGAATTTACCGAAATAACGGAGATGCTACTATCTACAGCTTCCATTGTCCTATTTCGCCAGTAAATCAATTTAAGAACATGCCTTATCTTTAATTATGATTATCAATATTCCAATGATACAGATTCCTCACTATTATATTCAATATATTATACAGGAAATGAATTTCTAATGAAGATTAGATAAAATGAGGATTTACGGGCTTGCAGTCGCTACCTTAAGAGGAGAAGGAGAGAGTAGTAGCCTATGTCAACTAGATAATATTTATTTTTACACTCATATCTGACAATAATACTCTCTAAAATAATGCCAATAATTTTCACCCTGCGACGTTGAGTGCGTGACTTGAAATGCCCAAACCGAATAAGAAATCAGTGGATACGAAGGGGAAGAGAAGATTATGGGCTGCACCCCCTTCAATATTCAAGCAATTGGGCGTCGGAAGTGGGTTTAAAGCTAATTATCTCCTAGGTATAATGAGGCATATTTTAATCATTCAAAAAATAAAGAGTGACAATCGTTTTGATAAAAACTATGACCACTGTTAAAATTTTCCTCACTCACCTCGGGTTGATGTATTTTTAAAATTCCTAATCCTCTATACATGGAAACGCACGCTACGAAACACATTACGCATCGGACCAAGAGGTTTCGTAGTTTGAATGAATTTAGTCTTACTTACGTTACAATTATATTGTTTAATGTTACCTCACAACTCTAAAAGGCAATGCTATGCATAATAATAAACCATAAAGATATTAAAAGTAGCATCTAGGGACAATTCAAAGTAGGAGTTAGACGATAATGCGGTGGCCATTGATGCCTTAAGAAAATTAAAAGGTGTAAGCACTAATTAAATTGATAAAGTTTTAATATTCAAAAGTGTATGTAGTCTAAATATTTTGTTTTCATGTTCGATTTCAAATTTCAAATCGGATTGAGACAGGGCACGCCAAAAAATACATACACCTTTCATAAAAACAAATAACTCCATAAATATTTTAACACCCAAAATAAACTGAGATCAGGAGTTACTATACGAGGTATATCCCAAAAGTAGTAGAACTGAGTCGATATAAAACAATTTATTGCCAGAATTGACACATTCACTCAAAAAGTAGCAACCTGCCAGCCAATTTTCCACGCCTTGAACGCCTTCTGGAAGTCGGCACTCGGAATACTGCTAAGTTCCCTACTCACTGCCTGTTGTAATGCTTCCAACAAGCCGTGGTGATGTCCTTTCAGCACGGATTTGAGACGGGGGAAGAGGAAGAAGTCTGGTGCGCCACTGTCTAAAAAATTTGGATGCTGACTCAAATGGACGAGAAGCTCTCGTCAGATCTGCGTGTAAGATTCCTTTTGCTCGTCCGAGAGCACTTAAGGCACCAACTTCACACACCTTCCTCGTACCCATGCTCACAAGCCGTTGCACATCCCGCCTCCAGCCTTTCCTAAGACTCCCCTACCTCAAACTCAGCCAAACAAACCGCCGCCCATCTGTCCGTCTATCCAGGAAAAAATAAGTCCTACCACTTTTGGAACAAAATAGTACAGCTCTAAGATTAGAAGAGATTATCAAAGAGGTGACCTATAGCCTAATATTTATTAGTTAGACGAACTAATGCTTGAGCAAAGTTGTCCATTATGTCCAGTGAAAATACTGCACAAGAATTTTCAATGCCATCTCCCAGAACCACCAGTGTATTCGGTTTTCTACAGCACACGACTTTTTTTACGACCCCATGCATACAATTCTGCAGATTTAAATCAGAAGATTTGTCAAGGAGCTCAACTGCACCATGGTCTTTGTAGCAGGTGTCCTTGCAAATCCTCAACCAGATTTATCCCGTCCTATTTGTTGTTATGGTAAATCTGAATATCCTAAATATCTCTTTTTTCAACTTATTTGAATATGTGTATTCCATACATTTATTCATTAATAATCCCGAATAAGGATGAACTGGGTTCAGCGGCTAACTAAGGTAAAAAAAAGTTTAACAGAACAAGCAAATTGCTGTTAACTTCTGCACCTGATTACTGAGAGCTCCAAATTTAGATTGAAAGCTGAAGACTTTATAAAATGATTCAAGCAGATGTATAAAGGATAGATGACATAGAAATAATCGAGAAATATTTTTTATTTCTAATGATCCTGAGCGTACTTCCAAAGTGAATCGCTAAGGAGGTCATATCAAAACATACACACGTGATTTCATTTTACTTCGGTATATTTTTCAAAAAATAATTTTTCAGTATGAAGTGTTGACGCAACAAATTGGTCGTTCACAATGCATTAATATTTTTCAGGATAACCCAAAGCATACAATATGGCGTTTGATTTTATTTCTATTGACCTAGTCCTATATAAAGATATAGGTCACCATAATTAAAAGAGAAAGAACCTGTAAGACAACATTTTTGGCATTAATATAATATAGAGTTAAATGTTTTGAAGAAGACAAACTGCAGATATAGTATTTAAATGAACGCATCATTAGATTTGTGGTCGGAAAATGACGACACAAGGATGCAGCACAAAAATGAAAATGTAGGTTGGTTTTGATTGGTCTCGAAAGTTCTAACTCTGAATTAAATTTTCGGTTTGAATGCCCATTCCGGCGCCTCCCCAAGTATCTTTAAACAAAAGGCTAGGTCTTGTCGCTACAGCCAAATGTTACCATAATCTGATGCAACCTTGAGTGATAAAATACTCTCGGTCTGCATAAATTCCTATGCCCTGTTCAAATACCATATCCTTGGTTTCAATCTTCCTGTTTCCCTAGCACCTCCTTCTCCACAATATTTTCCAAAATAAATTAAAGCGTGCAAATGCGTTACTTTCTAATGAAATTTATCGTTCTTCCAGTGGTAACATTAAGTTTCCACTCCTATTTATTTACTTAATGTCCTCATCATTAGCTTTCCTTTCTATCTAGCTTCTTTCCAGATTTCTATACGTGTACATCATCTTTACCATCCTTTTCCAGGTTTCCATTTTTTCTGTACCTATCCCTTTTCCCCAAAGTTCACCTTTCTCTTCACTAGAGTAATCTACTCCATATTATTGCTTTCGAGAAAGTTTTCCAAATTTCTAAATTTTCATAACAATCAGTTAGGAATTATGCACTTTGAAAAGTTCATTTTTCCAAGACCACGATTCCCATCTCCATCTCCGTGAAACACCTGTTGTACCCTGTGACCATACTGCGCAAACACATAAATTGTTTCACGTATACCATCCCCTCGTTTTCTACTGTAATATGGATTTTCTCTTGCATTTAATTTTGCTCATGAATTAGATCTGCCTTTTTGGCTGATATCTTCAATTTTAACTTCTTAAGTAAGATAAATGAATACTTGTTTTATTACATACTTATCTGATTAAATGTATACCCTTGTGTCCTATTATTTAGGAGCCTCACTGATTATTTAAATATCCACAGCATATCTCTGCTGCGTGTGCTTCCTCCATTAAATTTAAATTACTTTTTTGTCCTTCATATTTTCTCAATTTTTCTCGACTAATCTTATCAGCAAGTATGTTGGCTAAAGGCACCATTGTCACACTCCTATCCTTTGTCTTGTCACCCCTCTAACTTTACTCTCACTTCTACTCTATAAAAGGTTGATTTCATTAATTCAATTTCATACAACCTCACCATCAATCTTCTATCCCTCAAATCAAAATCTATTATTTTCATGTTCTGGAACATATTCCGCTAATCGACCGCATTAACGGAGATTTCTCATTACATTAGGATGAAGAGCTCGCTTCGCTCCTTTTGTTTCATATTATTGTCAACTAAAAAACTGCGCATCTAGAGCAATTTCCGGAGGGGTAAGGTTAAAAATGATTTCTTGGGAAAGCCTGCAAGAAGAACCGATAAATTCAGCTAATGCCTGGAAAAGTGAACCTATTAACCGCTAGCCCACAGCAGAGCTATAAACTACCCAGTATGAGAAGCTGCATTCATATGTTCCGCCCTTTTCCTTTAGTCTAAATAATTGTATTCGTTAAGAGGTAGTTTATAATTTTAAAACGTGCCTCCTCAGTATCATTCACCTTCTGAAAGATTTAAAAAGAAGTGGGTGTTTTAAATCATTACATTTGGCAAGAAATAGCGTAAAGAGAATTATGGGAACAAATTTCGCAGAGATACGGTATAGGTGTCATGCATAAACAATTATTTGAAATATTTTATGGCATGAAAAATGCAATGTATTTCGCTCAAAATATTTAAGAAAGTCTCGCAGTTCATTTTAAATTAGTTGTCGATTTTTCTCTGGCACTATAACAATCGTACGAGCACACGACGATACTAAATCTTAAGTGAACAACCACTGCTGCCTCGCTAAACCAAAAATCGGCCGCTCAAAACGAAGAATTTAGCATTTAAACTTTAATAAAATATTGCATACTATATTATATTTTTCAATGAATTCTTGCTGATTAGCAAATCTAATGTTTCAGTTATTTCGTGAAAGTTTTGTTGCAACTTACTCTGAGGAAAATGGACACCAGGCAAAATCCGGAAATTTGTGATGACAGTTTTAACAGTTGAAATTGAATCTTGCCCAAGCACCCGACGGGGTTCACGGCACCATTCTTACAGGTCGAGGCACTCTGTTACAAATAAACATTTCGTTGAATGAGACACACCAACGCGTTAGTAAACTCAAACAGTCTCTACTGTAAAAAAATGAATTCTACAAAATACAGTTCAACGTTCGACAGGTGTCCACGCGCTTCTGCGTTACGGACAAATAAATTGTCGTTAAGTCCTGGTAGGGAACCACATAAAACATTCCGCTTTTACTACGAATTACAAGACTGAATTTCTTTTCACTTACTTTGACTACGTCCCCGGTCGTTCTTTTCCTCTCAAAGTTTTAAAGAGAGATCCATCAACCTTCAGATAAATCCGTAGATAGTTATTGACCCCTAAGATAAGCCGAAATCGGTAGACTAGCTCAAAAGAACGCCGAGCCAAAAATTAAGATAATTCTCGGCGATTGTGTTCTCCTAATGAATATTTATTCTCGAAATAGTCGTTCCCGATAACTTATCGGGAACATTCAAGGCATAATAATTGAACACGCACGAACACGGAAAGAGTAAATTTACAGAACTTTCATTTGCACGATGTTACTTTGGTATGAAATGGCAATTTTCTCAAAGGCTAAAGGCGTTTGGGATCAGTGTCTACAGAATGGTTTGAGGCGTCGCTTTTTGGAAGTAATTCATATTTGAAAAGCAAATACTTTGTTCTTCTACAAATATTTTATTATGCGCTTGGTGCACAATAAAATAATATGGAAGAACGAAGGTTTTGTTTTTCCGATCAGTGTCTACGTCGTGAGCAAAAGAATTCCAACACGTACTTGGTCCATGGAAACGCCATACGTAACTTTCCCAAGAACTATCCTCAGTGAAGAAGAAAATTAGTACCTTTAAGTCCATGCATGTATCCATATCAAGTCATGAAATAAGTTACGCTAAACAGTAGACTCTTTCGTCCCATATACAAGTGCGTTCCTGATAGAAATTGCACATTTTATATTGATAGAGTTTCTTCGGTGCAATGACGTAAGATAATTCTAGAATAATTCAAAGAAATTGTAGCTATTAGGTGAGGTCCCAACACATAAGGACGTTGCGTCGATTTCGGTTTCCACCCCCCAGAGAGGGGAGATTTTTTGCATCTCTTTGGGTATCTCAAGAAAATGTACTCTCCCCTTACAATGGGCAGTTTTCTTTGCTTTGGGCTCGCCCAATCCTAAATGAGACACTACACGTGGCATCTACTTTGTGCTTACCCGTCAAACTTACCCCCTCTCCTATAGCGCCCCTATCGCGTAACGCCATCGTTCAGGCGAAGGAGAATGGACTATAGGTGAAGTCCGGAAAGACTATGACCGCCTTCGCCAAGGACACCTTCCAACTTCAATTTTCAAATAGACCCTACCGAACCAAAATTTCTGCGCATGCGCCGCGAGATTTCAGACGGACGGGGCTACGTTACGTTTCCATACATCCGCTCTTGCGCCGCGTTTTCAACTAAGGGTACCTCGCGGAGCATACTCCATTTCCATGACTGAAGAAAATAGCAGACGATGAAGACCCGTGCGCTGTGCGTAGTGATGGGAGATGAACAAATGACGGGCGCCCAGCGTAGGCGTTCGCACGCATCCGAAACTGCAACCCCTCTAAATACAGCCAACTGCAATCGATAGTGCGTCTACGTCCGTTGCGCCGTCTAAGGCGCCGCAAAATCAAATGCATGAAAATATGAGATTAACCCCTCCCGCCCTTCCCCTTTGGGTGTGGTTTCATGTGGAATTCACTATAATGTCAACGCACTCACGTCAGTCTGGAGAGCGTAGTCCGTCAGGTCGCAGTCGCCCGCGACGGCACAGTCGTCCTCGGCTGATAGGCAGCAAAGCACCGTGCTCCCGTTCCGAGGGCCTTCGGTCTCGCGGCTCCACTTCGACACTGCCGCCGGAGAGTTCTTCACATCAGGGCGAACACAGCACGAGTGAGGAACTCTGCCCTCGCCTCCGCTCAGGACAGCCCAGTCTTGGTAGTCGTACACCCCGCAACAAGGGAGCTTGGAGGGAAGTAAAATAAAAATACATGACGAGAGTGAATTGATTCCTCCCTCCGGTTATGACCGAAATTCTTGCAAGAACATTTGACTCCGAACGAGCAGTCGAAGCTTCATAGAACCAATTATATACCGAGTATACTTCTGTAAGGTTTCTCTCTATCCCCTTCGAGAGTTACCTGTTTGTCCATGCCTCCAGTGGCAGCTATGCAAACCCTGAGCACCCTATGGTGCAGCCAATTATATCTTGTATAAACTATAAAGAGTTCTCGCATATTTTAAGCAAATAAACATTTTTCTTTCTTCCCCAAGTTTTGAGAAAAATGAAGTTATCTTAAGGTTTGAATGCACTTCGTACTACTGAATTTTCATTCCATTTGTTGTTAAGCCGGCAAAGTTGGGTGAAGAAAAGAATCGGCGTGTTGGATGGAATGAAGAAAGGAAGAAAGTATATGGAATATAAGAAGGATTTACTGCACTGCAAAGTGCCACGTTGTGTCTTGTTAGGGGAGACTTAAAAGTGAACTGTTGGGTTAGTCTAGATTACCATTCTACCTTAAAAGGTAGATTTCTGTTGTAATATTCTTTCAAAAATGAATCAGACAATTATGGAGACCATGTAATTCGCGTATTAACAACTTACTCGATACTGCAAGGAATTCCAGACGTTCCTTTCCGAAGTCTTTGGCAAGGCTCTCCGGAGGGAATCGCCCAGCGAAACAGCGAACTCATCACGCCAGGACATCGATGGAGGGAGGTCTCCTTGCCCGGAATTGCCCGCGCTTTCCAGGGTTCTCGAACGCAACCGCTCATCGCTCAGGGTCCGCATGTTCCCACGGAGCTGAGAGGCCAGGTGGGTCGCTAAGCCCAGGATGATTATGACGACGATCCCGAGGAGGGTGGTCTTAAGTCCGAGGAACGATTAATAAGGGGGTTAAGGTTTCCAGGAATAACTCAACCAGAAATTTGGTCATTATTTTGGGGCGGAGGAAAGGCAAAGGGGTGAACAACCACAGTATTCCAGTGAAGTCTCCGCGGTTTATCCACCGGGGGAGGATTTCAACTGACTCTGCAATCTTCATTCAACGTTAGGTGGGCGGTGACGGTGTTAGCCATCGAAATGTCTACGGGTAAAATCCTGACCCAGTGCAAAACCAACGAAGATTTAAATTGGTCCGAGAAAATACCAAAATGGGATCCCGTTTCTCATGGTTGCCAGTCACTTTACAAATCCTCCTGCTTGGCATTCACGGAGTACACCCGTATATATCATTGGTGCAGAACTTGTTGCCTGCCTATCTTACTCTGTTTCTAATTTTAAAATCTTTGCAATTGCTTATTGCAATCATGGACCGCGATCTTCTAGTGAGTAGAACGCTGATATACTGCTAGGGGGGTCCGATTACGGGTGACTCCTCTGGATATCATTAGCTTCACCAAAGCTGTGTGACTTTTCTAGCTCCTGATCTCCCTGGGGAAACTCAGGCGGCACAGACAAACGATCTATTTCCCCTACCCTGTTTTTTTAAATTTCACACTCCGTTTGATTAGCTGTTAGGTAAGTTCAACCCTCACTGATCAAATCAACCATCACGTTAATTAATCTGGTTGGTTTGATTATATTACATTTAAGACTATTTAAATAAAACTTGTGAATATGCTTGTCGCTATGAGAAACGGGCTCCATATCTCTACTGGAATGGAAAAGTAATATTAGTTACATGGTGAATCAAACTGAGGTTGAAGAGGTGCCCATTCGACCATTTCTATATTTTTCGGGATTAAACAGGGACTAAACCCCAGAGGTGCTCAATGTAAGTATAGGGTCTGCCCCAAAAGTAGAACTGAGTTGATTAAAAACAATATATTGCCAGAATTGACACGCTCACTCATAAATCTTCGAAGTAGCGCCCTTATGCGCCCACACACCGCTACCAGCGGGTTTTCCACGCCTTCTGGAATACACGCACGCGGAATACTGCTAAGCTCCTTCGTCACGACCTGTTGTAACGCTTCCAACGAACCGTGGTGATGTCCTTTCAGCGCGGATTTGAGACGGGAGAAGAAGAAGAAGTCTGGTGGGCCACTGTCTAAAAATTTTGGATGTTCACTCACATGAACGAGATGCTCTCGTCAGATCCGCGTGCGAGTTTCCTTTTGTTCGTCCGAGAGCACTCACGGCACCAACTTCGCACACACCTTCCGCATGTCCATTTTTTTGCTCACAGGTCGATGCGCATTCATTTTAGGGATGCCAAGTTAATCAAATATCATTCCAACACTTAATCTGCGATCCCTGTTCAACGAAACCTTCACTCTTGAGGGCGTCCTGAACGTTCGGCGATTTCAACATCTACCCTCTACCCTTCCGAAAGAACTTTTGCCACCCAAAAGCACCCGAACTAACCATTGCGTTATCACCATAAACTGTCTTGAGCATGCCAGGAGTCTCTTTCCCGGTTTTGCTTAGTTTCACGCAAAATTGGATGGCGTAGTGCTGTTCCAATTACCTAGCTCATGACGGAGCGTAAGGGGGTCACATTATAGAGGTATCGCAAACCAACGATCCGCATTCCGCCAAGGCTGGGAGCCAACTGCCACCGCCCTCCAGCCTTTCCTGAGACACCCCTCCTACGATTTCAGCCTCCCGGCTGAAATCGTAGGAGGGGTGTCTCCGCCGCCCGCCCGTCCATCTATCCGGGAAAAAATAAGTCATACTACTTTTGGGACAGACCTTGTAGGTTGAAGTCACTTGATGTGAGAAAGAGGTATAAGTAAGGTGATATGGGAAATCACGTTCTGGAGTAAAGGCCAATATATAGTATAGAGCCCATTTACTTGAAGCTACAAGCCATATTGAAATTCTTTGCCATTTGCAATTACGAAGTCGATCTGCAACTCTAAATGATGAACTTGTTACTTGCGTACTTTACATAGAATAGGAATTTGAGTTTTATTTTATACTTTAGACGATGTTAAGAGAACCTGTAAATCGACGCGTAGCTTTGAGCAATGGACCCCTGGCCTTCGGAATGTATGAATGGGCCCTAATGACTATTGATTTCTCGTCACAGTATTTCTAAAAAAAGTTGGTGAAATGCACAATTCCTAATTCGCATTAGATAAGGTTGATTTCCAAAACGGATTAGCTAAACACTGGTGCAAGAAAAAAGGCAAACAGATTCCGCATAGGAACTGAAACCGAGGTTCTACCTGAGAGAAATGCAAATAATTATATTTGGTCTATTATTCGGCAAAGGGAAAGCATAATCATCAATTTGTATCATTTTAATCCGTTGGTATGAAACTGTTAACGTAATTTTCCCGCATTTCTATAATTCCTTTCACTTTTCCATCGGGTCGTTTTGAGCAAGCAAGGATATTCCAGGGAAGTGGTACCTTTCAAAAGAATGATTTCCTCCGGAATATTTAGAGCGAATATAAAGAACTTACCCAAAATAATGGAACTCATAGGGCTAAGGCTAGGGCTAGGGTCTTGGGGGTGATCCTTACCATAAACATATACTCAAGGAGTCCATGTTCGGGAGGAACATTTCCTGAAACCAATCATTCGCTACCTATGGAATTATATGTAAACTATTCGCCACATACACACCACAAAAATCTGAGGCATTCGATGTTTTTTCTCTTCGTAAGGGATGAATGACATCCAAGTGGGCATGAGGGATATTATTCCCGCTACGAGGGTCATGGTCGACGCTTCAATGAGGATTGAACTGCTGGGCGGCACTGAAGTTGTGGATAGGGACCAGAAGGCTGCCAGGATCCATATACCCGTCGCAATGGATAGAAGAGCTCCGGCCTATAAGACAGAGCACGGGAGAGCAGTTTTAAAATATAAATGTTGGTATTCTACCATTTAAGATGTTTTGGATGGACAAACTAAGAAACAATACAGGCCTTTCCCAATTTCCTCCCTCCTTTTTTTCTAACAAAATGCCTATCTTTTTCCTATCCCTTCCTCTTCCTACCTAACGTTCTCCCCTCAATCACGGTCTTCAAAATCCCATTGCCAATCAAAACTTTCTCTATCTACCTTACTTTTCTCCTATGAATTTCTCCCAGCAGTCCCCCCTCCTCCCATAACATGCTTTGTACTTCCTTCGGGTTGATTACTGTGTGTATGGTAAATATATATATATATATATATATATATATATATGTGTGTGTGTGTGTGTGTGTGTACACACATATATACATAATATACATATATACTATATATATATATATATATATATATATATATATATATATATATATATATATATATATATATATATATATATATATGTGTGTGTGTGTGTGTGTGTGTACACACATATATACATAATATACATATATACTATATATATATATATATATATATATATATATATGTGTATATTATGTATATATGTGTGTACACACACACACACACATATATATATATATATATATGTGTGTGTGTGTGTACACACATATATACATAATATACATATATACTATATATATATATATATATATTTCGTTCGGACGTACCGTCATTCAACATGCGAACAGATTCCTATGTTCTTTCATTGCAGGAGAGCGACACAATAAATTAATAACTTTCAATTTCCAAATCATCACAATGGATTTATATATCAATGCACTTGTCGTTCAATACATTAGTTTTGAAAATATTAACTCGGTATTTTTATTCCTTGGTGCATAAATATGCAATTTCACAAAGGACAGCTTTCTAATGTTAACTTTGGTCGTAAAATTGATGGAGGAAATGTGGAAGGAGACCACGTGCTCTTCACTCAATAGAATGAGATCCACTTCAGTGGTTTCCAATCAACAACTCTCTGGTCGTGAATTAATGCATCAAATGAAATGAGGTGAACTACAACCAATCCAGATGTAACCACATCTGCTTTCTATATTCATGGAGAAAAATTGAAAACTTCACCGGAGCACACCCATTATTGCATAATAGAGATAGGCATCCACGTGTATTTATGTATTTGTATCAATGTATGCGGAATACGTATTCATATTTGTGTATAAGTAGATATCTATGCGTGAAAGGCTATTGTCCTAGTACGCCACGCGCCCCTAAGTCAGTATGAGGGGCGCTACTTGGATGTAAATGTAGATGGAGTGGATTTAGGAGCGGTCTGTAACCATTTTACGTAAGAATTTGATCGTTCGAGAGACCATATCGGATCAATTTTTGAATTATCGAAATTTGTACTGCGTATGCTACATAATATATGCTATGTCAGAAGTTGAGACTAGTTTGGAAAGATGAGGCTTTTAATTTTCAAGTAGTCTGGTACTTTCACGAATTCAATGCGAATGATTTCTACTCTTTGAAATTTTTGCATTTTCATCGGCTGTAGTGTCACCTTAGTGTTAACGATTATTGTAACGGAAATGGTAGGCTCAATGCTTCGCGGTTTCTTCTTTCGAAATTCGAAGCTGCACATAGCAGTTTTTATTCAAAGTGTAAATCTGTATTCGCCCTTACTAAATTCTGGCATCTTTTAATTAGTTTACGATTTAAAATTGTCCTCTAACACGGGAGGAGAGGGTAGCCCAAAAGTTACCTGAATTATCTTAGCGAAATGCTTGCACAGGCCCAAACTAGTCAGCGAACCGAACGTATGGGAATAACAAGAGCGAAAACGTTTGCTAAGTGAACGTATCCGAAACAATTGATATCGTTACGTAGGCCCTGCGTTGACTTTTCTTTTGAGGCGTTCCTCCTACGGTTCAGTTTACTGATCGAACCTATGACCCGTACCCATAGGGAACCGTTTCAGAAAAATATTTTGCTTTCGTCAAATCAAAATCAATCCCGGTCAAGGCGAATGATTTTAACACTCTGAAATTGTTGCATTGTAAAATCAAGACTTCAACCAATACGTCAAATATTCGATCCAGAATAATCATTTACATTTATAACTGAACTACGAATACTCAAGATATTTTATGCAGTGGAAAAAACGGTCCAAAATCGTCAAATTGTGGTCACAAAGTATCAGACAGTGCAGATGCAAATATTTTCACTGTGAGTTGTTCTGTGGTGCGGTAGTAATCGTCAGAACTCAATTATAATTACCAGTTAAGCTAATTTCAGTTTTGTTTTGGTCGTTTCCAACCCAGAAAATACTCACTAGAGAGAGAGAAGCTGCCAAAAAAGTGCAAAATCCGAAAATTTGCTCAATGTCTGTGAGAGGAGGAGTTTTTTCATATGTGCCTTGTTGAAATAGTTTGATCACCGTAGATGGTGCTAGACTTATGGAACTATTTGAGTCATTTAATATCGAATCGATTTCCTGGGGAAAAAATGATAGTCATATAATAAATTGAATTAATATTATAAATGATAATTAATGAAAACTGTCATAAATTGAAAATACTATCATTCAGATCAAGTAGCAGAAGTAGATGAAAAGCGTTGGTACTCTACGTATTTTTACGTTCTCACCATGTCTTTGCTTGTTCCCCGTCTTATCTTGAATGTATCCATGTTTCATGAACGGTTTGTAATTTCCAGTCTTCGCGAAAAAAAGGAGATTTTGAAAAAATTCCGATCGTGCCACGAGGATATTTAAGAGCACCATTGACAGTATTTAAAAATATTATTTCCCTATTAACAGCAACTATGGTAACGGTACTAATAAACAACAGGATAATGAAATCTAAGGGATATTTCACGAGAATCAAAGTACTTAGCTGGAATTATTTCACAGGAAAGCGCGACCATAGAAGGTTTATATTTTTCAATGGTTAATTACGCGTTAATTGATCAACAATTTGGGTGCTCACCGCTTAAGGAAATTGCTTCCATCTTGATTTCTAACTAATAAAAGAACGAGACAAGGTTTTTGCGCATGCAGACGGCGTGAATTCCGTTCGTTTAATTACTGACATGGATTTTCACCGCACATCATGCATAGAACATCATGAATACTTTCTTCTGAATCGTCGATCGACCTCACTCCACTCGCATGAGAATGTGGCGTAAGGCAGTATAACGTATTGCTTGAATAAATTTTGCTAGAAATATGACTGATTTATTAATTTCCTTCATAATATAAAATTAAAATTTATTTATCGGCATATAAAGCTTTTAAGAGTAGTTGGAAAATTTTATCTATGGATTTGACCGACGAATAAATTATTTTTTTCTTTATGTCTTTCCCGTTCAACATTTGGGCCAAATACTTTTTCATTCAACTCCTAAAGAAAGTGCGGATAGGTGCACGCTAACCTTCTCTACCCGGAATGCCTATTTCTCGAGATATAATCCTCCTATTTTTCACTTTTTGTGATTTTCGAGTTTGCTTCGTCATCTTCTTCCCGAAAAGAAGCGTCTTTCCACAATTAAAAGCATGCTGTGGCAGATACCCTTCAGAATCTGAGAGCTTTTTGAAGTCATCGATGAAGTTCTCTGCAGGCTTAGACTCTGGAGTTTGCTACTTCACCATGCATCACAACGCCGTGGATGAAGGTTCTTCTCGTTAACTTCTTGAACTACGTACGGTTCCTCTTAAATACTTATTCGGCCGTTGATGATCCAGGCATCTTATTAACGAGGTCGGTAAAAATTACCCCTTCTCAAAAATTATGTCCACATTAATGGTGTTGCATTTCAATTGCTTTTCGTTCATGTATATTCTACATCTACATCAATACCCTGCGAGCCACCAAAAAGGTGTGTGGCAGGGGGTGCAGCACCAGGATGAAAGGGTAAGGGATAAGGGGGGTTGGGTTTCTCAAATGGATGGGGAAAGGTTGGGGGAACCTGCAAAAAATATATATAAAAAACTTGTATAACCATGCGCAGTCGCGACCTTGTAGGTTAATACTTGTTATGTCGAGCTGACTAGGGGGGATTTCGATTACAAGCATTCTGGTCTCTTATTGTTCTTGGAAAAAATGACCATTTAAACCTGCCAGCCTTGCAGTCTATCTCTCTAATCTTATATTCGTGATCCCTCCGCCCGTAATACGTTGGGGTTCGTATTATGTTCTTGATGTCATCGGAAAAGGACCCATCTTTAAATGTTTTTCATAAGTTTAATCTATATTGTAAGGTAAGGTATAAGGTAATCCCAGCCTAAATTTTCTAGAAAAGTAGTTACGCTACTGCGTTGGTCATAAAAAATTTTGACATATCTAGCCCCCTCCACTGAACTCGATCTAATTCCGAAATCAAATTTATCTCTTGAGGATCCCATATACTGGCAGCATACTCTATGTGGGGCCTGACTAGGGCAACAAAACTTCGTTCCTTCACTTTTTCGTCACATTTATCCAGCACTCTTTTTACAAATCCCAATTTTTTATTAGAAGTAACCTTTCAACATCGTTGAGAATACGTAACCATTGCGTAAATACTCTCTATTTGACCCTCTATTTGAAGCATTTATCTCCTCAGTCTTGTCCATGTTCTTGAAAAAAATCCAATCATTTATGTTGACCGACGAACTAGATCAGTCACGCTCACACCTTGTTCCCGATTTTCAATGATACCACTTTTCATTTTTACTGTTATTTTTTATTGCCATTCTCTTATTGCTTTATTCGTGCGAATTTTTTTCTATGGTTAATTTTAAAACCTTGCGCAAAATATTATTAAAATTTGCAAAAAATATCACTAATAATATGTTTGAACACAAAAAATCATTGATAATATGTTTGAACACAAAAAATCATTAAGAATATGTTTGAACAAAGTTTGGAAAAATTTGTTGTCTCTATCGACGCATTGATGCTAGCGGAACGAGTCCCAGAGACAAACTGCAGTAGCAGGCGGGAATTCCCGTCTCCTCGTCACTCGTTATGCGAAAAGTCACCTGTCAAGCGAATCGTTTCTTGGGCCAATATTTTTGCTCTTTATGCGAATTAATCGCTCTGCAAGGCACTCGTTAGGCGAGGTTCCACTGCAATGTATGACACGTTGGCGTGATTTCATGTCATATACGTTCTAATGTTTTATCTAGGTCCGAAAAAGTATGAGAAGATCTTTGGAAAAGCTATAGCTTTTCCTATATGAGTCTCTCCGTGGAATAGGTCATGCTTTCTGCAATTTACGTTTTAAGTCACTAAAAAAATGACTCGAGATCCTGAAATCATAAAAAATGAAATTATATCTTGAATAAATAATGCAGCCAATGATGCAAATTTTTAAAAATTAAAATTGGCCTCAAACACGCACCTCACTACGAGAAATTCTCGTCCTCACTCAATCAGTTGTCTTGCTAGTTCGGCCCCATAATTTCTTTCCGACGATCAAATCTGGTAAGTCAACTACGAGTTAATGTACTGAACATCTAAAAAAACACTAAAAATATTCCAAAACCTTTATTCGGACTGCCTGCGGAGGTTATGGCTGATATTTCAGCCTCATTTTCCTTACCATTACCCAATGGTCGGAACGGCTGTGTGGGCTGCGGCGACCGGACGATCGGCATAAATAATGTCGTTTTTCATTCATCATTTAAGTCCTCAATCTCCCACGTGCGGACGAGGAACTATGTCTCACAGTTCGATGACTCCTGAAGGTAAATAACGTGACAAAAAACATTACTATAATGATAGCCTTCCAATTCGTAAATTATGATTCGCGCGTCGAAGTCTCCACCTTCCGGTTGGGAGGAGTGTGATCAGCCTTCGATCACCCTCGCATGAAGCCTTGAAACTAATGCAACTTGAAATTTAAATTGAAATGAATCCAATCAAAAGCCCGACATATATTTTTACTTTTTTTCCTTTTTACTAATTACCCACTTGCATATAAAGGTATTTGACCTTGTATTTTTCATAAATTTCCCCTCTCAAAATCAGACCCTAGACAAGTTATGTGTCTGTCACGTTGTATTGATTATGAATTGTTCAGAAAGTTAAGGAGGTCTTTCACATTCCATTAACGTGGATAAGGATATGCATGCAATATAGACTAATCCCTTGTTCAGTGAAGTTAAATTCGCAAACAGTTTAATGTTTTATCGTGTCCGTTAAACATTAAATTTAGAAAGGAGATAACTTCAGGCGTCACTTTGTGGAAACGATACATATTGCAAAAGAAACACTTGGTTTTTCCACATAAAATATTTATTCACGACCTAGGTTTCGACGCTCAGCGTCATCTGCAACATTGAAATGACATTTTCGAAGCTCAGCGTCAGATGACGCTGAGCGTCGAAACCTAGGTCGTGAATAAATATTTTATGTGGAAAAACCAAGTGTTTCTTTTGCAATTAAATTTAGAAGCAAATTATTCCTTGTCGTCATGTAAGACAAATCATTTAAAACCCGTAAACAGGCTTAACTCAATTTGTGTAATTTCTTTGATTAACAGATCTCCTTGGTAACACAAGCAGCACATGGAAAGGAAGCTTTCCTCCCTATGCTAAAAACACGAGTTTGCGACACACACTAAAAGAGCTGGATATGCAGTGAAATCGAGCTTACACTCACTGATCAAACCAATCTTTGGGGAGGCTACTCTGGCTTTTTTACCTGAAGTTTCTAAAAACCTTTGTCCTTCACAAACTCTTATAATAGGTTAAACTTGGAATCAATCAGCAATATGTGCGAGAAAATTATTATTATTTTGGGGAGAGCATAAAGTATGCTCAGGTCACACTGTAAAGATCCTAGGTTGGACACTTCCATACAATTATCCTCCTTCTTCCTTGTCTCAAAACACCCCACCATTTTTTACTCAATCATGGTGGATGGTTATTGTGCCCTTGCAAACCATACTAGTTCATTTATTGATCCAGAAGTTTTATAATGAGTTAGCCAGCTCTTCCTCCAGTATGCATTGCAAGTTGTCAAATGGTTAACGTACCCAATTTTTCCCACTTAAAATAATACAAATATCTTGCTTTCCCACATACCATGATTTATTTTGGTTGTGCCATACTCCCTTCTTTAGGTGATCACAGAGCAAACTCTTACAGCCTCAGAATCATTTCTAAATGCATAGTGCCTCAAGGTTGGGGTTGTTTAAGAGGGAAATGACAAAGGATAGTTTTTTTCTTACCTGTGGTTCTGTTCTCATGATAAAATTTTGGCAATTACTGTCCAACCAGCAGGTAGAATCACACCCATAGTATAAGGCTACAAGTAGGTATTGGATTATTGAACCAGTGGTCACAATGTGTCTGAAACATTTTGAATAGCTTCATGCAATTTTTCAGAGAGTATAGAATTAGAGGACTCATTAAGTATTGAGTAAGTCATTCTCACAATAGTATCAGATGTTTTCCAGCATAACTGTCCAAAGTGGTATTGTAAGACATTAGATATGTTGAATATATGTCAGAGGTGAAACCAAGGGTAAGACTAAGTAGGCCATGCCCTCCCTCCAATAGGAAATATTTCTTGTTTTTATAAAATCCAAAAATAATATAACTTTTATGCATAAAATGATCAACTAAAGGGTAGGATGGTCTCTCTAAATTCATGTGCATATTTATTTTCATATTTAAGATGATTTTCACCTCCCTTTGTAGAAATAAGGATATAAAAATATGTTTGTTTTGATTTATAATTGCTCTCCCTCCCATAGTCTTCCTGAATCTACTATTGGTGTTTTGTCTACAGAAATTCCTGTGCTATGTGGGTGTCAAGTGATCAGAATGTTGATGAAGAGTGAAACAAAAGGCTCACTTGGATTATCATTTATTTACTATCAATCGAAGGAATAGTTTGTAATTTTGTTCCCTCACAACCTTGATGTCCATTATGTTGATATATTTATTCTGTAACTCAAATGACATAATTTATCTTTTGACTTCCTCATTAATGCATCCTATTCGCAATTCCTTCAATGTGATGTGACTGTGGAAAATGATTATCTCCCATCAGGATGCATCCAATTCTGTTCCTTCTTGTTCTTGTGCCTACCAAAATCCTCCCTCTCTATTCACACTTTAAAGTTCACTAATGAAAATTTTTATGAAATAGGTTCACTTAGGGAGAATTTAGACATGCAGTATACCACCTAAGGGCATTGTAGTGAGCCTTAAAAACCTTATGATAGCAGTTCCCCATAATCTAAATCAAGATCAATGGGAATTGTTTACAAACCTGCTAGATTTGATCTAAAAGTAGGTCATTATATACATTGACATACAGTAAAATACCTAGGTGTTACCATTACTGACAACTTCACTTGGGGCCCTCATACGATATACATAAAATCTGTGGGCAAGCAAAGAAACAACTGGGATTAATTATATTCATTGTTGGCAAGAGTGATTATAAGGTCAAGGAAGGCTGCTATCATACCCTTGTAAGGCCTCATTTAGAATATGTATGCAGTGTATGGGATCTGACTGAAAAAGGTCTTATTCAGGAAATGGAGGGCGTTCAAAGCAGGGCAGCCGCTTCATTAAAAACTGTTAAAACAAAATGGAAAGTGTTGCAGAAATGTGGGTATCACATTTTTCACCCGTGACTTGAGGGGCTGGGACCATGTGTTGCATGTCCATGAAATAATAGAATTACTTCTTACTTTCCAGTTATTTTACATGACCTGTCCTAGTATGGTGGAGGTATATCGTATAAATGGTTGCAGTTTATTTTATTTCCTGCTTTTTCATATAACAAAGAACTATTTCACAGAGTGATTAACCCTTCTTTTGAATTAAGTCTTCCTCCAGTAAGTAATTAAATTTTTGTCTTATTTGAGGTTATTCAGTGGATATTTTTTCTGCTTTACCTTCCTCTATAAAATCACCACTGACCCATCCCACCTGGTGCTTGCAACCCCTACCACTCACCTTTTTGGAAGATCATAGAGTATTTATGTAAATGTAGAATAGAAAATGCTCATTGAGTCATTTTGCTATTAATGATTTCAGGACTCCTTCCCCAGTTGGCCTTCTAATCTTTACTATCAAGTAACTTAATTAATAATTATCCATTCATATTGCTATTGCCTCAAAAAAGGTTGCTAACCATGAAAAATTTAGTTCAACTAATTTCACTCAAGTTAAAGTTCTTTCGCATTTTTTCACCACTTGATCTCACATATTATGGTCTACAAAAAAAGTCAATGGATCAACTTTGAAACTAATTTCCTTTAAAAACCTAAAAGTGGTTCCCTAATGCAACAGATGCTTCTAGACCTTCCATAACCTACAACCAAAACTATCTTCTTTGTTATTTGACATATATATATATATATATATATATATATATATATATATATATATATATATATATATATATATATATATATATATATATATATATATATATATATATATATATATATATATATATATATATACATATATATATATATATAATATTATATATATATATATTTTTTTTTTAAGGTAATCTACCGGTTAAGGTAGGTTTTTCGATGGACACAACTACCAAACAAATATTTTATTACTCCTAACAAAACACAAAATCCATCATCCTACTCTATATCAGGTCCCTCTTCATCTCTGAGTACTTTCTTCCCCCCTTCATCCCGTCCAACATCCCTATCCTGTTCCTTCCCTTTCCTCTTTTGCCCAACATTCTACCCTCTATCACAGTCTTCAACATCCCACGGCCGGTCAACACCCCCCTTCATCCACTTTTCCTGCCTCCATAGGATTGCTCCCAACAAACCCCTCTCTTCGCCCACCATACCAAGTACTTCCTCATTTGTTTTCTTCTCTGTCCATTTCACCTTCTCCATTCTTCTCCACACCCACATTTCAAAAGCCTCCAGTCTACGTCTATCCTCCTGCTTCAATGACCAAGTTTCCGCGCCGTACATAGCTACGCTCCATATCAAAGTTTTTACGAGTCTTTTCTTAACATCCTTACTCAAAGTCCCCGTCATCAACTCCCTCCTCCTCGTGAAAGCCTCTTTGCCTAGCGCAATTCTTCTCCTTACGTCCCTACTACTTTGACCGTGTTGGTCCAAAACACTACCGAGATACGTAAACTGTTCTACCTGCTCTAGTTTTTGCCCTCCTATTTTAATGTTAAGCTTGCCCTTTTTCTTTCTAGAAAATCGCATAACCTTTGTATATATATATTATATTATATATATATAATATATATATATTATATATTATATTATATATATAATATATATCATCACAAAAAGATCACTCACACATTATTTCTTGATAATTTCAATGGAATTCAGCTCCATCTTCATTGGAAGAAGTAGAAGTAATGCTGATAGGCCATACAGAGCCAAATGAATACCATTTCAAGAGTTTTTAATTCTATAGGGTTATCGGATGTGGGAAGGGATGCTAGGATGGAAACATTGTAGCACTGGTTGAAGGGGGTTTAATGATGGGAAGCATGTTTAGGGATGGGGAGACCCGCGGACGGGGAGGAGGATTGCACGAGGTGGGGTGGTTGTTAATCCTAAGGTTCAGGGGTGTGGAACATTGGCCGATGTAAAAGGCTAGGCAGAGTTTACACGTCAGAAGATAAACAAGAATCAAAGAATGTTGATAAAATAAATCCAAGAATGTTGTTAAGTGGAATATGTAGTCGTCCAAGAAATTCACATTTTAGTGTGTTTGAGGAGACGGATTATGAGGAGTTTATACATAGAACCTGATACAATGTATGAATGAGACAAATTCGAAAGATTTAATCAAGGATGATACATTATGGAGGAAAGCAGTAATATTAAGTTTCCTTTCACAAGTCAAGGTTTGGTTTATTTTTTGACAGCATAAATCCAAGAGGAAATAAAGGAGAATAAAAATGCTTGCAATTATTGCTGCCCACTACCCAATTTATCATGTAGTCTACATAATATTTAGTAATAAAATTTACCTTATAATTTTAGTGGATAATTGACTATTTTAGTTTAGTAACTTACTATGATTAGGAAAAAATATTCAGGTGATTTTGCATGAATTCCAGGAGGAATAACAGAGCATGGTTAATCTAATAAAATGCAAAATTAACAAAAAAAATGCATCATGTTGTGAATGAAACCACAAATCTATTTATTAATGTACAAGCAAGCATACCAAGCAAAGGGTCTACATACACAAAAAAATAACTGTTGCCTCAAACTATGTGGCTGTGGATGTTAACTAATAATTTTGAACTCTTATGTAAAAAATATGGTGTCATTGGCTGATTGTATAATTCATATCATCAATTTTCAAAGTTGTAAAATATAAATTTCACTTACTAAGTATAGGTGTTGGTAGTGCCCCAGATTCATAATTGTTCAGATACTGTACCAACACCCCACAAACAAAGATGACTTCCACATAAATAGGTATGTATTCCCTTGGTTAGTTTTCTTAACATAAAGCGGTAGCTTATAAGATTGGTTTTAAGATGTACAAGTTACTGAATTTATAAAAATTTCTTCTAAAAATAATTAACTGATGTGCAAATTTTCTAAGTGCGTCACAATGGGAAAAAGTAGTTGTGTTTGAACAGTATACCAAAAGGTATCAAATATATGCTTAGTTCAATAAATGTTCACAAATCATGCTAAGATCCAAGTGATTCAACAGCTCCAGAGCCCCCCATGAACAGCTGATCCATGAGATAAAAGAATCCAAGAAGTTTGCCAAGGCATGAATATATTATTGAAAAATTCATTTTCATCAAGTAGATTTTAATGCAGACATCCAAAAAAATAATTTTTACAGCATTAAAAATCAATCATGCAAATTAATGGGAGAGATTGGGTTAGATTATAAATATACTCAGTGACAAAATCTTTGAGAAATACAAGAATGGTATAATAATGGTACCTAAGGTAATGAGCAAGCACTCAGGTGTGTTCTTAAATAACTCTGTCTGAGTGTGTACATTCATTCTTCCTGTGAGAAGCCTTTCCTTGGTGGATGAATTTGTTTCTACTATAAAATAATTATGATCTGAAGCACATTCATTATTCATGCTTTTATAGAAGATGCAGAATAAGATTTAACTAAGCACTACAGTTGGTAAGGTAAATATTGAAACTAAAGTGTTTCTAACATTCAGGCTGTCTTTATAAATACAAATAGGTGCTCTACCCTTGTCATTTGCATGACAGCAAAGAATCTTTGCTTTTTTGTTTTCTCCAGAATATCACATTTTTAAGTATTACACATTACACCAGTAAAAGATCAGCGAAAGATAGAGAAAAGAAAAATTTATGTTATTTTACCTACCTAATCAAATGAAATGGCATCAGAGTGTATTAGTGTAAGAGAGAGGTGAAGCTAAAATACTGAAAAATGTTTATTGCCTCAAAAACTCTTAATACAGAAATTGTATAATTAATCATGAAGAATGTTAATTTTAGTAACATAACAAGTACAAATTGTATCAAAATAATTTAACTCCTTTTAACTATTCTACTCATAAGAGAAAATGAACAAAAAGAAGCGAATGCAAAATAAAAGACCAATGCATTAGAGAAATAGGGTCATTCTGCCCCCATGACAACCTGAACAAATATTCTTCTAACATTTAAACTTTACATTACATCAATGACAATCTTCAGCAGCAGACAATAGTCGACAGGACCAAATGACCTTGACCTCTTCCTCCCAGGAGGTAAATTGAAACAACACGCTTGAAAGCTGACACCAAGATGTTTCTTGGCAACAGAACTGGTACTACTTGATGGCTATGAAACTTTTGAGTCTCTTGTTAAGATAGATTTA
Source organism: Hetaerina americana (assembly GCF_022747635.1). Classification (NCBI taxonomy): domain Eukaryota; kingdom Metazoa; phylum Arthropoda; class Insecta; order Odonata; family Calopterygidae; genus Hetaerina; species Hetaerina americana. Next base: position 71,042,267 of record NW_027287427.1, read on the forward strand.
CATACTCCAATGCAGGTACTAAGGGGAAATGAATTATGATGTGCACATAGAGTACTATATATAAAATTCACATTCCTTGCAACTTCCAGCCTGTACAAAGCCGAGGGATGGTTAACTTTATAAACTGTATGCTGGCATAGGTAATAATCTTCAGGACAGAATATTTTCATTACATAGTTTGACAGCTATAGATGAAGTGTCTTGGCATGGACAAACTTGAATAGTGGCAGCTTAGAGACTTTATTCAATCAAAATCGTAAAAATTCATTTATTTTCTCTGAACATACCAGCATATTAAAAAAGGGCAAGTATATCATATGACATATTTCTCCAAAGGTGCCATTTTGGGGTGAAATTGCAACCAATCAGTATGAAGCTAAAAATAGACTGACCATTATTCCACTATATTGGTGAAAATAACAAACAGAAGAGCTGCCCAAAATCAATATCCCATTTATTCTAAAACACTTGACTCAAAAGTATATTTCCAGTATGATTAGTTTATGCAAGTAATTCATAGGTGTAAAATTTAGCTGGATGTATCTAGCTGGTCTCATGATACCTCTGATAATTGAAATAATTTCATACTTTTGACAAATCTTTAATGAACACTCACTGATTGTGAAAAAATAATGGGATGAATTTATTAATTTTAAACACATTGAATTGTGCTAGGGATCTTTGGTATGAGTACAACTTAGTCTTATCAGCGGAAAAAACTTTTAACAAAACTATTCTTAGCTTTGAATTATTGTGTCCAAAAAAACATTACTTTAGCTGTCTCTGGTAAGGATTAATGATATCTTCTTGATTAAAGTGTTGTGCAAACACTAAAACAGTGCACCATATAATTTGTGATCAGCAAGAAATATTTTTTAAAATTACTCTTGCCTAAACATTTACAATAAACACTTGACAAATACACAGAAACAAATATAAACTTTTTCACAAGGTCAATAAAAATTAAGGTCAGCTAATCTTACAAAAAAATGGACAAATATGCTTTACAAATGTTTGATGAGTGTTATTTTTTCACTTGGTGAAATGGATTTGATGAAAGAGTCCCGTCTCAACGTTGGAGTTGATAAATTAACAACCCTCATTTTCTTCCTCTTTAGCCAACACATTTAACTCAGAACTTTTGGATACAATTTCTTGATCAAAGATGTCTCATTTACTCTATCATCTTGAAGAGCGCACAGGAGAAGATCATCCCGAGTAGCTGAAAATTATAGGAACATGTAATTAAATATTAATTTCATACAAAAGAAATAATCATTCAAGCCTAATGAAAAGATATTCATGTGTCATCAAAAACTCAAGTAACGTAGGGCAGCTAACTTATCATCTTAAGCAGGATTTAATAATCACACTGCTTAGATGAAAAAATGTTATCCAGGTATTCATTTCTAATTGTTGTTAGAAATATTGAGGCTTTCCTCGAGACAAGATGACAGAACAAATTTCTGTTAGCCAGCTATCTGCTCCACAACCTATGCTACCATTTAGGACAAGCTGTCAAATAAAAGAGCAAAGTTTAGAATTCAACTTGGTACAAGAGTTAACCTTAAGTAGGGAAACAAGTGTTTTTTTCAAATTCTCTCACTCAATACTCTGATGGAATTCATTATTGCTCCCATCATAGGGAAGGAACAGGATAGGGATGTTGGATGGGATGAAGGGAGGAAGAAAGTACTCAAAGATGAAGAGGGGCCTGATACAGAGTAGGATGCTGGATTTGTGTTTTGTTAGGATTCAAAAAATGTTCTATTTAGTAGCTAAGCCCATCCAAAAACCTACCTAACCGGCAGATTACCTTATAATAATAATATAGAAGGGCAATGGCTGCTTCCCATCTCCTCACACAGACAACCTAATTGCTTAGCATATAAATACATATAGTACATGAAGTTTTATTCTAATCTGAAGACATCATGTTTTTCTGGGGCAGCAAATAGGGGATAATATCACAAAATATCATTAAGACAGGATCATATGAACAGCTTTTTATGTTGCACACAAAACACTGAAATGAGAAACTATGCAACCAAGTAAGCTCTCGAATGCCAGAGGAAAATTAGGCCAAGAAACAGGTACAGCTTCTCCCAAGTAGTTTTGCATCACTTTATACCATGTTACCTGCATAGCAGTTCTGAATTTAATCCACAATATCACTTTAAATACTCAGTGGAAAAGACCCTAACATATATGCAATACATACCATGATGCAAGCAACTCCAATGCCAGCACCTCCAATGATAGCTGCATGGTCCCTGACAAATCTCTCAGTGGCATTCAGACATCCCTCTGTGTAGATGCTCAATGGATTTGGTGCACTCTGACAGGGGAATTTCTAAAAGATAAATACATTCAAAGTGAAATCAAATTTTGTAAAAACCAAAACAAGTATTCCATCATAACATTAGGAAGTGATCTCATCACAATGATGAAAACTATGTTCGACCATTCATTATATTTTGATCTCATACAAATTCTGGATAGTGGAAATGAATTTTTTTTAATTTTTTTTAAGATCACCCAACAAAACAAAATATTTTAGTAAGTAGGTAGCTCTACAGGACATTATGAAAGCACTCCAATAATTCAAATGCAAGCTCAAAGTCAAGATATTATTAACAATGTGTGTCCAATCTCACACTACACTGCATAATGATCATCTTAAATGCCAAAAGTTTTAAACACAAACTGAAAGAACAAAAAATATGGCAGTAAGAATACACATTGGAAAACAATTCACTCCTATGTTCGCTGTAAGCAGTGGTTTATTATAATAAAGGTAAGGTATTATAGTAAAGGTTTATTATAATGATTTTTCCAATGGAGCTTGATATAATATGAATAAATGAACATTACATAAGGCACATCATAAAAGTTCTTAGTATTTTATTGTGAAAAATATGGCTTCATAAATGCACTGTAGGGCAATTATGCAGGGCTCATTATAAACATGTACCATCCCATTGCATATAAGGAGATCAGGTACCTGGGCCAAAGAGAATGTACTAATAGTTCTTAAAAATAATTTAAGTGATTGTCATTCTCACACAACAGAGCAATTGGATATTGAAATCAATTTAATAGGAGGAGTCTTCAGAACTATTATACCAGGAATATATTTTAATCAAATCTTGACATAACTAAAAATAAATTTGGTTCAAACCAAGAGGAATGAAACCAATTATTTCACTTCCAATTGGAATACCAGAAGAGCCAAAAAATATAAGAAAATTATGCCTGAGTAGAATATCAAACAACTTCAGTAAATGGCTTCTAATAATACTCTTCCCTAGACCTATCACATTCAGTCTTATTTTATAATATCTAAACATGGAAGGTTTTTCAGATGTAAATAAATACCGATCTGAATCATATTCCTGGTGCATGATTTCAGTGACTTGGACGCTAGTTGCTATTTTTGAAATTAAAATAATGAATCTTATTTTTAGCTGGTTTGCTTCAGTCAGCTAAGGATTGATATTCAGTCAAAACATGTGAATATATGGATATGAAAATGCTCTATGTAGAAGTAGTTTATTAGAATTTTCATTGGTCATGATTTATCACAGCACGTATGTATCATTCAAGCATTATGAATATGTACTACGAATAACATACATGCGCAAGTGCAATAAGAATTAAGTCTTTAAATAATGTCACGTATTCTAAAATAAGAAAAAACTACTTGCACAAAATAAAAGCAAACTAATGGCCTTAGGACATATAAGAATTTGGTAACAGATCAATAAGTTATTAAAATATACATACTACCTTCCCACTCGTTCTGTCCCCACTGATGTATTTGCAACAGCTTTCAGGAATATTGTTCTTCCAGTCGGAATAGCTCACAATACCACAGCAATGCAGCTATAAGAAAAAATATATTAATAAAAATTGATATTTATTTGATTATAATTGCACTGCAAAAGCATTACTCTGCCATGAGTAAAACTTCAATCTTATGACCATGTAAAATGAATTTTCATTGAAAGAAAAGACCCAATAAATAAATTCATAATTATTTTCTGTTTCTAGCATTAAGTTTAAATCAAAGTCACCCTAGTTCCATTAGTACGAGGGCGGTTGAATAAGTACCCGTATTTGTCGACAAAGGGCATTCCTGAGGGAAGTTTATGTTATCATCGTGTGCTGCCATCTATCAAACGAAGGTGAAACAAATTTCAGACTGATTTAAAGGCTAATTTGGATTTGGCAGCCATTTGAGTAAAACGTGTTTCACGATTTTCACTAAGATGGAAAAAGAGCAGTATCGTTCGGTAATTCGCTTTTTGTGTTTGGATGGGAAGAAATACGAGGAGATAAGTGTCCCCTTAAACAGCAAAGTTGGATGCTGTTTATAGGGACACTTCACCATCTATGACCACAGTTAGATATTGGTTCAACAAATTTAAATGTGGGCAAACATCGGTTTTTGATGAGGAGCTACCAGAATGCCCGGCAGACGTGGTTACCGAGGAAATCATTCAAAAAGTCCATGCCATAGTTCTCGCTGATCAACGAACAAAAGAGCACAAAGTAGCAGAGGCCATGGGTGTGTTGACCGGAATGACAATATTTTACATGATAAGTTGGCAATGATAAAATTGTCGGCCCAATGGGTGCCACAATTGCTGTTTCACCACAATAACGCACCAGCACATTCATCTGGAGTTGTCACCACCAAACTGCATGCAAATGGCTCGCGGGAAAAAGATTTAGCTCAAACGAGGAAGTTATTGCCGAGACAGGAGTGTATTTTGGAGAGTTCAACAAATCCTATTTTTTGGAAAGGTTACAAAATGGTTACAAAGTATCCTTTGATGTGAATCTGATGAAATTCTTAGAAAGACAATAGCTTAAACTGGATGTTTAAGTTCAATGCCAGCTTGTTCATAGCACTTAACTTTTTAAATCTTGGTCGTTTAGCAACAAACAGCAATCCTGGTAGAGAGATCATTTTAAATTTATTCAGGTACATAAAACTTTGTTATGCATTTTAATTTCTCTTTCATTTCAGGTGAGACATGAGAAACTATGAGGTATTTGATAGTATCAGAGTCTTTTACACTTGAGCACGCTCAGTATGCAAGAAAATAAGTCAACTGGCTCATCAACAGCTGAAATGAATTTTCACTTAAGCTGAAAATACTTTTCACCAACTTACATTTTCCTGAGTTTCATCCCAAGCATTACGAATGCTCTGCTTGTCCCCATACTGTCGGATTGATCTTTGCATTTCTTGTTCCATGGCTGACCTAGCCTTCTCTCTGTACACATAGCCCAAGATTCCACCAACAAGCATCACAATGAAAATGATGAACACAAGGATGAAATACTGGAATGAAAAATCAACACATACAGTGGATGAGTACATTTCTCTCTCCACATATAATATTAATTCTAGCATAGCCCATTTACATATTAATAAGGATATGTACAAAGGAAAGTTCCCAATCCTGTGAATGATCATTGAAATGAATTGAAAATGTCATTTTTCCACTGGAAGGCTTTGGCTGGAAGGCAATAAGAAACATGAAGATTAACAGCTGAATTGGAAACGCAAAGATTAATAGGTGCATCTGAAACTTTTCTAAAAGTACAGATACTCAATCCTAATACTGGCATTGAAGGAATAATTCTAGCTTCAAATTGCATTGGTGAGTAAGATCACAGTAAGAAACTATTGGAAAAATTGCCGAACAAATTACTACAAGGAAACAGTACACGGCCAAACTCAAGCCAAATTAAACAGGAGTCTGGATTAGCGAGGATTTACTGTATTTAAAAAGAACATTGAAAGGGGAAAACTAAGTATTTATCAAAATTGACCAAATTTTCTTATGATATTAAATTCTACTATTTCTAGCAATTTACTTGCATCCTATTAAAACCTGAAGAAAATAGCCCATTGGCACTACATTTGGAACAATTTGTTGTACTTAAAAATTAGTCTTGTATTCCACAATGGGAATATGAATTATTTATTAATATATAAATTATTTAATGATGTTACATTCATAAATGCATGCATGTATTGAATTGCGGTGACTATTCACACGTGGCAATATGAACAAATGAGGTTTAAGAGGAGGCAGCGTACCTATTCTATCACTATATTTATCATTCTTGTAACCTGCATCATTTTGATCAGTCACAAAAGTACACCCTGGAAATTTTCATAGTAATTGCCCAGGAATCAACTCACCATGAGAAGCAAGCATTTGATCTCCTTTACAGCTCCAAGACAACCAAAGAAGGCTATGAGAGCAATCAGAGCTCCCGTGACTATGAGAATATAGATGGATCCGACAAAAAGGTTTGTCCCTAATAATTCATTTATGAATGACTTGTCAACCAGCGTCCATATTCCAATTCCAAGGACTACAACTCCACCAACCTGAAAAGAGTACAAAGAGGGTAAAATGAGAAAATATCAAACCCCCTCACTTGGATGGCTATGAGCAAAAAAATAGCTAAACCATTATTTCTGTTTTCAGTTAATGCTTGAATGCATGTAAAAAAACAGCACCACAGGTTTACTTGAGTAGAAATGATGATGGTTAAGTTACAATTTTACATGTCATTACAGCTGACTGAAAAACATTATTTCTGTTTTAATTTACACTAGGAAAGGCTGAAAAAAGATTTGAATAACAATGCTATATAAGGATTTGAAAACATTTAGTGATAATATTAGTCATTATGATAAAACTAATAAACTTTTACAACTCTTTGCGTGGCCATAAATTTACATTATTTTGCTATAGTGCTCCCTTTCATCATTTCTTATTAGCCACTCTTTTCTCCAAATTCATCGTGCAAATGTATATCCATTTTCCCATATTTTACCACCAATGCATTGAGCAAATATGCATAATACTTATGTATTTTCATTAAATGTCTTAAATTTGATGAAACTCTCTCATACCATTTTCTATAGAAAAGTGTCACAAATTATAGGAATCAAGACCATAAATAACATGAATCAAAGTGTCAGTAAATTAAATAGCCTGTACAATAAATAAAATTTAAACATATCTCCTACATGAACTTAGTGACTATTCTTCATAGATATTTGGCATTGATAAGGTGAGGAATAATAATTAGGATTTCAAACCAATTAATGTATTTCTAATTAAATTTTATGCATGATCTTAAGTTGATACAAAAGTTGGCTAACCCCAATCTGAGCAAATTAACAAATGTGGAAGAATTGACCAGTTGGTGGTTGATAAATGAGTCCGTATCAGTGGTACATCATGTTAATGACATATCAAATGAGATTTCCTGTGATAAACAGAAATACACAATTTTTGGCATAGTTTTTTTAACAGTTTCTTTGGTAAGACCTTGATGCACATATAGACTTTCACTACTTCATAAATTGCATGCCTCATTCCGACACTTCAGTGCATTCCAAAACATAACACCCAACACCACAATAAGTAGTTCTAGAGCTCAGCATATTTCCTACCTCTATTCCATCTAATAAGCTCAATCATTTCCTCTCCTTATCTTGCCTGCCCAATGTTTTCCTCAATTTCATCTTGCCAGCCCATCATTTTCTCCATCAAAATCTTCAACATTCCATCATCAACAAAAACACACAGCATTCTTCCATTTTGGTCTTCCAGCCATTTTCTAAATCATCTCATCAATAATCCATGGTCCTCTTGCTCTACTTCTATTTTATTTTCCTATAATTTCCTTTGTGGCTACTGATAATTTTCATCTTTGTGTTTCAAAAGTTTTAGAGCCATGATTTCCTCTAAACCTCCTGGAAACCCTTTTTTTCTCCTGGCTTATACTTCTACATTCGATTTCCTCAACTTTCTTCCTTATTCCTGTTTTCCTCTTGAATTTGATGTTACACTTCAATAGGACGAAATTATGACCCGAATCTGCATCCGCTCCTGAGAAACTGGAAATTAATCTTACTGTTCCCAAATCTGCACCTAATCGCAATATGGTATGATATCTTTCTGCATCCCCAGACATTTTCCATGCACACTTATGGTGTTTAGACCATAAGATTTTATCATGATTAAATCCTATCTTCTCTAATCATTCTTTTATTCCTCTTCCTCCTTTTATTCCTCCATTGATTCTTCTTTTATCCCTGGAACTCTATTCCTTTATCCCTGTAGTAATTACTTGTGCCTAAATCACCTCTTTATTAGGGTTGAGATGCCTTTACAGCAGCCACACTCTTCTTTCCTTAGTATCCTTAAATTTGATTATATTTTTCTTAACTACATGGCCCTGTGGGCTAAGTTTCATTGCTGCCAGGATTCCTATTATAAACCTTAGTCCATCATTATTTTGTGAGATGCCTAATTGAGGTGGTTTCCTACTGCCTTCCTCAATAGTGTTTTTAACATAACACCATCACTCAATGGCCACCCCACTGAAGTCAGATGTCTTTACAGGCACCTCACTGAGGAACAGATACTGCACTCAATACCTTTCATCTGGTTCCTACCATTCCTACCAGAATCTATCTGGCAGGGGAGGCCTTCCAGGAGCATTTATCATTGCTCCTGCTAAAACAGCTCAAGGGATTATCAAAACACATGAGCCCTTACATCACATCAAGGTGTAGTCCATATGGAGGGTCTCCTCCTCTACTTTACAATTAAAATCATATAACTAATCACATCAAACCACAGATATAGGTAAAGAGTCAAAAAGAAGAAAGAGAGGTACAAAAATTAAGCATATAGAATGCTAATTGAGCTGAATGAAATACTTGTTTCCAAAGCTAGTTTGCAATACTTGAAGTTTTTGCAGCAACTAGTTTATGCTATTTGGCTCTATTTATATATAATTCATGCACTGACATGATTAGTTAAGGCAATATAATCACAATAAATTTAAAATTAAGTTATTTATATGTGGTGTCATGGACAAGTAATAAACATTCTATTCAAAACAATGAGAAGCTAATGTGATGAATTTTTGGAAGTGTATAATCCTCTAATATTCTATTCACCATGAATTACTGAGTTAATTATTACTCACAAAAATGATGAAGTTGGAGATGAACATGCTATACTTCATAAACTGGCCGCAGCCATCCATTTCTTTGCCAAGCCCCATTTCTTCTTTGTTGATAATATACTTCCTGCAAATAGAGAAATATGAATTTAATGATGGATTTTCATTCAGCTTAGTAAACAATATAGCAGATGTTACCAAGGAAAAGAAAAAACAAAGTAATACATACCAAAAACAATCTAATTAAAACTTGCAATTTTCATATCAAAGTAATCTTCCCTGGACCACAAATGATTTCGAGTTTGACTGTTTTTTAAATGTATATTATCGTTAACTTCATTCGGTTCTTTTGCATACCCATGAGGTTATTATAACATTTTAACACATGATTTTCATAAGCTCCCATTATTTTAGCATGAAGAGAGAACATTACTTATATGATATACTATCATGGCATGTCTCCATTATCTTAATGACAGTCATTTCTTGTGCCTAATTAGTGAGCATGGTAAGTGGTATATGAAAAGGTGAGAAATAAAACAAGAGCATAATATGATTTCTGTTCTAATAAGGTCCTGAAGACAATGTGCAAAAAAATTTACTTGAAATACTTGACTAGAAATGAACACTTAATAGAAGAACCAATTATTTTATCTGAGGAAAATTATTGCATTAGAAAATTACAACATAAGTCCCTTTTGGAAGCGTCCAAAGGTTGGTCTAAACCACACAGATTTCAACCAAAATAACTTAAAATGCATGTTCTACAATCGGCAAAACAAATAGTATTTTAACCAAGTGAAGCCTAATTTCTTTTCTTTGACTGTGAGCATGATTATTGGTATATGAAAAGGTGAGAAATAAAACAAGAGCATAACATGATTTCTGTTCTAATAAGGTCCTGAAGTAAATACTGATTAATTGTCTCTGGGTCTGCCTCATATTCACATTTGCTTGATATTCAGCAATTGAAATCGATTGGGTAGGAAGAGAGGCTTATATCCACAGCAGCCAAAGGCAAAATATTTGGCAAAGGAAGAAGCTTACTCCCGGTGACCTTAGAGATGGATGTTACACTAAGGATCAAATGACACTGGAAAACTTGCATAATCTTAGGGTATGGGGTACACCAAAGCATCACCGGATGAAACTAATTAAATTAACAATATTGTAGGAACCTGTTAATGGGACTTCATTCCCCAAATGCGACATAAATTGCAACAAAAACATGTAAGCAAGATCTTTAACATTTACCAACTGGTGTACTTTTTTCATCAAAATCATGATATTTTGTATTAAACAGGAATTTCATAGTGCAATATTATTAAGTTGGAGGTAGTAATATCTATAATTTTCAGTACTGTGTAAGTCTAGTAGTTGAGAGGCCCCGGTGGCACTGGATGATATTTCAACTAATAGTGACTTGCAATCAAATTAAAATATAGAGAAATTAGTTGTAACTTCCTTTCCCATGTACCTAAATACGAAATATAAGAACTGAAAAAAGCATGTAGTACAAGATATACCTGTACTTTTGATTATTTTAGAAATGATTCCAGGTTTAGTATGAGAAATATCATGGACTAATTATAAAATAGATGTTTGGTTTACAATGTTCTAATATACATATACCGAGCTTAAATAATAATTTTAAAGTATTATTATTATGAATTGCAATCTATTAAACGCACAATGACTGCTATGATTTTTTCTATAATCGCAAATGACGGTATATATTGATAAAAATAATGAACATCAAATTTTCAGTCGAAAATATGCTGATCACCACGGGGGGGTCCCGAATCCCGATTTAGACAACTCGCGGAAAGATAAAAACAATAGCGATGAGACAGCACGCAGTAAATAAACCACACACGGCGTTGTTCGAAGGGCCGCCCACGTTCCCGCGAGTGAAACTGATACCCCAGGAAAGAGCGCGAGATTCCAATTGGGACTGAAACCGGGAAAAATCTTGAAGACTGCGGCGGAATGAAAGTTCTTCGTCCTTCCAGTCGTCCTCTTCCCACCGCTCCACTCTTACGAAGGGTGACGGCCCGAGGAAGTCTTCCATTAGCCACCAACTGAGGCAACGACCCGTAAACAGTTTGACGGGTCACGATTGCAATTTCGTGTCGCGACTGTCCTTCTTAACGAGTCAACAATGTGCCACTCCTCTCCTCACAGCGCAAGAAAAATATTCTCATGCCAAATATATCGCACTGAATATCCAATTCATTCAGTAATACTTCCTGACTAATAAGCTAGATAGTCAACAAACCTAACTGATTTTATGAATTGTCCACCAACTTTCATTCCTACCTAATGCGTTTTTCCGCTTCCGACCCAGACAAAACGATGTCATATAATAAATTATGCGAACAAAATGTATGGTCCGTCTAAATTAAATAGTCCTCGCAGATGTCCAACGGCAAGCATTCTGGAATACGAGACGATTAGTTTAAATTTTCACCTAGTTTGAAAGATCGCACAAGAACATGCCTCACACAGCCATTAGCCTCCCGGAAGATGACACCGGAGAAGACAATAGGTACTAGTACTTTTCGAGTACCGGAGGTTAATGGCGCCGTAAGTAATTCGTCATCGCCCCTTCTGCTTCTGAATTCACCGACGACGTGACTAATTGCCGACGCGTGTTCGCATTCAAAAGTGGCGAATGGGAATGCCGTACTCGAGACGGGAAACGAAACGAAAAGGGATTGAATATTCAAACGCTTACAATTGCAAATGGAACTAGTCCGCAGGATCCGGTCGAAAGCCATCAGGGCCGAGATAATGGGGCAAACGATTTCAGTGTCTTTGGTGTCATTCCGAGTCAACATCGAACGCGGAATCAACCATGGCTTTCACTAGCGCATTTCCAGCCCCCGGACTCTTCTCGCCATTTCGAGGAAAGGAAGGAGGGAGGGAGAGTTCCTGGAACCCTGTGTCGTGATGTCCGACCCACCAAAAATTTTGACACTCGGCGGAATGAAGCCTATTCAACGATGACACGTGTATAAAAGTTAACGTGAGAAGATCAACTGCGACCAACACAATGTGTGTTAATCGATTGTATTCATGTTATCACAAATTGTCATCAATTACAAATTATTGTCACAATGTTCATGAAATTTAACTTCTTTATCAAAACATAAAGTTAAAATGGAAGTTCGTCGGAAATTTCGACTTTGCAACCTTTGGGAAATTTTATATCTTCGTTAACTTTACCCATGTAAACATCCGCAGTAATAGTCTTCATCTTTCTTACTGTTTTGTTCCTTTTCAAAATAATTCAGTCCGTTAGTAACATCAACAATTCGCAAAAACTACGCAATGAACACCTATTCAACACCATTTTCCCTGAAAAAATATCCATTGATTTTTTCGTCATTACACTTAGTAGACAAAGCTACGAACTTCACAAAAATTGACATAAAATAGTCAAGGGACGATTTGTGTCCGGGCGAAAAAATCACTTCTTTCACTCATTAGGAGCGTGGTTGTCCAGTTAATGAGCGCTGTCATTTTCCGGTCGCGAGGGCTTCTTTGGAAACCTAGAGCGTCGTACGGGGGGAAAGCAACTGGGGGCCCCTAACCTTTCAAATGTATGGTTTTCACACGCCGTATAGCTTTCCCTTCCGAACGCCTACTGCATTGGGAACACCGAAATGGAATGTGTAGACTCAATTAAATACCTAGGCGTTAGCCTCACTCACGACCTCTCCTGGGCGAAACACATACGGGGAATATGAGTACAAGCTCACAAAAAATTGGGATTTATTAGAAGAGTGCTAGGTAAATGTGATGAAAAAATCAAAGAGAAATGTTATGATTGGCTGGTTAGGTCTCATTTAAAATATGCTGGTAGTACATGGGATCCTCACAAAGCTGGATTGATTGCCGAATAGGATCGCGCGCAGCCTAAAGGAGCTAGATTTGTAAAACGTTGTTATGATAAACTTAGTAGCGTATCCAAATTATTAGAGCAGCTAGGCTGGGAATCACTCACGGCGCGAACGTTAAATTACAGATTGAAGCTCTTGCATAAATTGGAAGGGCGTCTCTTTAGCCGTGATGTTGAAAATGTATCATTGCCACCATCGTACTACGATAGGAGAGATCATGTCAATAAAATTAGAGAGATTAAGTGTAGAACAGATAGATTTAAGATGCTATTTTTTCCACGAACGATAATGATTCATAATAACATTGTCCGACCGAGGTAGGGTCATGTTTGGGTTAAAAATTAGTCGTGTGTATTCACCCCCTGCTACAAACCCTAGCGGTGGCTTGATGGGTTCATGAATAAATAAATAAAAATACCAGGTGAACTCAAACTCATCTTTCAAACCAAACTTTTGAGTTGTTACTATGGGTAGTTCAAGTCTTAATAAGGTAGAATGAATTGTTGGTGCTAATACTTAGAGGAATTGGTCCATGATTGAAAAAAGCGCTTGACTAATGGAAAATTACTGAGTAATTTTTAAGTATTTTTGAATCTAAGAAAACTTTTGGTATAACACGGCAGCGGCGTCCCTGATAAGGTGCCACAGATCATTAATTTCATACCATCACATTACCATTTTTTTTAACTTTTACTAGATCTTAGAGGTAATTGATGTAAAGACTATGCCTTAAAGATCCTACAGTTGCGGCGAAACCAGTTCATCAATAAATATATTTTCTATGGAACGCAAAGTCTATGTTACCTTTCAAAAATTCCATTGATATTTAACCTAGCAAAAACCCTAGAGTACACATCATAAAAGGCTGCGTGTTCCTCGGAAAATCGAAGGATAGTCTTCTTTTAGCATCTGTAACTTCATTTAACTTATATGGCCCGAAAGAAATGTTGATTTTAATAAGTCTGTTGTTCCCGCTCGTATTTATTTACAATTTAATTATTAGAACGGTGTAAATCGAATTTGCAAGACCCTTTCATGAAAAAATGACTCACCAATTACATTCATTTCTCCTGATGTGGGAAATGATCGCTTTCTCAAGTTCCCGGCGAAATTCATCACTCAATTTGCTGGGGAAAATCGAATGTGGACTATTGGCGAATGGTCCAGATTTGTTGTTGATTCTCTTGTAAGGGGTGTATCTCGCTGAGTGTATCATTGCTACGGCGGGAGTATCATCTCAGCAAAAAAGGAGACGGAATGGGAATTTACTCACAATCCCAAATAAAAGAAATTGAAAGTTTGATGAGCAAGTCACTAAGCAACCTCTTGATTGTTGTCGGGAATCGGTAACGACAAGATGGAACGATACGCCATCTCTTTTCGTATCTGTTAACCTCGTTAACATCAATAGAATTGAAATCGGCTTCTGCAATACGAGCTCGTCGAGCTAATTACATTAATGTACGATAAGAGCTCCACCTATTTACAGTTCATGAAAGGTATATTCGCCTAAAAATAAGTCTCATTGAAGAGAGAGGTTCACGGTAAGAAATCAATGGCAAGCGAAGGTGACTAATGGCGAGATATTATTAATGAAAATCGATTATATTCGCTTTGATGCTATTCGAATTTTATATAGTTTCTGGTTTCTCCACGGAGAGGTCACTAGGAGGGCAATGCGACCGCAGTCGAATGGGACGCAAAACCTAATGTTCAATTGCTTACTCTCTTGAGAGAAACAGCTAATGTTTCTCAACGGGCCTTTGGCCGCCGTAAGATTTCCAAGCCATCTCTTGCTGTCTAAATAAATTGGTCAAGATTGAAAAACGACAAAATATACGTATCGATATATGACGCGAAAATTGACTGGATAAAATATTATTCGTGGGTGACATCGACAATCAATTGGTGATTCGATGGTTGAAATTGGCTAATATTTCGCATTAAAATAAAACCGATTGCGTGATTATATTCTCTTCCGCAGATCGCCTGTTAAATGGTGGGACCTCTCGTCTCTCTCTCCTCGCTGAAAAATCATAAGAAGGTTAATGACGTCCTCATAATTCACCGGCATATCTTGGTTGTGACGGGTATCAATATTGGAGTCTAAAGGTCAAAATTATAATTTATCGAACAAGGCCTGGGAGAGGAGGTATGATCCAAAAATTTGCTTTACTTAGGATGCTTTATTTAGACACCACTTTTCATATCCAAAAGTGCCGTTTTGGAATTTTGATATCCTGCCAAAAGCTCTGCATGTGCGAAGTACTGATAACGTGGAACAAACAAAAAAAACTAAAAAACAGTGACATCATTTAGCGTAAAATCAATTCACTTCAAAAATATTAGTCTTACTTTATAAGGCATTCAAGATCATTTGGGTAACGCGTAGGTGCGGTGGCTACTGTATTTCTCGCCCCAAATTGAAACTTCGAATCCCGGCGGAGGTAGAGTTTTTCAAAAATATTACGATCCCTGCTGGAGTGCCCATGTATGGAGGGCACTTCGAGCGGAGTTCGCCGTCCATTCGATGGGACATTAAACTGTGAATTCCTTGCCGTCTTTCGTTTCGAGAAGGCTAATCTTGACGTCTGATTTCTCTCGCCCTTACCTCCCATTCCCCGAACTTCCTAGTTTCCACAACCAAATTACCCACATCTCCTTATTGGAGCCAATAAATTTATATGTCAATCTCCTCCCCTCTTAACTACCACCGTTGCCAATACTCTGAAGATCAATTCATTTCCTGTCAGTTTTAATCATTTCACCGATATTTTAACATTAACAATACTAAACGGTAGGCCGAATATGGCGTCGCGTGCAACGTTGAACATACTGTGCCTTCCAATGGGACCCGATCAAGCAATCAGCGCTACCGGGATCCTAGCGGCAACAGAGAGAAGGTTCTGGGAATGTAAACCCAGCGCATCGTACCGCGCGCGCGGTATTGAAAAGCAAACCACGTCCCTCCCTCGATCTCTCTCGCGCGGCTGGATGGCTGCTTGCGCGCTCACGGGACGATTCACGGACGCAAATGCAGGCACGTCCGCGACCATTATCCAACTTTCACTTCAGGCCTTGTACGTCGGTCACGGGCTCCATGGAGGGTCGGACGAGTTCCCCCCGAGTTTCCAAGGGGAGAAAGGGTGGGAGGACGTTAGGGGTTGGTTGGTTGGTTGGTTGGTCGGTCGGCGCCGAGGCACGGATTTTAGAGGGAGTGTGGGGGGAGAAAGAGTCTGTCGAGCGGGAAAACGAAAGTTGAACTGACCCCACCGGACTAAAAGCGGGGGAGTCCCACGGCTAATAATAATCAAATCGAAGTGCCCTACGGTGAAATCCGAACAAATGTTCCCAAGAGGGGCGTCGCTCGCTATAAATGCCATCGGTCGACAACCTTTGTGCAAAATATCCTCCCGTTTTAAAGAAATACAGATGTGTTTCAGGTTCAAGTTAATAACAAGCGGTCCTAAATCGCATATATTTCCCTCCAAGATATATTGATAATTGTAACAAAAAATAGGAGCTAAAAATAAAATTATAAAGTCACGTGGGTGATTAAAGATTATTGTTGAACAATGGGGATGGACGAAGTGAGCTATCAAAAAATAGCAAAAACAAGGACATTTACTCCCCTAACTATAAATTATGAAATCCTTAAAACCATCTGAAAATATTTCCCGGAGATACTACAACGAATCGATATATATATATATATATATATATATATATATATATATATATATACACATTCAAACACGAAATCCCGCCAAACGGCGAATAAATACTCATATATACAGAAACAGATATAAGGAAAAGGGATAGGAACACATATAAAGGACGAACACAATAGAGGTGGGGAAGGCGGAATCGACGGATCACAAGAGTAAAAATATTTCCTCAACCGGGACTCGAACACCGGATCTTTCCACTTGCCGGGCGGATGCTCTTAACCACTTGAGCTATCGAGGATAGTCAATTTACCCTGAGATCCGTGGGTCTAATATGTCGCCAAGCGCCCCGATTCTTTCAGCCAAGAGATGGCGTCAGGGGGCAGTTTCACCCACCAAAGGAGAAATAGACAATACACAAGGAAAGGAAAGGACAGTGGGTTAGAATTCATACAACATCATACAGGAAAGGAACAGTGCGTTTCGTGGCACGCATAGCCAGAAGAAAGAGATGAGCCACATTGGCCAAATACACATTCAAACACGAAATCCCGCCAAACGGCGAATAAATACTCATATATACAGAAACAGATATAAGGAAAAGGGATAGGAACACATAAAGGACGAACACAATAGAGGTGGGGAAGGCGGAATCGACGGATCACAAGAGTAAAAATATCTTTCTTCTGGCTATGCGTGCCACGAAACGCACTGTTCCTTTCCTGTATGATGTTGTATGAATTCTAACCCACTGTCCTTTCCTTTCCTTGTGTATTGTCTATTTCTCCTTTGGTGGGTGAAACTGCCCCCTGACGCCATCTCTTGGCTGAAAGAATCGGGGCGCTTGGCGACATATTAGACCCACGGATCTCAGGGTAAATTGACTATCCTCGATAGCTCAAGTGGTTAAGAGCATCCGCCCGGCAAGTGGAAAGATCCGGTGTTCGAGTCCCGGTTGAGGAAATATTTTTACTCTTGTGATCCGTCGATTCCGCCTTCCCCACCTCTATTGTGTTCGTCCTTTATATGTGTTCCTATCCCTTTTCCTTATATCTGTTTCTGTATATATGAGTATTTATTCGCCGTTTGGCGGGATTTCGTGTTTGAATGTGTATTTGGTCAATGTGGCTCATCTCTTTCTTCTGGCTATGCGTGCCACGAAACGCACTGTTCCTTTCCTGTATGATGTTGTATGAATTCTAACCCACTGTCCTTTCCTTTCCTTGTGTATTGTCTATTTCTCCTTTGGTGGGTGAAACTGCCCCCTGACGCCATCTCTTGGCTGAAAGAATCGGGGCGCTTGGCGACATATTAGACCCACGGATCTCAGGGTAAATTGACTATCCTCGATAGCTCAAGTGGTTAAGAGCATCCGCCCGGCAAGTGGAAAGATCCGGTGTTCGAGTCCCGGTTGAGGAAATATTTTTACTCTTGTGATCCGTCGATTCCGCCTTCCCCACCTCTATTGTGTTCGTCCTTTATATGTGTTCCTATCCCTTTTCCTTATATCTGTTTCTGTATATATGAGTATATATATATATATATATATATATATATATATATATATATATATATATATATATATATATAATGTATAACACTTAGCACTAGTGGACACAGACAAAAACACAGAAACACACAAAAAAGAGACTCACTATTTTTCGAATCTGCCGTTTCAGTTCTGTCCCTCTCCTCCTTGATAAAGGTGGCAACGACCACCGAAAATTCGAAAAATAGTGAGTCTCTTTTTTGTGTGTTTCTGTGTTTTTGTCTGTGTCCACTAGTGCTAAGTGTTATACATTATTATTCACGTCCGTGAGTCTTTCAAAAAGTGTTATATATATATATTTTATATGTGGGTCGCGGTAGTCCAGTGGGTAGAGCGTTGGACTGCTGACCGGAGGGTCCCGTGTATATAAATTACCCCATACTAGGCGTTAGATACCAACTTTGAAGCTCACTTGGGAGGATGATCTCATTTTAATTGATATATAGCAATAAAATCGCAACAAAACTTAGGCTGAGGGCCCCAAAAACCAACTACAACTTAAGGGTCTAAGTTAAGTATGATCTGAAATCCCTATTACGAACACACTGTTTTCACCCGTATAATAAAGGAAGAGTATCACGTCGGCCAAGTACATAATGAGGACTACACGACTTCTACCAAAGTTTTCGAGTTAGTAGTTTTAGCAGTCATTAGGGGTGGCGACCGACAGCTGAGGTTTTTTTGCACCATTATGGGTGGATGGAAAAGGAGGACGTCGTCGCCACGGGGTCCGCTAGTCCGTCCTATTCGACGGGCGGCGTATGAAATTCAATAAGTTTCAGCTGAAATTGTTTTCACTGTTTTTACAGTCCTATCAGAAACACTGATCTGCTTCCCGAGTCTGATGTCATGTGAAATTTGGCAACGGTGGACGCCGTAGTATCTCTCGAAGGATGTACAGACTGACAAGTTCACCAATACGCGGAAAGTCTTCTAAGGAAAGAAACGCATAGTAGGGAACTGTAACGCGCTAGGTACTAAGCTAGCTAGCGTAGTATGAATCCATTGCATGATACCTTTTGGGAAAATATTCGCCCCATAACTCCACACCAGGTGATACTCTGCTACCTTTCAATGTCTTAGCATAGACAACTAGCGGAGCAGAAATTTTCACGTAAACATGACAACGCTGAACTTATTAATTTCAATTAATATCAGGTAACGTATCAAATCAGCGTCGTTCTTATGGCATTCTAATTTTTGCGGAAACCATTGGAAAAGTTCGGTGTCGCCATATTTTTTCGGAAAGTTCGCGCCGATGGGTTTTGCGTTAGCAACTTTTCCGCGTGAATGGAACGTGATTTTAACTGAATTATTAGGACAGATTTTACACGTCGTCGACTCCGCTGACTGAAAAAGAAAAGCGAGAGTGGTGCGCCTTATTACTAAATTGGCCTTCGTCCACTCTTCACGCATTCAACTCATTGCAATGTCAATGCAAATCTGGAACCTAAAATGATACGCTGTCTGGATAAAATCACTTCTCCATTTCCTGCAGTGCACCTCTGTTGATCAGTAATGATCCGCTTATCGCGCGGCAGAGGCTGGAAAAAGTAGTGTTTCAAGGATTTGGGAATGTTGTGGATAAGGAATCCTCAAGCTTTTTGGTGTGCTCCTTCATTTCAGTCAAAGGTTTTCGCAGTCCTGCGATGGAGGAAGAATCTGAATTGACGGTTGTTTCCACTGCGCTGGTCAATCGTTTCAGTAAACCACGTTTTGCACACAGAGGATACTTCTTCACATCTGTGGGGACTATTAATTAAGGTTTCACAGACTTGCCGTCCATCAACAATACTGAGATTTTCACGTCATGACCTCGACAATGTTCAAATAATCGTACATTCAAGTCTGGATTTATCCAGATTATTACGTCAAAACATCGAAATTGTTGAGGCTCGAAAAATACTATTCCTTACTGAATAGTCTTCCAGTTAACAACTTTCGATTTTATCACCAGAACGATGGACCACTTCACCGAAAAAACCTGGGCACTCCTGCTTATGGTAATCTTATGCTCTTTTTTAAGATTGGTAACTTTAGCTCGCATAAATTCGTTCTTTAAGCATAAAATGATATTTTATTAATTAAATTAAATGGACTAATTTTAATGTTAAGGCATTTTAATGCTTATGTGTTAAATCGTTAGGGACATGTTCGAGAAATCGTTACGAATAGCCCCAACTTTCCTAACTGCCCGTGGCACATTTTCAATCTGGGTCCGAGTGGAACGACGGGACGTTCCAAACTGTTGACGATGGGAAAACCTGGTCACCTTTTGCGTACTATAAACCTAGGTCGGTACGATTTGGCGATGTATTCACTAGTCAATATTTTTCATATCCCCTACGTATGATTTGAATAATTTTGACGAACCGAGGTGTCGATCGAAAATGATTGCCATTCATATTACCATATATCCTACATGAACGAGAGATAATTCACGAAATGGTAGACTCTTGTCGTTGTGAACTATGGAATCTATTCGGGTGATGTACCGTTGCTGTATACGTACATGCACAGAAGAGACACGCCTGATGATGATGAGGCACAGTGGCAAAAGCATTGTCGTCAATATTAATTGTGGAATTGCTGCGTTTCATCTATGCGATGGAGAAATTCCAACGATTAACGGCAATAGTAGTGTCATAATGTAAGATTATTAGAATTTTAAGAGTCCACTTAAATGAATCACGAAATTTATCATGAAATAACCTTTCGCTCATTACCTCACGATACCAGCGAACAGGATAGGTCATTAGCATAGTTGGTCAAATGGGTCACAGAATGATTAATGGCCAACAACAAAACACTTTACAAAAGGATATAACTACAATATGTTAGCATATATCTTGTCTAATTTCCTAAAAGCAGGCAATTTTGAAGGTGGGGTGAGATACGAATGTATGTTAGCTTTTTCCATAACACATGTACCTATCCTAACCAGAACCGAATATAAAAATGGTGGAATTTAGAACGTTGGAATTACTCTGTAAACAAGAGAATAAAAATACGTGGAAAAGGATTACTTTAAAACAATAACTCAAATACACCGAAAACAGCTTCGAATGGAATCATGGACCCAACGCCGTTCAAGAGTTCATATTGAAGAACCTCCCTCATTGGGTGATATAGAATTCTCTGAGCTAATTATAGTAAAATGACGAAAATTATCTAGTATTTCTTTTAACGAGCTTTAAAGTAGTTAACAATACTACCGATGATTCGAAGTATTGATATCGAATCATCGTAGTCATGTTTTGTCGAGACGTTGCGAAAGACATTCGCATGACGATGGAACGGAGTTAATTATCGCGTGAAAATTTGGCGTGTTTGCGTCGTTCGCGAAATACTAACGGAATGGATATCGATCGAGAAAGGGCTCCTTCGACACATTCCAGTCAAAAACGACGTCAATGTCAGTGAACTACATTTATTTTTGTGAAGCTTTGGATTACGTTTGAAATTTGAAGAGAAGGCGCCCGGAGAAGAAGCGACGAAGAGGGTTTCGAGTGAATAATGCGCCCGAACCAACTGGAAAATTTAGACTTTGAACGTTCTAAGAGACAAGGCCGTTTGTCTTCTCGATGATTAATGCTCTCATTCCACTCGTGTGATTATAATTAGCCTCACCCAGGTAACCATAGTCGGTCGAAATCTCTGGAGAAACCCCTCTCGCCCAAAGCGTGATTCGAACTCGCAATATCCGAATTAACTCAAAAGTTCATCTTGACTAATCCGACCGGCTTTTAGATGGTAATGTTCAACCATTAAACATGCAGCATCAAATGAAATTCATATATCTTGGGTACTTCAATACCGGATATTACCTTTACTGAATCTACGTACTGAAAACAGATACTACTAAAGACAGCATGAAAGTTTCACTGCCGCTTAAGGATTCAGAGGAAAAGATCGTACAATAAAAAAAAGAAAGCAAGTCTCAAGTAGGCTACATAAACACTTTCAGGTGTTAGGCGGGTGGCAGAAAAGAACAGAATAAACTTATGTGAAAGGAATTATTCATTAGTTCAAGCCAAGAACCTTGAATTTCCCTTATTAATAATTTAAAAAGAATTGGGCAAGCATGAATTCCTTCCACCACGTCGCAATTCCTTGCGCTGGAAACGGTCTATCTTTTTCAATTATTAATTTTGAAAGTTAAGCCAAGAGATATCTGAAAGGTCATTATACAACACTGTGATTAAACCAGCCATTGCGTCACATTTGTTGACCCATGTGCTCCCCTTCGGATGTAGACAACTGAATCTGCTGCAATCGCCATATATCCCAAGGGCCAAACCATACGATTTGACGTAACTTTGTTTAATGGACGAGATCAAATTTAAGTTAAATTAAAGTTGATTAATAGGCGAGATTGGAACCCGCAACAAAAGGCTGGCACGTTAAAGGCAGAGCTAAAACAGATGAATACATTTTTTCCTGAAATAATTTAAAACCGATATCAAGCAGACCCTATACTTATATCGTGTGCTTTGTTTACATGGGCTCTTTAAGAAAAATATTAATTCCAGTCCTAAAGAAATTAATGGAGGGCCGGATTCCAATTGTGTTGGTTACTAGTGAGATGATTCTTTCGCCTTCACTTCTCCCTTAAGAAATTGATGACAGTGTTGGCTATCGAAATGGATGTTCCACTTCTACAAACTGGTTGAAGATCGAAGAACTTCTCACCCATGCTAAAAAAAATTCGGTTTTTTTTTGGAAATGCGCAGTTCGTGTTGCAACCGTAAGAATCTATGAGAGAGAGAAACAAAGAGGTTACTTACATTAGGTTTGATGAGAAGATGGCCCGTTCAAGAGTTACCTGCGCGTCACGGGACAACTCTTCCGGATGAAGAAAAGGGAACACGCTCAATGGTTATGAAGTTCGAAAATGGAAGCGTTAAGAGGGAGGGATTATGCGTCGAGTGTGAGGCAAGCCATGACCAATGCCTGAATACCCTTCGAACATGACTCAAAACCTCGCGCTTACTCGTCCGTGCCAAGTGGGTGGGTGTGGTGGGGGGGGGGGAGAAACAAGCGGGAGAAAGAGGCAGGGGGAGACGAACGGAGGGGGGGGGTGAGGAATCATTATCTTCATTCATATGAGAGGGGAGTAAAAAAGTACAGCCGAGGCCTAGCATCAAGAGGCGGCGCATTAAAAAGCGTATGCGACACTGCTCTTCAAGTTAGCACCTCTGGTGAGGGGCATTGCGCCTCACGATTTTGGTTCCATTCGAAGCCCGCAACCCGAATATCATTAACTGACTCATTCGCCCGGTGTGCGAACACTGACGAATTCAGCTCCAATACGTTTGAATCCCCCCTCGCGAAAAGACAATCTTATTTTCACGCGTAGGGGGATAGTAAGTTTAATCCGCGCCCTCAACCATTTATTTGAACGGTTGCAACACAAAACCATATCTAGTTTTATAATTATTGCAGTTATTATTCTTCAGAGTGATCTGCCAGTTAAGATACCTCTCCGAAAGAGCCTACGAGCATGCCCAAGCTCTGTCAAATTTTTCAGTCTCGTCTAACACAAAACTGTACTCTACCACCTGCATTACAATAATCCAGTCTTCAAATTCAAAATATTAGAGCGTATCCCAAGTATCTAAAATATTAAGAGCAGCTAGGCTGGGAATCACTCACAGAGCGAAGGTTAAATTACATATGAAACCCATTGCAAGGACGCCTCCTTAGCAGTGATGTTGCAAATGTATCATTACCCCCATCGTACTACGGTAGGAGAGAGAATATTAATAAAATTAGGGAATTAAGGGTAAAACACACAGATTTAAGATGTCTTTTTTCCACGAACGATAAGGGTTCATAATAAAATTGTCCGACCGCGGTAGGGTCATATTCGGGTAAAAATTAGTCATGTGTGTATTCACCCCCTACCACACACCCTAGCAGTGGCTTTCAGGGTACTAAAATAAATGAAGTTTTTCAATCCGCATACATTCTTAAATCCATAAGATTTTAAATTATGAGCACATAATGGGACTGCAACATACCTTTCAAGAGAGCGCTATCAATGCAAAAAAATTTTAATATCCGTTTAACTTAATCCGTAACTTCGTGAACAATAAAAATTACTTCTCATATCTATATCGCTTTACTCGTAGAAGTCCATCAAATAATTACAAACGCAATAAGTTAAGAGGGATCAGAAAAATATGTAGGCCACAGAGATAAATAAACTACAGTACTGACCGGAGTAAAATGTCACTTTACTCATGAAAAGTAAAGACGAGGTTAACTGTTATCAAAGACGCCCCCATTACATTCATCTACATCGTACCCTGCAAGCATTCGCCGCTAGGGTGTTTGGCAGAGGTGATTCCACACTTTATATGCAAAAATCAAAGTCAACTGTTGCTTAAATTTTGAGCACTGTCAATATTGAATTATATCGTCTACATCATAGCCATTATTATAACTCTTACTGGGTCATTGTCACATTGTCTTTAACTACTTTACAATGATGGACTGGGGCAGCATGTAGATTTAGCTGTAGCGCGAAGGGCAATCGACGTGTACAAAGTACCCTCTCCGCCAGACGGGATGATGAACTGTGTATTCATTTGCGTCTATAGTTCACATCAATGCTGAAGCGATTTCTCTTCCTTCTGTGAATTCGTCCCCGAAAGTTATAGCCACCAATTTCTAATGGCTCCAATGATCTCAACTTTGCCTCTCGTCTTCAAGTTTATGTATATATATATATATATATATATATATATATTACATTACATATGACAACGTATTTTTCTTGAGCAGTCAATGTCTAAAGTAATTAAGTCGCTGTTACTGAGATCCACAACACAATTCACAAAAATTTCTCTGTGAACGGAAATCCCTCCGAAACCGAAAATGCATTCAGTTGGGAGTTGATATTTTGTCACTCGGGAGCGTGACGAGTTAAACAATATATTCCCCGTATTGGTTAAGAAAATAACCCACTGTAATATTCCTTATCGTTGACAAATTTCGGTGATCCAAAAAAATTTAAGACCGCCTCCGTCGACCGCACTTCCGTAAATACAGTACATTAATAAACATGGGCCAAAGCGAGTTATCCCAAAATTAGGCGCGGGCCGGGAAAAAACGCGAACACACCATCCTTTCCCTCCAGTGGCTAAGCCACGCGCGGGATCATGGGATTCCTTCAGTCGCGCACGCTCTCTACGTTTATTTCTCCTCCCACCCTCTCTGCGAGCGATTTTCAACTTTCTCCCCCCTGTCGAGGAATTCCTCTACTAGCCAAGGGGAGGGGGCGAGAGGAGGGGGAAGAGATGGTGGGGAAAAGGGCGGGAGAAGATTCTCAAAGCAAGACCCGAACAGAGCTCTCTCTTTCAATAATATCCTTCCCTCCTTCCAATTCTCTCTCCTCCACCTCATCCCTTTTACTCCTTACATCCCATTCCTGAACCGACAGCAGAGCGTAGAGAAAAAAATAGGAAAACGCCCTAGCGTAGGTGGACGCCATCTTTGATTCCGACACACCACACCAAGCCTCTCCCTCCCCCTTCCGTGTTTTTCTTGGGAACCAAGTGAAGGTCGCGATGCGCACGTGAGTGCTCCGAATCACAATAGCTTTCCCGCCTCGCCTTCGCTACATTACAAACGCATGCTCGCGCACGCTACACACACAACAGAGTGAGAGCGGCACTGGTTACGTATTCCTTGGTTTTTACCAACCCCCCCCCTCTCTCCTCATACTCCTCACTCGTTCTCCATGGCCTCCCTGCCCATGTCCCCCTTCCTCCATCCCAACGTTACGACCTCCGGGAGTGAACCTGTGCGGCGGGAAGGTATGGGCCTCCTATTTCATTCGAAAACTTCCATCAAGCCGAAGAAAGGGTCGACGAATTCGGGGGAGAAGGGAACCAGGGATGGTCTCTCATTTTCCAAATCCCCGTTACCGACGAACTATTACTCTTTTCCTAGAATTTCCTTCCGAATATTTGGAATCTGATCAGGAACGTACAGCGGACCATTCATCATCGCTGGTCATGCCAATGCTGGGCGTGGCAAGTCCTTCCCACTGTAGTTTTCGATTTCCTCTTATAAGACATGCATCCGCGCTGGTCTTGGATCGACACACCTGTCCCATTTCTCTCAAGTCTTTCGACAACTCCTGACCGTTTGCACTTACGGAGAGTGCTGATGGCAATACTGGAACGGCGAGATGGCAATTTTGAAATACCTACATACGATACTCGGCATGCGAGTTAGAAGAGAGTTACTTTGAAGAATTTTGGGGACTCGCAAGCAGACTTATTTCTTTAAGTTGACGGGCCTCGCGACGAGAAGTAAACTGCATTCCCCATTCGTCTTTCGTAATCGGGACTTTCCCTAAATAATCGTCATTTTTCCGTATATATTTTTGGAGTTGTTGAGCATTTCCCGACTGAGTGGAGAGCCAACAATCCCACTCCACCGGATGCGTGTTTGAAACGCCTTCCAAAAAGAATTATGAAACACGCGTGGATTAAAAATCATACCGAACTAAACCGGCGGTATTTTTAACCACAAGGAATGCTTGGCGGTTGACCACGGATGACGAAAACGTTTCCGTCAATCGAATGAACAGAGGTGAAGTGAAGTTCGTCATACAGGAAGAAAGTGGAAATAGAGGAAGAGGAATCCTCATATGGCAGAAATCTGCCGAAGGCGGAAATATTAAAATCGGTACGCGTCATCAACGCCTTGATCCCGAGAAAAGCCCTCGTAAAAGGTGTAACCTTTGATGTGAGGAAGCATTTTTTGTGGCACCTCTTGCGGGAGGGAGACAAACTTTTATCTGAACCCCTAAAAGGCGAAAAGCAAACTCCATACGATAAATTCCCGACGGCGACGCCTAGAAAAACCATCAGCGTTCCGAAAAGCCTTTTCCTTTGAAACTCATTACTATTTCTTTTCCTGGTCCGTACATTTTTCAGCGTGAAACAATTTATTCGCAATGAATTAGCCTCCGCGTCCTGTTTACGGTTGCATTTTCCAACAAAAATAAATCCATGAACAATGATAAACCTGCCTAAGACGGAATATTCGTTGGCATGGCCCGTGACGCCTACTCCCGCCCAGACACCTCGTCAACGATTGTCCTTCAGAGACAGACAAGGTGAAGATATTCTCTCTTTACTGAAATTAATTACCAATTAAAAGTTTACATTTCAGTGATATCGTGCAATTGATTAAGGAAGTGCAGGAGGTTCTGGCGACTTACACTTGGCTACATATGCCGACGGATAAAATCATGCGGGTGTAAATGTTAATTATCGACGAAAGAATTCAACGCAGTTTTTTTAACTCTGCTTTTTTTATGATTCGTTGCAAACTAACGTTTCCCCCTCCAGTCAATCTCTACGTCATTATGAGACTGCCTTCTCAGAGAAATCAAATCGAAACATCACCAGGTGCTTTGAAACAGCTCGATTATCCGAGAAGCTGAGGGCGTTCTTCTCGGCCGTTGTACGCTCTCAAGTCGGTAGGATTTCAACACCAAGTACTCTGTTGATACTCGAAAATATTAAAAAAAACTATATATTCTTTAATACTAAAAAAAGAAGGGTGAGTATGAAATTAACATGTTTTAAAGAAGATTATGTTCGCGAAATGTAAATGCTTTGACAAAATCCACCCCGAAATGATACCCCGATCCACCTACATTTTTAGAGTACTATTGCGGTCTTCGGCATGCTTAAGGAGCCGCCGTACATAAATGTTTAACAGACCTCGCTTTCTAACTATGTTCGTCCTCACTTGAAGTAGAATATTGTGACATTTTGCGGGACGTGTATGAACAATAATAGCATAGCACTTAAATAATATCACAATCTGGATATTCCTTGGTAGAGTTGTATGTCAGCTGTTGATGTAAATACTTGAAGACAAATAAATAGACAATGCTTAACCCTTAGTAGAGAATTTTTTACGTCTCACATCCTCTTAAAGATTGAATACAAGTGGCGCCGCAAATAATAAGAGAGACTCACTACAAGTAAACAAATAACCAAGATAAAATTTTCCGAATCTTAAGATTTCGTAAGGAAAAGAGAGGCGAGGCAAACGGAAAACTTTAGTTTCAAATTCGGACCTCGAATATTCCATCGTAGTCACTCGAATACATGTATGGCCGAAAGACAATCGAGATATCTGAACGGAAACGACAGTTAGGAAATATAAACCGATCAAAATACGATATGAATCACATGGTCCCGTTGGATATAGTGACGAATGCTACGTAAAATCTGTTCCGAGAGGGTGCAATCTGAGGGCACTTCATTCGAATAACTCCATACACAAGCATAATCAATAAGTTCAAAGAACTGCGGGATATGCCGCGACCGCAACGTTTACTGGAGTCCTACGGAGTGACGGACGAACTCCACACAACAAGGGACCCGGGTTCGAATCCCGCTCAAGGTGAATTATTTTTTTACTCTTTGAAATTTCTGCATTTTAACCCGTAACCAATAAGCATAAAAATAGGCGTAAATGCAGGGTGCAGCATTATAACTTCCTTTTTTCAAAAGGAAAAACCCTATAAAAAAGGAAGTTATGTTGCCGCACCGTATAGGAGTTTTGAGAAATAGGTGCACATCCCTGGCCGTAAATTTGACTCTTATACTCGATTTCTACAAACTTTCATTGTATTTTCAAAACTCGCGCCAACTTATCGGATTCCGCCCAATTTTAAACGAGCACAGAAGCCCAGATCAAACATCCCTACGCTTAATAAATGGACAGGGAAATGATACTTGTTCTCAATCATTTATGACTGCTGAGAGATAAAAATTAGATTTTCGCATTCCCTTAGGAGGTGTTAGGAAAATCAGAAAAATCATAAACCCTCGATGACCCCGGTCCGACAAGATTTCAGTGGACTGAATTCGAGGAGAGAGTGATTGGGGGGGGCATGTTCATCCAGAAAGAACAGTCGATAGCTGAAGAGCAAACTTCTTTTCATGCACATTGCCGCTCGATCAATATCCATCCAGCTATATCAGAGTTTCACCCTCGGCTGAGTTCCTCCTCCTCCAGCGCTCTCTCTCAATGGAGATGCCACAGGTTAAAAACTTCTCCGGCGAGGCCGACTCCCTCGCCTCGAAGGAGCGGTCCCTTTCAATTTCCAGCCGACTCTCACACAACGGATAAGTCGAAGGGCATTTTGGATAGGTTGAGGCATATTCCATTCATCAAGGATGTTTTCTATATCCACATTGTCCAGCAATGGCTTCTGGCGTTCTGAATCCCACACTCGGATTTCAAACCACCTTCCTCTCATGCACTGTAAATTGGATCGTTTAACACCAGGCAGAGGGGAACATCGATCATATTCGGATCATTTTGGGGACAGTGATGAAATTTTCGAAGCCAACTATGAGCTACTTGAATTAAACTGCGGTTCTCCGCCGTGGTTTCCCGACTATTTGATTTGGCGGGACTGTTCATTCAGACAGGCGAAATATTGATTGGGACATCGTCCATCAAGAGTGCCAAAGCTCTTTTCGACCCATTTCTCCTTCCTAAAATGATGACCCTCCAGTCTTTTACCTCGCACAACGTAAAAGTTTACGCCCGAAGCGAGATTCATTCAATCTCTCCGATACGTGATTGCTCAGCTAGGGCTCAGTTCGGGGCCAATTGAAATAAAACAGCAATCTACCCACAAGCATTGGCTCGTAACGTACATGAGCCCATTCGGGATGCGGTTACACGCAAAATATCTATTCACTCCTAATCAATTTGCACATCGCCAACATTCGGGTTGCCAATAACAGCGCTTCCATCCAATGCCTGAATGGAACCGCTGACCAGATCAAATGGCGAGTCCTGTGTGTTTGACCAAACCTTTCGGGATAGAACAACAAACTGCACACTTTTTTATTATTATGCATTTCATTTATGTACTTAATTGTTTGCTTCGAGCATTAAATAATATGAATACATAAGTGCATTTGATAGAGCGAATTGGGAAAAACTAATGAGTACATTGAAGAAAATAGGAATAGATTGGAGGGACAGGCGGCTAATCCGCAGCCTGTACATATCTCAGACTGCTCAGGTGCGAGTGGGGAACAGGGTGTCCGGATGGACAGTGTTAGGAAGAGGTGTAAGGTAGGGTTGCCCATTATCACCGTTGCTGTTCAACGGTTATGTGGAGGAAATGCTTGAAGAGGCATGGGAAGAACTTGAGGTAGGGATGAAAGTCGGCGGGAAATTCGTAAAATCACTTAGGTTCGCCGATGACCGAGCTCTAGTTTGTCTAGTCTACCTTAACCGGTAGATTACCTAATAATAATAATATATATGTATGTACGAGGCATATTCATATAGTTATGAGTGAAGGTAAGGTTAGCCAATGGTGCCGTGATTTTAAAAATGGACGAAAAAATGTACATGACGAAGAGCGAAGTGGCAGGCCCAGTATTCTGACCGATGAAATTGTTTCGCAAGTGGAACAAAAACTGCGATGTGATCGTCGATTGACGATTAATGGCCTGGCTGAACTATTTCCTCAACTTGGATGGACTATTGTCCACAAAATGGTCACGGAAAACCTCGGATACCACCCTCCTGTCAATTCAAAGTACATCACAATGTAGGGAATGCACATTAGGTGAACGTGGATGGAAACGAACCTCATGGATGCATGTTTTTATATGTTAAAATTAAATATAGTTGTTATACGTGACCAAGAAAACACAAAGAAGGCAGAAGTATTATTCGCTGCATGTAATGAAAAAATATGAATGCCTAAATCGAATGTCCAAACAACATTTGTGTGAAATACCTTTCCATACAAGATTATTGAAATCATTAAAAACTGTTTCAAGATATTTTTCACCATCGAAATCTGGTTGAATTCAACAAAAGATTTTAATGATAATAATAATCAAATTATCATCTACATAAATATGTTAATACTTGAAAACATTTTTTAAAATTCCCTTTTACCCTTTTAACACAACATTACTTTTACTTCTCCGTGAGTTATCACTTTAAAGCTCCTTTAGTAGGTTTTGAGGTAAGTCTATTTTCCTCTCATAAAAATCGATATATTTTTCATAATGAAAGACATTCAACTAAAAACGCCTTCGACAGGTTTTGAGAAAAATTGTGTCGAAATTATATTTGCACCTAAGAAACTTTTGAACCACCACGTAAAACATGACCATGCCACGAGACTGATATTTCTCGCACATCTATATCAATCAAGGGATCATGTGACCAAATCCACGGACGCAGTTGATAACCAATGCCATCCGTTTAAAATGGCGTGGATCGGTCTCACAAAAGTGCTGACCTTCTCGCAGAGAAGGTTCATCCAAATTATTTTGAAGCGTGTAGTTCATTCATTAGTGACAAAAAATACGGATAGCGTGGAATTTTTGCGTGGTAACAAGAACCGGAATGTTGCCTCTTCAAACTCATTACGTGTGTCATCGCCCTACGCCAGGCCAACGTTTCGAGTGGACAGGCGCACTTTGCGGTCAAATTTCGGTTACGAATGACCTTTAGCCGAGGAAGCCGAACGGAATTCACAGCAGAAATGCGACAACAACCAACGAAATTTCATTCTACGGCTCTTGATCGAACATTTCCGTAATAGACGCCCTGTTCGTGGCGTAGTTCACGTTATGGGGACCTCCTAAAACGGAGGACGTGACTCTATAAAGGATCGGCAACCCAAACCCATAGGTTGTCACATTGTTTTCGAGGCGAACCGACTAGAGATGACCCTGACGTAGCAAATCATTGTCAAATGTCAACTCAAATATTAAATGGTAAAATAGTCTTAAATTGATAGTTTCCCTCAATTGCACGTAATGCTAGAAACATCAAGTCTGGATGCAGCTAAAACAAACTTTTCCTATTCTCTCTTCCATTAACTTGCCATTCCATGGATATTAGACGACGTGAATATATAAGTAAAACAAACACCACCAATAGCATAACTTTTTGAGGTATTTTAGGAGAACCGCAAGCACCTAACCTAAAAAAATCAAATGAAGGAATTTTGACCACCTCGAAGCACTGGAATTGTCACGAATGTGAATCGTATGGGAGACTAGATTAGTTTAAACCCATCTCGACTTTATGGATGTCTCATCGCCCCAACTGGCAAGGAAGGAAATTTATTTGCATGCGCCAAGTATTGATTCTTCCTTCTACGAGTGAATTGATATAGCAGCAGAAATTCATTGGCGTAATTCGAAAAAAAACTGCAACTTGGGCGAATATGAAATTCGGAAATGTCAGATTAAAATATGGCGTTGTCAATTAATCGCCGCCTCGTTGAGGTAGAAATCTCTTCTGCCCTACGAGGGAAAAAAGAAACCAATTTTGACCAGACATGTCTGGTAGTCCCCTCCCCCCTTCCAAACTGATGTATTCTCCGCTGTTGTGCTCACAAGCCACAAGGTCGGGCCGATATTCTTGTTCGTGTCGATGAGGGAAAACATCATCGACATTTACGATCCCTGCACCTGC
Organism: Hetaerina americana; assembly: GCF_022747635.1. Classification (NCBI taxonomy): domain Eukaryota; kingdom Metazoa; phylum Arthropoda; class Insecta; order Odonata; family Calopterygidae; genus Hetaerina; species Hetaerina americana. The sequence goes on from NW_027287427.1 coordinate 71,074,915, forward strand.
GATGATTGTCATTATCTTTTATTACTTTTCCCGGGACCAGACAAATTTATGGAATACGCCCCATCCGGACCAGATCGGAGGTCGCGCGATAAGTCTCGCACAACCTGTCGACTCAATAAATGATGTCAATCCACCGATGTTTTATGGATATTTCCGACAAGGGAGCGAGTGGGGTCGTATAACCAAGCCATCTACGCGTTCCCGGGAAAGTGAACTGAAGTTCCATTCTTATCGTTCTCCCCACCCACGACGATACATGAAGAATACGTGCTGTGGCCTCGGGGGTCTTCCAGAAAAGACGTCCCATTTTTCAGACATTTTTTCGACAGCCACCGACTCCATTTTAAAAGGATATCCAACATGTCGAAAACCCCTCCGAGAATTGTAAAATTTTATAAAATGTAGCAAGTGTAACAGACAAATTATTCGCATTCTCTGTACTAATATTCATTAACAGCATTGGATGGCATTAATCATGGTTTTATGGTTGATTGAGAAAACAGCGACAAGCCATGTTCGACACTTATGTTTTGCAGTGGTGTTAAAAGATGGAGTTATTTTCTTGAACGAATTGCAAGGGACACGTGTAATATAACGAAACAATTAAACAAGCTGCGAGGAATTGCCTTGCAAAATTTTCACGACAGAAATTTACGAATTTTAAAACAAATTCAAATATAAACTATTTTTTATATCCTCTGGCCTCAGAACTGAGCACGAATTAAATTCCCTCCGTATTATGAAACAACACAGTAACTTAATATTTTCAAACATTTACGTACATTAATTTCACGACCAGCAAAGTAGGCGGACCTTCGTAGTTATCGTTGTAACACAACATCACCCGGTCAGGTTATGTCTCAACGAAACCTATGACATGAAATGAATATCTACCTACGCGAAAATACTTAAGTTACTGTATTATTTAATAAGTAGGTAGATCCACATAGTTACGCCATATGCCATTACGCTTGTCTTTCACTCTTGAAAAGTTAAAGAATGGTTAAGGTTAAATTAGTATAAAATATAATGGTTTGTAACGACATCGCTAAAGATTTTGAAAACTTCCCTTTTTACAAATGACGGTAAAACCACAACGATATGTTATTGTGTAGCAAGAAGAAGAAAAGTTAAAATTTTTGGGATCCAAAGCCCCCAAAACTGTATTCAACAAAGAGGGTCCTCCAAATGACGGACCCTTCCTTTCCCTCTAGTCAGACTTCATTTGTTTTCGCGGCCCTCCCTTCCTAAAATTTGAAGTCGTCGTTTTTCTAGATTGCCCCTGAGCTAGGCAGGAGGAAGTGGAATGAAGGGACAGATGGAGTGTTTTAAGTAACATTAGAACTGCAAATCCTAGATTAATCACCGGTTCTATTCGTCGTGTACGGACGTGTTTAGAAGTAACAATAAAGTAAAGAGTAATTCGTCATTCAAATTCGCCGAAGGGTAGCCGATCGACAATGTGATTAAGAGTTCGGACCATTCCGCAACGGCGACATGCAGAGAGCATAACTGAAAAGAGGAAACAGAGCTTAAAATAACAATGCTAACATCGTTTATGTATCTAGGGTCATGGATGGTAAAGCGATGAGTATAAATGCCAACTAAAAGTACACTTTCAATTGGTGCAATTTTTCCAACGAGAGGAAAAACGAGAAAAGACAACACTAAAATTCAACATTTGTAATTCATGAACGAGCCTAGCTTTTGGCAGTTGTTAGGAATAATCATGTGTTAATGATTCAGTATGGTCTTTTACAAAATTTAAAAGTGTAATTGATATGTTTTCTTTTTTTTTCCTTCATCAGGGTGAAAAACTTCCGCCGATAATTAGGTTTCACCAAAAATAAGCGAAAATAACTGAAACAGTTGCAAATAGATGTAAAATTCATTGTAATTATAACTTTTTTAAACTGAACAAGTAAGAGAAATGTGTTTTCACTTGCATAAGAACTGCTTCATTGGATGGACTTCCACGAATGTTCAAGCTATAAATGTGGCTGATTTGGAGTGTAGTTTTGTATGGCTCGGAAACTTGGTCGCCGAAGCAAAAGGATGACTAAATGTAGATTGAAGGCATTTTAGATGTGTGGGAAGAGAAGAATGGAGAAAATAAAAGGCACAGGAAGGTAGCAAGCAAATAAGCGTAGGCAGGAGATAAGAGTGGAGAATGTTAGGCATGGGAGGGCGGTAAACATATCGCATGGAATTTCAAGAATTAGAATCATGTGTTCAAGAGAATGGTTTACAGATACATGGATCTAAAGGCATTTATCGGTTTTTTTATTCAAAGGTATTGTAATTTTTATAAGTCGGAAGTTAAAAATATAGCCATGGGCCAACCCAAGACCAATCTCAACCGGTAGACCACTGCTGATAATATTATATAGTAAATACATTCAAACGTCTCAAAAAATATATATTTTTCCACGACATAACATAATAAGGAAAATTCTGAGCCATTCTGGCCATTGATTTCATCATTCTCAAAACGCTTTTCTGAATAAAGGGTAGTCTACCGGTCACGGCAGGTTTTTGACGGATCCAACCCACAAGCTCTGCTACATATCTCGCAAGCTCTTACATTCTAGGTCCCACCCGACACATTACTAAATAAATACTCTCAAAGCCTGCATTTAAATAAACCATTCTCTTAACTTCACATGCTCCCTCCCTTCCCTCATTTCGTCCAACGTGCATTTTCTTATTCCTGCCTTTCCCGCGTTAACCTAACACATTGGCCCTCCACCACAGCCTTCAAAAGCCATTGCCACTTATAATGCCAAGCATCCATTACCCCTGCGTTCTGTGAATTATATCATAATATGAAATACCAATTGAAAAAAAATAAACGAGAAAATCTAATGCTTTCGTTTGAGAGGAGTTACCCACTTTTTTCAACGCAAACTGATGATTCGAGTTCAATGCATCGGCACGAAGATGCCATCAATCATTCACGGATCACCTACGCCAGCCGCCTTCATAAGATCGACCGAATTCTGAGGATAGTTTCAAGCGACTGAAACCGCAGCAATCGAGAACCGTTTTGTCTTATCCCTAATCTCAACAAGATTCCCAATAGTACTACAATTCACCAAGGGAAGAAAAAAGGAGTCTGTGTCATCTCCCAGCTGGGTACTCGCCCGTGCTCTAAATACGGAACCAAAGGGCAGGTTGATTCCTAAGGCATGGTCAGGTACTAACCATAAATTCCTCTTTCCAAATGTCAAGTGACAATACGGTTCTCTACCATTTAGCACCAGGGACTTCGAGCGGGGAAATGTAGGCCGAACGGCTGCGAAAACCGCGAGTTTCACCATGTGGGCAATAACCTAGTCGCGGTGCGGTCACGAAAGAAGGTAATCCGGGAGACGATTATGGCTCTCACGAATTCAAAAAGATACAAAACGCAGCAATAGAATCCATGCTGATTAAATTTCTGATCGCCAACCCCTTCCGCCCCAAGAGTGAATGTGAACACGCTAGTAATTACTTTTCAGTGAAAAATAAAAGAGGAGGGAGGAAATACATGTACTTCAGGGATTTGCGAGTGAAAGATCAAGTTATGCACAATTATTGAGAAGCTGCACTTCTGATGACATGATGAAAATGACGCAATACATTATTTAGAACGGAAAGAGGGAAAAAAAATATATTTCGAAGAAGTTTATTCATTTACCTACGACCTGAATTTTTCCCGCCTACCAGTATATCTCACGCGGTAAAAATCAAGTACCACGGCCGAGTAGATTGTATCGCGATGGGAAAATACGATAGAAGGAAACCGCTAATTAATTTTCCAAAGGTTAATTGCTTCACTCGCACACTGTATTTCGTGCGTAAGGTGGGATCAGATAGGCATATGTTAACATTTTTCCTAGTCTACCATTAATTCGACTAGTTTTCAAGGAACTTATTCCTAAGTTTATTAATAATTGCGAAGTGGTTAACAACCACCGCGGTGCGTTTCCTATTTGAGGCGATTTTCGACAATTACCGATGATTATCAACATTTACCAGAGGCGTAGGTGTATTTCCAAAAAAATATAACATCATCATTTCAAAATGGCACATTTACCGATTTACTGGCATCTTCTAAAGGTATCAGCCGTCTAATTAAATAAAACAGTTAAATTGAAGTACGTTGAGTGTCACCAGACGTTGAACAGTTACATTGACCATCCCATCTCATAGTGAATAATAACATTCATTGGTAAATGTTTGATTTTAATGATACATTCTTAAGTTTTTGGGCATTCACCAGGATTCCCGATTACCGTTAAGAACCGTCGGTGATTTTCACAATAACAACTTTTTGGCTTTCAACGCAATACAACCACCGCTAGTATTAGAGAATTACCCAAAGGAGGTAAGGACTTTTGAAGAGTCCAGAGTCAATTCAACAATCTACAAACACAGCGATTAAGTAAAGAGACAAATCGAGATCTTCCTTTTTCGAGACAATCTAGAGCTAAGAACTTACTTCATTTTGCGAGAAACAGATCAATAATAAGATAAATGAAAATCTTATTTTGCGATGCTAGCCAAATTTTAAAAATTAATTTTAACATTCTCATATAACTGCAATCCCAAAGTCCACCACAAAAGTTTACATTAAGTTTTCCTTTCTATAGTTAGAAGGGTTTTACTATTTTTAAATAAACCGCACAAACAAATGGATTAGTTTTCTGGCGTCATGCGGTGGAATTCGAACATTATAAAAAACAGATATTAACGATTTTCCACTACACAAGTTGAAATCTACGGTCTGGATTCGATGTATTACATCATGTGTATAATGTGTATTATGTATAGAAGACGGCACTTGAATTAATTTTGTTACCTGAAGATGGTGTCTATAAATACATAAAAACCCGGTTGTAGAATTAAACTTATCTAACTGAAATTTTTACAATACGTTCTTTATTAATCCGCACAAATTTTATCCCCAGAAATATTTTTCGTCTACATAATTAAAACAGTCGATCTTTCTTCATTAGAGAGCGCAAAATAATGAAAGAACATGAAACCGAGCAGTAAACACGTAACGTAGGGTCACTTTGTTTTATGAAACCAATTTCATTCCTAGCAAAATTAAGTGAATGTTTTCTCCGGTTGTAAACAAAGTTTCGATGCACACAAAAGAGAGCGTAGAAACGAACAAACTACAATATCCGTCAGACGGCGTGAAAATAGCTTGTCTCTTTTTGCAAATGCGGCTTCTTATACTCGACTCATATACTTCTTTTACTATTACAAACAGTAAGTGATGCTGACGCGGTCGGGAACACGTCTCCAACAATCTCCCTCCATTTATCCATCTCTCCCCCTCTTTAATTTCGAGCATTACATATGGCATCATCCTTGGTTAGAGATCGGTGGATCCAGTACAACTCTTCCTTGCAAAGATATTGCGTAAGGTTATGGGGAGGTGTAACGCCATGTGACCAGGCGTCACATGACTGGCTCGTGACCATTCGACTTTCAGCGCAAATGATTCACATGGTGCGGCAGACAGATGAGTCGGGCGTCAATAATTAACTCCTCCCTCTCATCCCGCCCCGTGGTCTTATCTTCCTCGGCCTAATCCCGGAGGCGACCTGCGCGAACGGGAGGGATCTCTTCCGTTCAAAAAAAAATTTGCCGACCCAAATACTTCAGAACGGAGACCCAAAGCTGACCTCGGAGCGCACATCACAAGAGGTGGAGATCCGATTATTAAAAAAAAATGGCCCATCAGCGCGAGAGAAAATAGACCCGTTCCATACAATAAAGGCGACGCCCTCATCTCTCAAAGCGGACTGTATAATTGATTCCGGCCTTCTCCACCGGAGGGGATGCGAGAGGAAGCACACGCCCTCCACATTACCGTTGGCAATCGACATGCCTCGGACGAAAGGATATAGGGATGTGCGGCCCAACATCGCAATACGAAAATGAGTCGGCGGGAGCAGCGACGCTTTTCGATATGGTGACATATCATGCAGTTTTCTGTGATATTATTCGAAACAGAAAATCATGCGATATAATTCGATATAGAAAAGTATGCGATATAATTCGATAGAGAAAAGTATACGATACAATTCGATAAAGAAAAGTATGCGATAAATTTCGATAGAGAAAAGTATGCGATACAATTCGATATAGAAAAGTATGCGATATCATTCGATATAGAAAAGTATGCGATATCATTCGATAGAAAATTATTCGATGTCATTCGGCATAAAAAGTATGTGATACCATTCTATGTAAAAAAATGATGCGATATCATTCAATAATCGATATTACCTCTTATTTATTACTTCCACTAACCTCGCGAAATCGATATTCCGAAATTTTTTATGACATAAAATTAAAGTACTAATGCGATATTCAAATTGTATTCCCCCACAAGGATCGCCGAAGACTTCAATTTCTCTTATCATAAATATGGTACGAATACTCAATACCTATCTCCCTAATCCCTTAAAAGCGATCCACAGGCACCTACTATTTCTGACGATTAAAAGATATTTTACCAAAAATTGCAGCTACTATACATCATGGCATACATATTCTATTCAATATAGGTATGATTTGACTATCGTGTCCACAGAAAATTGGTTACCATAACTGTTCTTAGATGTCCGAATCCAAGACCGTCTCCCAGCCTTCCAAAAGTCTCCTTCAATCTAAAGTTTTGACCCGCCAAAGGCTTACATTTCCCCACAAATATAAAAAAAAACCCTAAAAATGCCAGAACTGAAAATGCGGGTTATGTGCGAATAATCATCATCTTCGGGTGAATTTTCCACGTGGAAGTCTCTTTAACCGAACTATCAATGTACAAATGACCCAATTACCCAGAAAGACTCATTCTGTCATACAATAACATAACTTCACCGGAAGATGACAATTTAATGAGACACTGTTCCTTAATTGTAGGGTTTCATAAAATTTTGTTGGCCAACAACTCATTTCGACATGGAAGACATTAAAGTTACAAAAGAGTGAATGTTATTTGACGTAATTTGACTCAAAAGACACGTGAAAGACGATAACCAAAATGGTTCATTGTCGGACAAATGTCATGTCTTACTATAAAAAATATTCTCCCCTTGAAAATCGAAGAATATTAATTAGTAATGTCAATTCCTTTGCCAATATATTCCAAGAATATGACTTATTCAAGTAAAAACGCAAGGCCATAATGGTATATGACTGATATATAAACCGAATGTTTCAAAATTTAATTCCACCATGTAACATTAAACGCTAATGCTAACACGCGTTATACTTCATGCTTTCGTAAATTTCAGTTAACAAATAAAAACAGATGTGATAAAAATAATATTTGAATAGAAACATTTTCATGTAGAACTCTCTAAAAAAAAGTCATGATATCACCTCATCTCTAATTCCAATACAATTTCTGACGCAAAACATTGAATCAAAATGACTTATATCCATTAAGTTAGGTAAGATACATTGCCCACCACTTAGACGTAAGCTCCACGGGGCTAAACCCTATTTTAGAATAGTTGAAACAATTTGGTTTTATTTTCTTTCCGGGTTACTTGATACAGCGAGACAGAACAATTAGTTGCCATGAATGTGACTGTAGGTAATAAAATACAAATGGTATGTTCGTCGAGAGTCAGCAGCAAAATATGATATCGGGTGCATTTGTGGTCAAGGGACAAATTACGAGCGTCTTCTGATTGAAGATTCGCAAGAGAAAAAAAACAATTTGTTGGCCACTAAATTACTCGGATCAAAATCACGGAGCAATACATCCAATGCGGAAATCACGACTTACTTGTTTCGATGAGTTCCTTACACGTTTATCCGCCGAGCACCTCTGCCGTCAAAACTTAACGTACACCGCGATTATTTCAATCCGTCCCGCACGGGTGAACTGGAGATTCTGAACGTCCAAGTTTACTGCTCTCATTTGAATCACGCTACTGTTCCCCCAAGTACCCTGTCCTACCCTGAGCGCGTCCGGCCGGAAACACTGTTACGAATCACTTTGTTGGGAATACCGTGAGCGCACTCGGTTCACCGCAAAAGTCGCTGGATCCTCTTCCGCCCTCGTCCCCTCCCCCCCTTCTGCCTGTCGCTTTGTTCAACCGCTTCGTCGACGTAACTCCTGGAACGCAGTCGCTCTGCGCGGAAGCTGTTGAAACCTCTCCACAGAAGAGGTTTCAACAACTTCCTGTCGATTTGCGCGGGATGAAAACCCACGAACTCGGCGACACGTCAACGCTTAACGGATCAATGAAACGTGAGAGAGTGACAAATAATTCCCCACCCCCATTTAAAAAACCCGGAAGACCAACTACTTCCACGTGAATCGTTGCGTTCGGATTTTTGCGGAAATGCACCTCTTATTTCCGAAAGGCTTCCCCATTCTCCACCTCCGGCGTCGCAGGATGACGTCAAAGGGATGCGCTTGAACGTTTCCCGAAACTGAACTAACGCGGCTGCGTGAAATCAACGTTTCGCCCGTCAATAGTGACAGCATTGGCGACGGCGACATACCGTCAAAATGGAAGGTATATTGGAAAAGAATTCGAAGCTTTTGAAAAGCGCGGCACTGCTTGGCACTTCCCCAAAATACCCATATTTTCTCTCTGGCTTCTCCAAATTCTCAATCAACATTTTCTCTTACGGACTCCATTCACTTGCCGAATGATCCAAATGTGACCTAACTAAAGCTGAGTTAGCTATTTTTTTACCTTATTACTGCATTTCCCACAATCTAACGAAACTGGGTTTCTTTAACACCATAGTATTTGACCTGTTCTGAGTAACGTAATTCGATCCCAAACTATTTTACGTGTAATCTACGTCATGTTCCTCTTAAATGAGGTTGGATCGTAACAGCGCGAGTCAAATGTTTTCCACATTTCGTTTTTGCGCTGTAGAAAAATGATGAAATTAATGTAGCACCCTTTTCTGCATATTGCGTAAAAATGGAGAGAGTTTAATCTTTTCTGCTTGGGTTTTTCACCATAAGAACAATCACACTTTTCATATTTTTATCATTATTTCACATTTTTCATATATAAGAAACTTAAATACCCTTAAAACATTACTTCATAAAGGCATTCGTTTCAAATGAAGAAATACTTCTTAAGAGTGAGTGGAGAGCAAAACCTACGGAGTGCAATAATAAGAAAAATATTGGAATTGATTGACATATCCTGAGACACAACAGCTTAATGAAATCATTATTCATTATTAGCAGTAGTCAACCGACTTATGGCTGGTTTTTGATTGACCCTAGCACTATACTCTACTTTATTCTAAATCCATAACTAACACGACAAAAAATATTCTTAAGCCCGAAACTATATTTTACAGGCAACCATGCAGAATATAAATGGAAGAAAAATAGAGGATAAGGAGATACAGAGGACGGCAAAAATGAGTAGTAGATATTAGAAGGTGCTCGTGGAGGGGGATTGACTGAGAACAGAATGGTTAGGACAGCATCTGCAAACTAATCCTCGGATTGATAATCCAAGATGATAGATCGAACTCCAGACCTTGGCGTGGGAGTCCGGCGCGTTCTCAAGCAATCGCGCACACCCCATCGAAAGAGCAACAAACCATTGTACACATTACGAAGCGCCCTGGGTAAGTATGTACACACGGCGAACGGTCTCCTCTCCCGGCTGGTGGCGACTCTGGTGGGCGGGGCGGAAAAGCGGTTCCGAAAGTGGAAGATGAGATTGCAGAAGAGATTTGCACAAGGTCCCCGACGAATAGAGCGATAATAGCGCTTAGGTCATTGGAAAAGAATGAGGGACGGGCCTCCCTCACCCCGTCTTGCAAGAAGTTCCCCGCTGGTTCCTGAAGAAAAGCAGCCAGCCGGCTTCCCAAACGTGACTAAGGACCCACGCGCGTGAAATGGGGCCCGAATGCGAACATCAGTCCGAACAAATGAATGATTCTGGGGTATACTTTTTGTATGCAACGCGCGTGATACAGTAGTCGATATATTCTTAGGACATAAAAGCATAGCTGCCCACCGCAGATCTTCGGCAACCACGAGGGTGACTTGAAAAACTGAAAAAATCGAAGCACCACTGTTTTCTCGAGTTCTGAAAAGTGTTTACGTTCGAGGGGCGGCAATTTTCATTCCTCATCTTATCTAATGACGGATTTATACTTTGTATAATTAAGTTATATATTTGCACACTACCACATACCTCGTAGTCGGAGAGAGTTGAAATTTTGAAACACGAAAAAAACAGGGCGATTTATCAATACCGCAAGTAGCTCGTGTCAAAAAGTGCACATTCGAATGGCAATTAAAGTTCCATTGCATCACTCTACAGGCTGTGCATCATGTACCTTTGTTTTAGCGTTCACTGAATCTGTAAAATATCGTGGGTGTCACGATATATCTGGGTGTCACATTGGACCCTCCCAAAAACCATTTCAGTTTCTTCATTTGTATAATGATGATATTAGATTAGACACCCGTTCCTTACGGATACAGCTCTCGGCTATTTACCAGTCCTCGAAGATTCATTATATGGTCTTTTGATGGTAGAAATGTGCTATAAAATTCACCATTTGTTCAAATACCATAGGATGTTATCGACGTAATCTTATATTAAGTTTGCGGCTGTATTGAATTTAACTTGTTAATCGTGGTAAATTTAAGTAACGGGACTTGAGCATATGTGTTGAACATCAACGTGCTACTAAATCACTGTTTATCATTGTCGCATGTTTATTTCTAACTTTCCGTACGTGTTCTTGTGCCTAAAAATTATTTGGTATCGTAAAAAAATCACTTTCATTTTTTCTTAACTTCTGAAACATACTAACCCGCAAGTCACTGTTGAGGTGTACGGAAAAGGGTGATTCAAACCTTTTGAGACCGAACACACAAAAACAGCTTCATTATTTTTCACATATTAAAAGCAATTTGGCTATAAAATATTAGATCATTACATATTTAATATATTTTTCTTTCAATCAGCGAAATAAATGGCTTGATCAGTTGGCTGAGAACTGACTGACTGAAAGTCTGTTTTCATATTGGTTTTCCTTTAATTCAAATTTGCTGTCGAGTTTTACGGCCAGGCAATGCGAAGTTTCACCTTACGCTCAGTATTTGTAGCTCTTATCAGCTTTGTTTGATGGCTATATAAACCCACGGCACACTCAACAGAGATCCGTAACCTTCGAAAAATACCACCAACTCTGCCTTTAATTAATAAAACGAGAATTTTGCATATACGTACATCTGTACTGGAGGAGAATGCTGAAGATTAAATGGACAGACAAAGTAAGGAATGAGGAAGTACACAGAAGAGCAGAAGAGAAAAGGACCATAAGGAAAACTCTACAGCAAAGAAGAAATAGATGGATTTGACGAACATGGAGACACAATGGATTTATTAGGAATATAATAAAAGGAAAAAGAGAAGGGAAGATTCCACGAGGAAGACCAAGAGACATTTACATAAGACAAATTAAGAAGGATGTAAAACAGAGAAGGTATCACGGATTGAGGGAATTGACATTAAATAGATTAGAATGGAGGGTTGCAGTAAACCAATCCTAGGATTCAAATTCTGAGGATAATGATCATTATGAACCTATAGATGGGAAAAAATCTCGTCCAACATGACGATTAGCAAAAATGTAACGATTTTTCGGACGAATCAGCGCCTTGCATATTGTTATCACGTCCCTTCACCCCGATCGATATGACTCCGGATGAAGGAGGCTGAGATACACCGACTAACCAGCGGCCGTTTCCTCTGTATCCACCCCAACCACCCACCAACCCACCCGCGTCCAAATTGTTTTCCCAAATACGCCTTCTGCTTCCCTCCCACTAGGAAATTCCACGAATCCGAGACGAACCGAGGTCAAACCTCATAAATTTCGTGAGGATCGCAGTAGTCGCAGAGTCCGACGAATTTTTTTTTTTTTAAATCCTTAACGACGATCCCATCATTTTCCCGAGCCAGATTTCGTTTCTCTATCTACGATGGAATCCACTTCCATTTTCCCATGCCTCCAACTTCCACATTTTTTCCTCCCTCCATCTCAAGATGCCTCTGGAATGCAAAGCGTTCGTGGGCGAATGAAAAATTTAGCCGCTTCGATATCCAGAACGAAAAAGAAATACACAATCTACAGCTACACAATACCCTTTAAGCCCGTGGCGGAGGGTAAGGGATGTTAAGATACCGAAGCTGTTATTTATAAATACGAGCTTGCACACAAGTATTTATGTATGTATATCTAGACAAACATAAACACACGCACACTTAAACACATATATTTACGATATCTGCTCAACAAAGAGTGATACACTTTCATTCGCATAATTTATTGGGCAAAATTTAATTTTATGTCATTTTGTTATGTGTATTATTGCTACCTAAATGTTTAATATTGTTATGTGTATTATTGCGACCTTAATTTTCATTATTCTTATCTTTATATGTAATGTATATGATGCTGAGGTTTCATTTATATGGCTTCAATATTCCGTCAGTGACAGCAGTTGACATTTAAAACATGCTATGCTTACTGAAATGTCCCCCTGCATCATGCAATAATGAAAGTATTCTCTTTAAGATTAAATTTTTTAATTGAAAATAAGGAGTAATTACGTCTGTTTCTGTCATAATTGTGTATTGAACGAGTACTTAAACCTTCAAGTACTGCAATCGGTCTCTTGTTATTTCTTCCCGGTGGTCCAATCTTCCAACGTAATTCGGGGCCATAGTAATTCCCCAAGTGTCAAAAAAGAATTCGGTTTTCTTTATCTGTCTTAGCCTTGATTGTTCTATTCGTGAACCTAGCTGACATAAACGAAAATAAAGAAAGGAACTCGAACTATCTGCAATACTGATGGCCCGTTTTGTTTCACCTAAGATGCTTTCCCCATTACCTTTCACTCCAGTTTATTTATTTTCATGGTGCTTCGCACAGAAAGCAGCTTCTATGTCGGCGCGAAAGTCTCTTGGGTGCAGCCTGACGTGCGACCCCCTTTTCATTTAACACCGGCCTAATATCGACATCGGGTTTCCATGTTCCCCCATCTCCTCGAAAGGAAATAATGCCCCCATAAAAAAGCAGTGCGTTTCACGCTGGCTACCCGGCCATGGTTAAAGGGAAAATATCCGCTGCTCTCTTGAAACATTACGAAAAGACCTTGGCGGTTTGAGCTTACTTGTTTATTTCTATGGCTTAACCCCATTCAACGATCGTGTCCGTTTTAACCCCATTCGACACCATATTTTCTGACATTGATATTCCGGAAAATTCTATGCTGCAAGAAACACGCGATGTCACTTTTTCGCCAGGGGTAGGATCTAAGGGAAGAATATGAACCTCCCCCAAAGAATGGAATATCTTTAGCTTGAATAAAATTCAAAATATATATTACTGATTATTCCGCGACTAATTTCGAATAACTGCTTTTCCCAGAGCATATAATTATCTCATACCGGGTTTGTTTCAATCTCTAAATTAATCGATTAGATTCGCAACTACTAGGCACTGGTTTATGCCAATGCATAAAAGTACATATATCGTATATTAACGCAAGGTTGTTCCGTCACATTTTTCCCGTGCATCACTTTGATTTTATCATTGACGTTTAATGATTTCAGTTTTGATTCAATGTAGAATTGGAGCATTCAAAATCAATTGTATTTTTTAATAACTCTGATTTACACAAGCAGGTATTTGAAATTTTAAATTGGACCTAGAATCGTTTGAGGAGAAGAATTGATCAAGATCATTTTTGAGGGCATGGTTGACAGAGAGGTGGAGGAGAAGATGAATCAGGATATTGGATGACCTGAATAGGGAAATGCACTAGAGTGAAATGAAGAGAATGATAAGAGGAAATGTGGCAGTGGAGGGGCAAAAATGGCAAATGGTGCCGTACCTAATTAAAAAAAGAAGATACCTGATGAAGAGCTTCCTCATATTCTTAATAGCTCATCTTAACCTTCATGCACAAGGCACATGGTCTTAACAGGGTTAAAAAAGGTCGAGTGGCTTGGTAAGCTAATAAACCACTAGGCAAAATATCTTACTAAGATTATTCTTTATAAATTATTATCTATGCATACAGATAAATTGTTAAATTCAGTACAACTATCAAAGAAGACTAAGTATCAAAGTAAGAACTTAGGATACCTGAGAAACACGAGTGCCAGTTTCGCCAGAGATGTTTGTGGAGGATTACTTGTCATCGGGCAGAAATTAGTACGAGTAGAGAGCATTCATCAGTCAATGACCAACAACCGATTCACAAAAAGTCATAAAAATTCTCTTATAAAAACCAAACAAGCAGTATCCCGCAAAAATTAATTAATAATTGATTTTTTACTTCATCTACATCTACTTAATACCCCGCAAGCCGCCGCAAGGGCGTGTGGCGGGGGGTGTTAGGACACCACCCGTAATTTAGAAAAAAAATACTTAGACATGGTGAAGCCAATAATTTGATAAAAATAGCCCAGCGACTAATTGAGAGGGCCTGTGTAAACGTACGAGTATGACTGAAACGGTGGAACACAATAAAAATTTCTTGTTATGTACTCTGAGAATATTGTTCTTCTTGTTACTAGCAGAAGTCTCGCAAGCGTAGAGGTATTTTACACCTGGTATGTATAGCATTGAAATTATTAAAACTATTTACATTACTGTCCTTACATTACACATTTAATGGTAACTAACAATTACGCAGCCCTTAAACTTTGATGGCGCACGCCTTCTGTGGAATCGCTCCCGTTACACGCCCTAGCGGAGACTTATAGGACATCATGGAGACGTAGAATAATCTCTGAGTTCGTACAGCAAAATCTGATGGGGCAATACATCTAATACGGAAGCTACCAAGAAAGTTTAAAAAAAATATGAACTAACCCATTACAATGGTCATGCCAGCATTTAAATTTGCATAATCAATACTGTGGGCAGAAATTTGGTCATTTTACTTTTTTTCAAACCAAGCACCGATGACAAACACAAACCATCATGTCGTCCCTAGCACTTAGATAGAACTAATTAATTTATAAAGACTAACAGCAATTTAATATGATAATGCATTTTTCAAATAATTAATTTTGACCTCCGTACTGATTTATTTGTGCTTGGGTCGTGATCCCGGATATAATTTACTTTTCCATCAAGTTTACAAGTCGACAAAAAAGAGGATAAAAACCTCAAGGTCGAGAACCTAATTCTTCGAGTGTTCGCCCTCCCATCTCCAGGGCGCAAACAGTATCTCGCAGGGAGGAAACTGGGTTATCACCACCTGCTCTGCCTCGACCGTCCGGAAGTTTCGCGAGCATTGAATTAAGGTGCTAGAGGTCGAAGATCAACGTGCGATTGACCTTCGACCTGTAGACCCTTTCCGGAATGCCATCGAGATAAATCTCGCCAAAATCACATACGCGACAAATCCAGATGGACTAGAACGATCCACATATGCATACATTCCATGAATAATACGAAAGATGACCACAAAAAAATCTGCTGACTGAAATGTTAAAAATAAATAACTATCGGAGCGATGTTTTGCCAAGTAAAAATAATTTTACTATTCATTGTTATTCCCTTAATTCAAAAAATGAGCTCCATTAATTGATTTATTATAATAATAAAAAACCATTTTGATTGGCGCTTGGATGAGGCTATAATAGAGGTAAGGACGTTAGACAAGCTAGAAATGGGTTGGCATGTTGGGTTGGGTTGTTATTTTACGAGAGACAAAGAAATGTATTGTTTTTCAGTCAATGTCCATACAAAACCTACCTTCAACGGCATAACAATAATAACTTTAATTATTTCGGTAATATGTAATTACAACACACAGGAGGGATTCATTTTCTTTCTCGGTAGTATAAGAATAGCTAAAATTGTAACAGGAATTAAAACATTTTGGTAGATAGGAATATATTGTAACGAATCGATTAATTCAACATTGGGAGAGCAGAGACAACAAAGAAAAAAAATTATAATTTCGTAATCCTAGGGGTGCATTGTTTCCACGAACCAAGTTTCGATAAGTCGATATTTTATCCTGCTTTGGGCGTATTTGCCGCACGAAACGAGAGCCGTCAAAATATGGTACCCCTGAATTCATATTTTTAATAGCAATAGTGTTTTTATTATGTCTTCACGATGGAGAAATGCCTCAAAGTGAAGCAAAGCACCGTAAATCTTAATAGGGCAGTAATTGGAGGAGAATGGATATATTATCATTATTAGGGGCATTACAACAATAATTTCGCTGGCGAAAAAATCATTCTAATTTAGGATAATGATAATGAATACTCGAAAAAAGAACGCAAATAAGAACAAGAACGGACTTAATTGTTTGACGTAGCGCAGTATAGCTCCGAACCCTAGCCTCTGAGGCAAGACGACAAGCAGGAGATAAATAGACCTTCGAAACGTACATAGCATAGTAAATCAGCATTAAGATGATAATTATGAGGTAAAAAAAATTACATATGGCGGGAGAAGAGGGAGGAAGTTCCTAGGAAATTCGAAAAAGGTAGGAAGGGTGGATGGATGAGATATTTACAAGGAGTGGGACGTTCAAGGGAGAATTTTAGGTAACCGATGAAACGGAGGAGGGGAGGACATATTTAGAACATCATGAAGGGTATTGAAAAGAATAAAGGACCGAAGAAGGAAAAAATCAATTCTGATAAAACATGAGTCTACTAGACTGGGATAAAAAGCAGATAAATCCATTACGATGCGCATTAACAGTCAGGGACAGAAAATGTACACAAAATCTACTACTACAGGAAACACTATATTAGCAAATTGACGCAAACTATTTTCAAATAATTATAAACCTTCATTCAAGTGATTGTTTCAGAACCGTAAGAAGACACTACCACGCGTCATTACGTGCATGCAAAAAAGTGCTTTATCTCGATTTTTTTTACCTTAAATCCCAGGTTTCAAGGTAAATATGGACGCTGAAAGATCCCACGCACCGAGCATTTTAAATTCACGAGCCATGATTTTGGAGAGTCATCGTAATTTACAAACGCACAACTTTCACTTTAAAGTCGAGGTCTTATTACAAGAAAGAGACGAGAGATTTTTTTCTATACGCTTATCCCTACGGTCACACCCTGGGCCCCCAGGCGTAAAATCTCTCGTCACGCTGATTTGCATGTGGACAATTGGAAAACAGAAACTCCCCTGTTTAGAAGGAATCGACCACCCTACAAAGTGAAGGGAACTTCTTTAAGAGTCGTTTGTCCTTACTAACCTTCCACAGGCCCCTTCATTTAAACCAAAGACGATAGGGGTCGAAGGGGACCGGCTGGGAAGTTGTTTTGATATTCGGCCCCGATTAGAGGACTACCTTGCGCGGCTAGCGTGACGGTGGCAGGGTTGCCTCTTCCATTTCGGGCCATCCGAGGGGTATTTATTCAGGTACGCCCTTATCGGTTTGGATGGTCTTACGAGATAAAGCCGAGTGTTTTGGTCTGGCCGCCCAGTGCTTTTCACAGACTGTTGAGGATGCACGTGTTTCAGTGGCCCCGATCAAACGTTTCCTGGAAACCATTGGTCTGCAGGTGCTGGACACACGCCGCGCTCGACAGGGATGATTGATAACGTTTTCATACTTCGACGTAATTTGAACAAAGCAGGAAGAGTTCCACAAATGGCGAAGAAATCCACTCCATTGAGAAGTCCAACTCTTTTTACACATCTACATAATACCACGCAAGCCGCCGCAAGGGCGTGTGGCGGGGGGTGTTAAGTCACCAACCGTAAATAGGAAAACTCAAAAGCCAAAAATAAGGAGTGATTACAGTCTCAAACAAGAGCTTTTTTCCTAAAGTGGAGTATTAGTTTCGACCTTGGCTTCGAAGTCCATCCTCATGCTCCATCCTTAGATGAAGAACGCACGCAACGATAATCTTCTATTCACCTGAATATGAAAACAGAGACTTCGATATACCTGTATGTACTCATCAGCTGGAAATTTGCTTTAAGTTCAGATAGTACTATGTTCCATTTCCACCATACAAACCCTAGTAGTAGTATTTAGGGGAGGCGACCGACAGCTGAGGTCATTTCCGCCATAGGGGATGGACAGGAAAGGATGAAGGGTGGAGAGAAACCCGGCGTCGGCATTAGCCTACCCTTTACGAAAGGTGCCAAGGGGTCCGCAGCTTAACGTCCCATCCGACGGACGGCGTACTCACTCAAAGTGCCCTCCTCAAAGCACCTGAAGTAGGGATCGAGATACCTCTGAAATATATTCAACACCGCCGGGATTTGAACCCGGGCCCTCTGGGTGGGAAGCCAGTACGGTAGCCACCGCACCAATCCCGATCCCTTACAAACCCTATATTCTTCCAATTAGTGAAAAAGTGTCTGACGGTGAAATTAGATTCATGCAGAACTATTTACCATTCAAGGGGTTCGCTACCGGGATAGGCATATCCAAAAATAAATCAAAAACTTAGTAATATTCCGCACATCTTAATATAATGAACTGACCGGTTTGAATTGAAACACTTCATCAGGTTACTGGTCGAAAAGGTTGGTGGTAGATCCCAGAGAACTCAATCCAAGTCTGTCTGTCTCTCCGCCTCTATTTCACACACACACACACTCTTTTAAATGTTATAATGCAAATGGAATCGATTGTTATTCAATGGTTTGGGAAACACTACACGCGTTAACCAGCCAGAACAAGGGAAGTGCGCAGCCACATACACTTTCTAGTCAGTCTAGGCAATTCCACGTTGATGAACGTGAAAGTAACGACGGGGAATTCCGTATGGGGTCGGGTGTATGACAACACGACACGCAAGACGCTAATTCTTATTCGGGAGAGATAAATGATAAAAATGTGTCAAAGCCATTGTCTTTTCCGCGTCGGAACAGCTGGGACAAACTTTCTAACTCTCGACTTGTCTAACGCAATTATTCCCAACCATTCACTACTTGCGTCACTAATTTTCCGACCTAACTCTCGCGTCCATTCACGACTATCGAGTTTTAAACCGTGACCGTAATATTTGGCGAAGTAAATTGAATAAGAACATATTTTTGCCATCGATTGAACAAAACATCACACAGACTACATGATGACTCACAACTGCAAGCCATTTCCATTGTTAACACTGACTATGAGATCTATATTTAGGATTCAAAACAATTCGCACTGCGTCATCGTTCCACACAATTCTAACGAGTCACCACGGAAACGAAAGAAAAACTTTCCCACCAAAAATTAAGTTAGCAGGAGGAAAGGGGGAGAGGGGCACCGATTAAAGTGAAAAGATTATATCAGACTCTTTCTCATGCGCGTTAAAGGAATATTTATTAAGTAATAAAAACTGCCTAGGGAAACAAGTGAATTCAGGCTTCCACTGCGACGCCTGGATTCCCCCACCGAGTGAGAGACCCGGTAGAGGTGCGCGAACCCAAGACACGAAGTCGAAACAGTGTTTCTAGACGTTTTTTTTCTAGGAAAATATAGGAAATTGGGGGCATTCGACGCGCGGTTTAAGTTCACGGCACCCAGATCCTCCTCGTCCGCCCACTCGAGGCCGAAGTCGAGTGGTTTCTTTCCGAAGCTAAGCGTAATAATGCGCCTGCCCTTTGCGTATGACATCAGAGCCTGACACACAATGGGCAGCTTTCAAGGTGACTCCCCGGAGAGAGAAAAAACGGGGAAGAGAGAAGGGGAGGAAAGTGGTCATGCGGGAAGAGATAGAAGCGTGGCCTCCCGAGTTTAGGGGCAAGTGGAAGACCACGAACGAGAACTCAACTCTGGAAGGAACTGACCTCGCCAGGACCAGGACACATGGCGTCCGCAAAGATTCGTCTATCCGCTTTCTTTGATAGAGCCTAGTAAGATGCCATCCAAGCAGAAGAAAAACCACTATCAATAGAAAATCCAATGCATTTCTACCCCGCTAAATAACTTTCCTCGGCTTTCCATAAGAAAATAGCGTAGTATGAATAGAAATTTATCCATATCTATGAAAACAGAGAAGGGACGTGGTGGTCAAGAGTCCTATGAGTGAATAGCACAGGCTACGTTGCCCGCGACACCTATGGGAAATCTCAGCTTCACCCAAGCTGTGTGATTTTTCGGGTATCAGATCTTCCAAGGAACCCACAGGCGGCACAGAGAAAGGAACTGCCCACCCTCTTTCCCGGATGTGTGAATTTCACACGTCGTTGAGCTAAGTATCAGGTGAACTCTACCCTTGCCAATTAAACCAACCTTCGTCTTGAATACCCTTGGTTATGGAAACAGACAGATTTACCTGGACAGTTGGAGGTATCCAATAAGAAATCTCCAAATTTCCAAGGAGGAATCTGGAAAATCCTTGTATTGTCCTGCTAGGAGAGTTAGGATTTGGGAGATTTTTTTGCTGGAAAGGTAGTGCACATGAAAACTCAAATATTGAGTTCACAATTTCTAAGATAATGTGCCCTGGATGATAGTAACAGCTGAAAAACGAAAGAAGCAATAGAAGGAAGCTAGTTCCATACAAGTAGTAGTAGTTTTTACGGGAGGCGACCGACAGCTAAGGTCATTTGGGCCATTAGGGATGGGTGGGGAAGGAAGGGGGAGGGAAACAGCGCTGACATTAGCCTACTCTTAAGGAAAGGCGCCAAGTGGTCCGCAGTTTAAAGTCACATCCGACGGACGGCATACTCAATCAAAGTGCCCTCCACGAAGCACCTCAATTAGGGATCGGGATACCACTGAAAAATATCTGCCGTCTCCAGGATTCGAACCCGGCCCTCTCGATGGGAAGCCAGTGATTTAGCTACCGCACCATCCCGATGCCCTGGTGCCACACAAGAATAGTGAAAAATTTATATTGTCATATGCAGAATTACTTCAAATATTGGGCAAAGAAATAAGGTAATGGAAAACCTAAAAAAATATGGAAAATAAATTAGGCAAAACCGGAGCAAGGACAGTTCATCAAAGACTGCAAATTAAAGAATAAAACTGGGGAGAAATTACAGGAGACGACCAAGCATGAATTGAGCGAAACGTCTGATGGAGAATGTAAGTTGAAGGAAATATGAAAGAAAGGAATGATTGGCAGGGAAAAGAATATAGCAGAGAGCTGTGATAAACCAATCCTCGGATTGATGGCCCGTGACGATGATAAAGACCCGCTCAGCGTCGAGCCAAGATGTTCTGCCGAGGCTGGTCCGAGATACTCGTAGTTTCAAGACAACATTCTGCTCGCCCTACTCGCGCACAAGTACTCGATGAATGCTCGAATGCAATCGGATTGGGATCACGATGGTTAGGCTCTCACACACCCTTTGATATCCCGTTAATACCCATTTGTAAATGAATGCATTAAATTCATTTCACCGAAAAACAAAAGCCCTCTGATACGTACATACAGTTGTCACCTCAAACGTCAGTGCCCCATGAATGACAAAATATAAACAAAAATCACAGCTTACCATACAGCACTCGAGGTTTTTCTTAAACTATGGTTGTTGATTTTTTCCTTACCTGAAAGGAACAAGAAAAAATAACGGATTAATTAATTTCACTTAAGACTTTCATGACTATAGTTACCGTCGATTAGAAGGAAAATAAAAAATACTAATTGAGACTATGCAGAAATATATTTGCCCGATCGACCACTGATTTACCAATCAACCCGATGGAGAATGGCTATTACCCGAGTGGTACATACTCCATTTCTCATTTAAAAAAAGGTTTCAGTTCGTATCGATGAGATACCAAAATGCAATAAAACGCATAAATAAATGGATGTACACCCAAAACAAGACTTACTGTTTAATCGAGCCACTATTTGAAAATATGTATACCTTTTTCAAGGAACAGTTGCCGATTGATAGAATATTCTCAATGAAGCACACGGTGCTTCACAACTTTGACACCTGCGTCATTCACGAAGACGCATGATTCACAATGGGATTCACATCGCATGTGTCTTCTCTTCATGGCCTCGACCTTTGACGAGAGAAGTAGATCTCATTGCATGCTGTTTTCAGTTTTTCGGACTAATAAAATTTTCTTAAACGGCTTAAAGGACAGATTCGGTGCAGGCTGTTGAAATAGGTGATTTTTCCAGAAATACAAGGTCTCGCTTTCATTTCGTTTCAATAGCGTAGACCTAAATTCAAACCCCATTCATACTCCAAAAGGAGTTCAAGATAAAAAGGTGAAAGCCGCGATTTATTGTAAAAAACACACAACAACTAAACTCCTATCCAAAAAAAGCCACGCCAAACGAATTAAGTAGCATAATTACATATACACAATACCCCCGCAAGCCGTCCCAAGGCCATGAGGTGGGGGGTGACTAAATCGTAACATGTTCCTCTTTAAATATACTCAGGGGCATGGGTTTGATTTTGTTATGATTACGTATCTTGCGAGAGAAGAACGAGGACTTGAGTTTGTCGGTGATGGTGTTTATCTCTGTCATGTTATCCTTGAGGTCAACTCTCGGTCAGTTTAATTTGGGGCATACTAATTCCCTTATAGTCGCATGAAAAATCGGATGTGCTGTTACAATCTAAACGCCTTAAGTCTGGCCTGCTCTCTCCGGGAATCATGTGACTCACAACCAAATCCCTCCAACATAACCGCCACTAACGCCCTCTTTTTCTAGTGATATCTAATAATTCCAGTGGATTTTACCTGAACTTTTCCGATTCCTTGATGAAAGATTTCGCCCATAGAACAAAGATACTTGCCGCGTATTCCAAATGCGGTCTTACTAAAACGTGCAAGAATTAATGATTCAGTTTTTCATAAATTTGAAGGTCTCCTAAGAGCAATGAAAATTACGCGCTGCATTTAACCACGTAAGTTGAATAAAAAGAGTAATTGAAGAACAAAAAAAATCCATATTAGGTTCAAACGAAGTAACATGCCATTATCAAGTAACAGATGTTTCAAACTATTACTTTTGTTCGCGGGAAAAGAAATAATTATGAGGAATGGAATACTGTTTAGGGTACAAGATAAATGCTTCAGGATGCTTGATAAATGCTTTAGGGTACTTGAGAAATGCTTAAACGCATAACTTTCCTAAGTTATGCCCTATCGTCGTGGACTTGTATACGAATTCGCCGGAGAAAGAAGTTAGGAACAAAGCGGGATGCGTCACTTCTAAAGGCAGGTATTACTTCATCTGCTCGATTAATCTTCCGTTTATAGGCAAAATATCTCATGCCGTCGTCGCCTGTATTTGAAATCACTCTCAAAGGCGGGAGCAAACGACGATGATCCTTATTCGAGCTGCCTGAGGTGGATTAATGTAGAGGAGAATTTAAAAATATTTAGGGTATAGTTACGGGATTTTACGAATATTCAGAATTCCTCCATTACCAGCCACTCTCGTTCTCAATTCGAATGAGAGCTGGCTTCTGATTTGAACGCTAAACGCTGCATACCATTCCGATGAGAATGATAGGGAATGGATGGATATAGTATGGAAGAGGGAGAGAAGACCAGAAAGGGAGAGAAGGATGAAAAAAATGGAAGGGGGGATCACAAGCTGTCCCCGTCAGGACTTGGTTGTCATACTGGATTGCTTGGACCGATGCCCATAATCCTGCCATTTCGAACGAATATCTTCCCCATCCCCCTCACCCCTCGGTCGCCTTCCACGTCTACGCACGACGATCTGCTCCTTTGATGGGTCTCTATAAATCCCTACACCCAAACCATATGGACGCTCACGCTCCCGATTTTATGATGAGTTCTCTCACGTTTCTCGGCTTTCCAGACCTAATTCTTCAACTGATGATTTTATTGAGCGACGCATAACACTGGCGGAGGGCACACCATATCTTCAAAATATCGTTCGGAAATCTACGCGTGGCCTTAACTCGTATCCCACCGCTCGATTCTTCAATCGACCGAAGGATGGTTTCGGAGCGAATATACTGGATTTTTACCCCAAAAGATCTCGGTTCCAATCCCGGTGGTGGCCGGATTTTTAAGTGTTATCCCAGGAATAGCTAGCGGTTCTGGAGAGCACTTTGAGTGAATACGCCGTCAGTCTCATGTGACGAATTGTAAACACCTTGCCGTCTTAAAGAGCTCGCTTTTTCCGAAGCCGAGTTTTTCTCCAACCTTCTTCCATTCCTATAACACCGTATCCCTGCCACATTACCCACCTATCCCTCCCGGCGCAAATGAAATCTGCTGTCGGTCGCCTCCCCTATTAACTACAACTAATACTACTTCTATCCACTGACACTATCGCACGTCCGCATTATTTCTCTCCCCTTTGATTCTATCATTAACTTCTCGTGTGGAACAGATTTTTCTTCTTCTCTATTCAAACTCCCAACTTTAACTTTTCAATGGGGAGAGACGACAGTGTTCTCCCAGAAAACTGTCACAAGTCAAATCCGTGAGGATAAACGTGCTGATTTCGTGAGGGAAAAGGAAATTGAGTTACATCCAAATTTCTATCAAGTAATTGGGAAATACTTTGGAAGTCATTTTCATCTGCTTTGATCTCATTTTTGTGGTAGGATGATCGTATAGGTAAAAAAATTGTACTGTCCCACAGGATTTTTAATAGCCACATATGGTTTCAAAGTTACTACGACATTATTAAGGTGTTCTGAAAATGACCGTTATCACGACTAAGTAAGAGAAAACCGCAATGGTTACGACCCTAGCAACATCCTTTCACGAAAGAATGCAGGAAACTTTCGATTCAACTGGAGAATGGTACTTTACTTTGCATACACTTAACAAATTCAATAGACGCTGGGCTATTATATTTTTGTCATATAATGATCGATGGTAATAAAATCCAAATTAAGGGCTAACGACGGACTTCTCTTGATCCTTGTACCTTCCTTTACGTTTATTATCTTTGATAGTTGTGATTACTATTTCCACACATCTTTACTGGGATAGACTTAAATCTATCTTTCCCCTTCACTGTACAAAACGTATTAAAAACATCTGGAATCGCGCTCCCTGAGCTCGTGGGTCTCGATGCCGAGTCGCCGCTAACCGGGGGAAAGGACCAAGTGGGACCCACCCTTCCCCACCCACACGGGTGCGCTCGGGAATTCATCTTCCCCATTTGCGGCGGTCGCCGCGGAGGAAAAAACCAGAGGGCACATCACCCTCTTTCTCCGCCGATTAACTTCCTTCTTCCCGCATCGCCGAAAACCATCGAATGGAATAATCATCCCCCATTCTTCCCCTTACTCTTGCGCAGGGAGAAAGAAGATGGGAAAGAACTCGAAGAGGCGTATGCAGACAGAATGCACGCCTACGATATTTCCCAGGGTATATCAGACAGAGGCAGATACAAGATTTTTACGAAAAGTGACGCGTTTTGTACGCGAATATTAACTTGCGACACCCAATAAACGCAGGCTGTAAAATTTTTCAATCGCATATATAAGCTGAATGTTTCCCGATTATTGCCTCAAATTCAAAACTTAACAATAAAAAAGACTTGAAATATAGATGAATGTATATTCTAGGAAGTGTGATGAGGATAAAACATGGTAAAAACATCATTCATAACAAGGTAGTAAAAAATTCATTTTTTATCGAACTATTTATATTTGTCACGAGATATTTAGATAATGTTTCCTCATTAACTATAGCAAAAAAATATATTCCTACTCCACAGGGTCCCCCTGCGCCTCCAGCTGCATTTGTCCCTATCCTGCCTGAGGTTCCATTTGTCAGCTCTCTTCGAATATAAACCGTCAATAGACCAGCAACCAGAGTTAATCGCAACTTGTATGCAATGCTACAAACCCAAAAAAAATTGGAGTTAAATTCGAAGCCCGACGCAGTGAAATGGAACAAAAATGCTGAACTTAATAATTAAAAGCAATATGATAAAATTTTAAGATGAAAACGTATCCTCACTTTGGTGATATTACAATCCAAGATAACCTGAAATATCCTGCATTGAAAATAGGGCGTGGAATGTCTAGATATGTTGACGAAACACATTAAAGCAACGCGAGTTCAGAAACTTCAACAGTCTCTTGGCGAATATTTCCCTTTCTTGAATAGATACGAGAACGGAACAGAAAGAAGTATCACAGAATTAAAATTAAATTTTAATAGTACAGTTTATGAATTACGCTTCCATATTCAAAACTTTACGGGCTAACATGAAAAACGAATTTGAATAGGAAAAAAATGTCTACGAAACACGCCTGGAGTTAAAATAAAAATGTAAGTATGATGAAAATGTTTTATATATCTTCAATACTCGTAATTCAAGCTATCCCAAATCTCTCGATGAATTTCTAACCTTTCATAATTCAATTGATATTAAGTTTCCGTGAACAGATAGAGAGAAACCGGGGGGAGGGGGGATGAAATGAAAGAATCTTTTTATTTGGAGGCCAGGCAAAATTACAGTTTACCGGAATTTTCATTCGGAAGGTAGGCACGCACATTTGAGTTTCCTTTCTTACCCTAAAAATACCATTAAAAAATCCGCAGACTACTCTCAGGTCGCGGATTGTGATTTGCAAAACGCAAACGCAGACTTTGAAGAATTTTTTTTACACGGAGCACGCCATCACCGATACTTCAGCGGCAGAATTCACCGCATTTCGATGCACAAAAGGCGACGAGCGGAGCCGGGATCGGAGTGAAAGAGGCGAGGGATCGTTGGGGTATTTGCTAACGCGACCTGGGGAGGGTTGAGGGAGGAAAAGAGGCACGCCCCTCGAGAGAGAAAGAGAGAGAGAGAGAGAGAGAGAAAGGAGGGTTACAAACAGACAAGGGAGGGGGGAAGAGAGATGAAAGACTGGTAGGGAAAGTACACGCATCAATACACCAAAATATTTGGAATTTTTAGTCATCATACGACCCTTGAACGAGTACCCAATGGACGTTTCCGAAACGTTCAGAGAAATATTTCAACCGGTCATCGTGTACGTCAAATTTATCGAGAAAATCTATTATTCGATTACCAAACGTATTTAGAGGGCAATCAGTGTGGTAGACACTTTCGGAAAGAAAAAAATTTTTCCAAGATAGTAGAATAGAATATAATATAATAGAAGAATATAATATTTTTCTCAAATTCAGTGGTTAAAAAAAAACAAAACTGTGATGACTTTTTCGACAGATTTGGTAGACACCACAATGATGAATTGAAAACTTTCGTTCCGACTTTTTGGGAACTTTCATTCCCGAACAGATTCAGGCATTTCAAACATTTTTTCTCTCTTTCGATGATCATCAGGGAAAAATTATCAACGGGATCGAAGC
Organism: Hetaerina americana; assembly: GCF_022747635.1. Classification (NCBI taxonomy): domain Eukaryota; kingdom Metazoa; phylum Arthropoda; class Insecta; order Odonata; family Calopterygidae; genus Hetaerina; species Hetaerina americana. Next base: position 71,102,189 of record NW_027287427.1, read on the forward strand.
GAAAATTAAACAACTACGTTCGCTAAATGATCCATTGAATAAAAAAAAGTTTCAATGCCGCACGACATCGGGGGCGATTTTCATTATGAACATTTCTGTATCTCACTCATGAATTCCCGTTTTCGAGCATTGGAAACTGGCATTGCTAAGAGTTTTAATTAAAACCACATTAAAAATTAAGAATAAATAAATGAAACCACATTGAAATTGCTATAGGAACGGGGCAAGGCAAAACGTGGAAATTTGGAGGAATTGGGATGAGAGTCCATCGATTCACGAAGAGAGCAGGCAACACGAGACTTTTAGAAAGGTACAGGAAACTTTATATATATAATAATATAAATATAATATATATATATTTATTATTACATTATATTATTATACATTACATAATAAGATAGGTATATGTGTGTGTGTATGTATATACATATATATATATATATATATATATATATATATATATATATATATATATATATATATATATATATATATATATATACCTATCTTATTAATAGAACGCTCTTTGGTGACGCACAAATATGTAAAAACATCGATTTAGATATATAAGCAGAGAAACACAAAGAAAGGACACTCACATTTGCAGTTTTGACGTTTTGACGGTACGGCCGTCATCATCATAATGCCTACGCATGTGTGTGTGTGTATATATATAAACAAATATGTACATACATAAACATATATGTGCATATTCACATTTATATGTAAATATATATACAATATATACAAATGCATAAACATATATATATATATATATATATATATATATATATTTTCATTAAGGGTGGAAGGGGGAAATTATTCATACTGAACTTAAAAACTTACGATAGCATTTTAAGGATTTAAGCAACTTGAATGAAATTAGAACAGGTATCTACCGGATGTTATTCAAAAATTTTATTCATAAGAGCCTCTAAGAATGCTCATACGTAATTTCTTGATGTAGAAGATTCGATATTCTTGGAGAATAGAAAACATCTTCCATAATGAACTCAAAAGAATGATATACCCCCCCCCCCTAGCACTTCTATGCCTCATTCTAAGAATACAATTGAACAGAGGTACGGAACATGGACATGCACAAGTTTACTTCAGAAGCGATTTTTTCTGGCTTATTGCTTCTCCGATAGGATTAATATGATATACGAGGGTCATCCGGAAAGTAGTACCCGTTCGTGCCGCATGAAGTGCTGACGACGCGAGTAGCCGCTGGACGAGGTCAGATAGCTTCAGTGGCTTGTCTGCCTTCTCTGAGCCAAGTTGCGTGACGCTAGCATTGCCTGTGTTGTTTCTGTGATTGTTTACAATGTTTAAAAAAATTGAGAACGCCGCCAGTTGTGAAGTGAGGGCAGTGATTAAATTCCTCAATGCAAGAAACGTTCGCCCATGTGATATTCATCGCCAATTAAAGGAGGTGTATGGAGACAATGTAATGGACGAGTCGTCTGTTCGGCGGTGGTGTCGCAACTTCAACATGGGGAGGGGGAACACACACGACGATGAGCGTTCGGGGAGACCGTCTGTCATTACAGACCAACTGGTGAGCTCAGTTGACGAATTCGTGAGGAACGATCGGCGCGTCACAATTGATGACATCTGTGAGCATTTTCCCAATGTTTCTCGAACAATTGTTCATGAAATTGTTAAACACCATCTGCATTATGCAAAAATTTGTGCAAGATGGGTCCCTCGCGTATCTCAATGAGCTGGCGGCGAAGGACTATGCAGCAGGAATACAGAAACTTGTCACACGTTATGACAAATGCCTTAATTTGCTTGGAGATTATGTTGAGAAGTAGTTTAAAGTATCCTCTTTCAAATAAAATTTTTTATGTTTGTTAATATTTACTTTTGTCTTTTTATTTCACGAACGGGTACTACTTTCCGGATGACCCTCGTAGTTACAAGCACTATGCCTCACGTCATATTGTGCTGCTAAATGGGAGGAGAGCGGCGCGGGGATGTAACTAGAAGGGATTCAACAAACAAACATTTAAGTGGCACCAGCCATCGTCGAGGAAAAGGTCGGGACGGCCAAGGAGCCACCCGCGCATAATCCGATGGATTCCCTCTTTCTTCCACATCGGTGGCACTGAGTAATTGAAAACCATGGAGATCACTCTAGAGATCGTTGCTCGCCGCGTGAGTATGGGCTGCACCCAGTTTTGCACTTAATTTTCAAGTTGGTGAATAAAATGGAATGATAACGAAACGTTCGTTATTTGCCTGACCCTCCTCTCAACTCCCCGACTGTGTACACTTGTATGAACAACCCCCTGACGAGCCGGTTGAATGAGGACGCCTTGCTATGAAAGCGTATCAGCGTTCGAGCACTCGCTCAATAATAACGCAGCGATAATCACCTACATCTGTACAATATTCCGAAACCCGCCGCACGGGTGGTGAGGCAGGGGGAGTTAGGACAACAAGAATGTATGCATTTATTTTATATATATATATATATATATATATATATATATATATATATATATATATATATATAACTGACTGTGGTCAGAAAATTGGTTAAGTCCTATAAAGGAATGTCATATTGAAAAGTGTAAAACAACGGGGGAGACATTTTGAATTTATCAAAGGGAGTGTTCTGTTCGCCAAAGGGAGGGCCTGTTCGGGGGCGTATTTTCGGATTGGGAGATCCCAATCAGGGAAGAGTTATTGCATGAAGGTGGTTACTGATCCTAATATTTAGGGGCGTGGCATACACTCTAATTTAGAAGGCAGGGCACAGTTGGAACTTCAGAAGGTAAACTATATTATTGGAAGTGCACGAGTAAGGGGGTTGAGCTTCATTTGTGGGTGTTTCTCTACGGTTTTTTTAGGTAGCGCTATATCGCATCTGCTTTTACATTATATATGTATAGATATATATATATATATATTATATATATTATATATATCATATATATATAATATATTATATATATAATATATATTATATATATATATATCATATATATATATATAATATATTATATATATATATATATATATATATATATATGCTCTGCATTCATTTTTCCTTGTCCTTACAATTTCCTCAAAAAAATCTTCTCTCCTCCAAAATGTATATATATAATATATACATATATATATATATACATATATATACACACACACACATATATATATATATATATATATATATATATATATATATATATATATATAACATAGAACAGAAATAAAATAGATCAAACTTAAAAGGACACATTTTAGATTGTTTGAGCTTTCGGCCTTCCTCGAAGCCTTCTTCAAGTAAGACTGAAAATCGGAGGGAGGTTAGGGGCCTGGGGGGAGGAAGGTGCAAGGAATGCTGGGAGGGGAATTGAAGATGGCGGGAAAGGGTGGGAATTTTAAAAGATCGGAAAGCTAGTGTGTACGCAGTTTCTCAGAGAATATACCACACGTAACCTTATTCGCATTCCTGTATCCATAATTCATTTGTCTTAACAAAGTTTCCCACCTTTGTCGAGAAATTTCATTGCCATTGTTCAACATTGACCTAAAAAAAAGACGTGGTAAAACTATTTGCTCTTTAGTTAAAGCCTTCAGTTACTCAATCATTGAGTGTAACCCGAAGTTCACCGATAAAACATAAACTATAAAACTGGCTCACAAAAAAGATAGGTAGAGTGCCTCATATGCACTTCTTCATTGTTTAAGCGTAAAAAACACAAACAATTGTCGAGAACGATACAATTTTGTGCCGTAAGCCATTTTGTGACGTAGGCCGTTTGCCGAGCCGTGAGTAATTAACGTTCTAAAGTTATTTTCTTACATTTATCGCATTTGTCTTATGCTGATCGTTGATCAAGCTGCAAAACTTGACCATCTTACTGCGAAACTTTTCCTTTTGAAGAGACTGCTAAACAAGTCACCATACTTCACTTTGGGGCCGCTCGCTCCGGGACATAACAGGTGCTTGCGTAAATTGCAACTGCGCACGAAATTTCACTTTATACTTATCGATCGAGGAATGTATCGTATAAGGAGGTATCCAAAACTCTCATTCGTGAATTTTGTCCTACTCCAAAGACTACGGATCCCCTACCCTCCGAATATAAATCATTATGAATTGCCTTGTCACGTCATAGGAGTTGCCAAGAAGACGCAGTCGCAACGAACTCTTCAAAGCGACCTTTGATTTTTTTTGTTTTCTGTTTCCTCTTCATTTCAAATTTCTGCCCATATCTTCCAACTTACGCTCCTCTTTTCCTACTGGCAAACATCCTAGATCTGCTGCCGATAGAGTCCATTCTAACCTAGACCTTAAATTCCAAAGAAACTGCGGGAGATGCCGCAACAGTAACTTTTAACGGAGTCATCCGCTAATGTGCATTTCAATGCAACAATTTCAGAGTGTAAAAATCATTCGCCTTGACTGGGATTCGAACCCAGATCCCTCAATATCCGGTCGAGTGCTTTAGCCACTTAAGCTACCGAGGCGTCCTCTTAAACTCTGAAATTTTGGGGCTTTTAAAGGAACAAGATGTTGAGACGAAATACCGTACATACAATGTCACAGGCATTCGTAGTCGTGCGCGACGCGCCACAGTCCACGAGGTTAAAGCCAACTTTAAACACTTATTTTATTTTTATTTATTTTATTTACACAATTACGTTGCAATTAGGCAAATTTCCTGGTGGCAACGGACAGGTACAGTCAAAGATAACTACTAACTACTATGGTGTTTATCCTTTGACAAATTCCAAAGAAACTGCGGGAGATGCCGCAACAGTAACTAGACCTTAAATGCCTGACGACGGTGATCAGATGGTCGGCTTTGGTTCTTGGAGATTACAAGATTTGACGAATACGTATGAGATGGGAATGAAGAGTGGAGGATTTTTCGGGTTATACATACAGTCCATGGCACAACTCGGTAGGCCCAGTTCTGGTACTGCCCGAAAACGTTGGAGCCAATCAAATATCACACCGGCCTCTTCTTAGATGCATCATTGACCGTCTAGTACGAGTAGTATTATAAATAGTAGTGTACTGACTTAAGTTAAGTTTTTGATAGACCCTGGGACTAAACAGACTTGTACTCCTAAGCCCTAAATAACACGACCAAAAACATCCCTATACCTCAAGTCACATGTTGCAAGAACTCACTCTTTATATCTGTGTACTTTTTATCTCCCTTGATTCCATCCAAAACGAACTTTCTTTTACTCCCTCATCTACATTTACATAATACCCCGCAAGCCGTCGCAACGGAGTGTGGCGGGGGGTGTTAGGCCACCACCCGTAAAAAGGAACAATACCGCATGCAAAATCAACAACATGGAAAACTACAAACTCCCCCCTACCCTCTACTTTTCCTCAATCGTCTTGAGCATCTCATTGCCTCTTCTGTATCTTCTCCATTCTATTGTTCTGCCTTTTTTAAAGTCCTCCCAACAGACGCCTATCTTCCCCTACCATGCCCAGCATTCGATCGTTGGTTTTCCTTTCCGTCCATTTTATTTTTTCCCTTCTCCTCCACGCACACTCATCTCGAAGGCCTCCGATCTAAACTTATCCTCCTCCCTGAGCAGCAAGAGGGAATATTAAAAAAAAACTAATTAATAACTACTATTCACATGTATAATCTGATGACAATTATATTTTCGAAATACGAGTATGTTTCATCGCGCGGAGTGTGGTAACCTAGTTTCTCCCTGTATCTTGTAAATGGGAATTATTGCTGTTTTGAATGTTAATGTCAATCTATGCATAAAAATACTGAGAAATAAAGCAATAAACTCGCTTGGATTTGAAGAATATTTTACTAATATATTTTGTTAAGTTTGTTATAAATATATTATTGTTGTTTTAATTGAAAATAATGCATTGATTAATGTGTAAAATCGAAATTTAATCCGTAGTATTTTAGCTAAGCTGTCCTTAACATCAATTCCGCTTTCCGAAATATACTAGCTGAAGATCGCACCACAACAATTTTTGTGTCTCTAGTCTAGTGAGACACTCTAAGTGAATTGGGTATTGCAATATTGGGTAATCGGGGTCTAGCTACCGTGCGATGGTCCCAGAAATTCTTTCAATTCCGTAATGTTTAAGTAGAAAGGAGCAATAAAATGATTTCTTAGAATGGAATGAAAGAATAAAATTTCTAAGAATAACGGATAAGCCCACCTAATTTGCAATAAAAAGGAATTTTATAAGAAAAAGAAGATGAATTTCCGGCATCAGTAAGCATCTGGGAAGGTTCGCTACAAGAGATGAACATCTCTACATATAAGCACCCTAATCCCAATTTTTTAAAAGTAAAATGTCTTAATTTTCGGTAAATAGAGTGCGAAGTGGAGAGGTTACGTCTGCGCATGCAGTGTCCGACTCTCGCGTTGCCTTCTCCATTCAGTGTTCCGCGGCTAACAAGACTAGACCAGGGAGTAATCGTAAATTACACGGCAAGACATTCTACCACACGCTCGAAAATTGCAGCTACGTCAGCATCATCTATGATTCTCACATCGTCACCATCTACAGCATTTAGTATATCGTCAATCACCCAACTTACGCTAACGAGAACAAGTTATTTTGAAAGTTCTGACGATGCTGAATACCATGACAAAAGAATTTTCTCATAAAATAAGTAAAAATTTAAAAATTCGAAAAATTCTCTGTTCCAGCCACCTTCTTTCTTTTGCTCTTCTCCTCTCGCGAGTACCTAAAAACTTTTTAACACCTGAAAAAATAATATCGACCACATTCAACACGTCGTAAACGTGGCGTGAGGTTTCGCGGTGCGGTGCTGTCACACCTTGAACCCCTTGTATATTTTTTATACCTAAATTCATATCCATCGACGTTTTCTTCCCTACCTCCAATCCCGGGCGATGGAGAGAGATGCAGAAGGAGTTGGTGAGAGTCCCCGGGGAATTCATAACTGGAACGAGGCAGCGAGCGGCTGCAAGGAAGGCGGTATCGACGGAGGAGTGAATAATAGTCGCTCGTCAAGGCGGGTGGCGCTCGCCGACCTCTCCCCAACCCCCTCGGGGGGGGGGGGGAGGTGACGGGGGTGGAGAGAGAGGCGTGATTTTCTCTCTCCCGTGAGTGCGGCTATATCGACCGCGGTGCAATGCACCTCAAAATAGTCCGAATAGGAGACTCGGGAAGAGGGTTGCCGTGCATGACGGAATGGAGGGAGGGAGAGACTTAATGCGTGCGGTGGGGCGAAAGAAAGGAATGGGGAAGGAAAAAAATACACAAGAAAAAAATAACAAACTGGAAACCGATCTACGGCTCGAAATATGTTTCTTTTGCTCGACCGAGGCTCATCACTCTCCTCCATCATCTCGTACTCTCATCATCACGTTTAGTCCACGCATCAAGAGTAGGTTTTGGATGTTCCCCCAATACCCATTACGCTCGCTGAATAAGGGTAAAGGAAAAACAAGTATCTCACACGGTTATTTTAATAAAATATGGTTATGGTTTCGACGCATAGCGTCCTGATCAGATGAGGATGATGCTCAGCGTCGAAATATGGTTGGGAGTAACTAGTGCGATTTAACAGCGTTGTTTAAATTCGGATTAATGGATTTGTCAAAAATTTCCAGGTTGTCTGATACTTCAATTTTTCCCAATAAAAAGTATCTTGTGAGTGGCTTGTCAGTGAACGTGTATATTCCTATTCTCTAAGTAGTACCTTAAACAGATGTAATGCATTTACTCAGTAAAAGTATATGTAAAAAAAAACGAACAAACTGCTCTGTAATTCCATAGAAACTGCGGGAGATGCCGCAACAGTAACTTTTAACGGAGTCATCCGCTAATTTGGGGCTTTAAAAGCCCGAAAATTTCAGAATTTAAGAGGACGCCACGGTAGCTTAAGTGGCTAAAGCAATCGACCGGATATTGAGGGATCTGGGTTCGAATCCCAGTCAAGATGAATGATTTTTCCACTCTGAAATTGTTACATTGAAATGCTCTGTAATTAATTTTCTTACTATCACCATTTTCGTACTTATTATGAGATCAATAGGTCTACAATACTTATATAATGGTCTATTTTGGGTATCTTACTAATGGGAAATTTCAATGATAACAGATAGAATTTTCATGAATTTTTATAGTTTTCCGTATTTTCTTCAGCCACATTTTCCACCCATATTTTTGTCATTTTCTGCTATTTTGAATGCACCAAAATATAAAAACGAAATTATTATCTTATGGGCCGCATTCCTCTAATGGCTGCAACCGCACCTACTCCACAAAGTTTTGGCGCTGACAGTTGTACCGCCCCCCCCCCTTTGCGATTATCCGACAGAGAGAAATAAAGCAATGATCAACTTCACGCGTAGCATGCCTCGGGAGGCGTATTTCGCGAACGCTCTTTCCAAAGAATGCAACCAAAACTTTTTCACACCCTTTGACTCTTCTTTATTTTAACGTTTGAAGGAAAATTTTGACCTTAGAACCTTTTCCCTCAAGCGCCGAAAGCATAACGTTTCCCTGAGAATCCAGGCGCTCCTTTTTTCTCGCGAGCACCAACTGGTGACAATCGAAACAATGAGCACGTCACGAGCCACGTGTGATTAGTACGCCTTCCACATTAGGCACTAGGGGCATCCGGACCTCTGGAACCTCCTAATCCTTACCCACCCGCCACCGATTCAATATCCCATCCTTTTCAGGGCTTTCCTGAAAAAAATGTTTTTGAAAAAATGGTTTCTTCATTTCTAACACGGATACTTGTTGAACCGACCTCGTATGACACCGGACGGCGACATACGAGGGCGGTCAATAAATATCCGTGTTAGAAATGAAGAAACCATTTTTTCAAAAACATTTTTTTTTATTTTTCAACATAATCCCCTTTTAGTATGAGCACTTCTCCCGACGTTCCGGCCATTTTTTTAACCCCTCCAAAAAATAGGATTTGTCGAACTCTCCAAGATACGCCTCTGTCTCGGCAATAACTTCCTCGTTTGAGCTAAATGTTTTCACGCGAGCCGTTTCTTCATGTCAGGGAATAAGAAAAAGTCACAGGGAGCCAGATCGGGTGAATACGGGGGGTGCGGCAGCAATTCATAACGTAGTTCATGCAGTTTGGAGGCGACAACTCCGGATGAATGTGTTGTCCACCGTGAGCAATCGGCGCACCCATCGGGCCGACAATTTTTTCATCGCCAACATATCATGTAAAATATTAATTGCCGTTCCGGTCGAAACACCCACGGCCTCTGCTTCTTCGCGCACTTTCGTTCGTCGATCAGCGAGAATCATGGCTTGGACTTTTTGAATGATTTCCTCGGTAACCACGTTTGCCAGGCGTCCTGGTCGGTCCTCATTAAAAGCAGATGTTCGCTCACGTTTAAATTCGTTGAACCAATATCTAACGGTGGTCATAGATGACGAAGTGCCCACATAAATGGCATCCAAATTTGCTTTTATCTCCTCGCATTTCTTCCCATTCAAAAACAAAAAGCGAATTACCGAACGATACTGCTCTTTTTCCATCTAAGCGAAAATCACGAAACACGTCTTACTCAAATGGCTACCAAATCCAAACTAATCTTTAAATCAGTCTGAAATTTGTTTCGCCGTCGTTTGATACATGGCAGCACACGATGATAACATAAACTTCCCTCAGGAACGCCCTTTGTCGTCAAACACGGGTACTTGTTGAACCGCCCTCGTAATACCTGGGGCTCATAGATGTGACGATATATTGACGCAACATCGATATTTTTTTGAATCAAGCATTTCGATAGGGACTAATTATAAGGATCCAATATATCAATTGTCCATCATTATCGTTGACAACCTGATAAGGACGACATTATTGACACAGTATCGATAATATACTGCAAATTTGGCCGGCTTGAAGAATGTTTGCATGAAAAAGAGTGAAACTTGTTGACATGGAGATGGTTATTGGATCACATCTTCTGTGGTATTGAATAATTTCTTCGATAGGACGATATGGATAATATTGACGATGCTCCAGCCGATGGTGTTGGTCACATGCGATGAATCGTTCAACCATAGATGTTGCTTCTACATCGACTGTCGATATTGGAAATTGAATATAGGTAGAACCGCCCTAAACTGTGGACCGCAAACCACAGCAAGTGTGTGTGGATAATTTTGACATCAGTCTCGACCAATGAAAAGGAGAAAGAAATATGCCATGAAAGGACTATTTTAACGTAATGACCATGCTTTGATATCGCGAGTTGTGGGAAGGAACAACGAGTATTTGATCCCGTCTATCAGGTATTTAATTGGCATCCTTCATAATTTCATCGCTATGCTCCAACCTGCATTTGTAGAGCGGATATTGCACGTAAAAATCACAAAATTGACAATTATGTACCGAATTTAATTTAATACCGGGCCTTCCTTTCCCTATGTTTCGTTCCGGTATTTGAGCGATTATGTTACTGCAAAACCATTTTTTTTGCTGCAAGGACAATTTTTCTCCCACTTTTGATTCTCATCACTTTTGGTCTCATCCCATAGTTTCGTAGCACATCCAGCACAGGGTAAAAAAAAAGAATAGGAAATTTTTCGTCAACTTTTTTTTTGATGCTGTGCGCACAAAAACTGCCCCAGACAAATGCTACTGAGAAAATTCAAAAAGATTATAAAATATAATGATCTCTATTTTTGAGGAAATATTGTGGTCTATAAGTATTTTCCAACATATAATCCCTTGACAGCATTTTGCAAAAATATATTTAAAAATATCGCATGAGTATGCATGAAATAAAATAGGTTGCGTTCAAACAAACATGCATAGCTACTATATGAATACTTAAGAATGAGTGTTGGCAGAATATCAAAGAAATATCTAACAATACCAAATCTCAATTTTTGGCAGGTTCGCATTTTTATTAATGCTGTAGTCTAACGTTTAATTTAGGTTTTTGGTTGACAAATACTAACAACCATTAGATTTTCTGAGCTTCGAACAACACTATACCAACCTGATACCTCACACTATAATAAACCCTTTTTCAATTCCGTACATTGCCAAACTACCTCCGTTTCGTCCAAGGTGTCAATTCTTTTCCTCCCCCTACCTCGCTTGCCCACGATTCACCACCCCCTCTCTTACAATCCTAAAAATTCCATTTCGAATGAAAATGACCTGAATCCACTTTTTAATTCTTTTAAACAATTCCCTCTCCTCTCCAACGATACCTTGTACGTCTTCATTTATTTCCCTTTCCGTCAATTCCGGAGAAAAATGGTCTGTCCCAAAAATAAGTACAATAAATACGAGGAAAAAATTACTGGAGATCTAAGTAGAAAATAAATATTTTAAAATAGCATCCTCGGTACACTTCTCGGAAGTCGGCGACGGCAACCTCGTGCGTGCACCTCGTCACGGCCTCTGACGATATCCTGCGTTCCAAATGGTTTTACCTTTCAAGATCCTTTTTATTCATGGGAACAAAAAGAAGTCTGGCGGAGTCATATTGGGGCTGCAGGGCTGCTGGAGCAACATCACCACCCTGAGCTTGGTCAGGTACTCTGCCACGATAAGGCGGTGAGGGACGGCGTGTCGCGTCATGGTGCAGCCTACAGTTGTCAAAGATCTTCCTGCCTTACTGATTGCACTCTTTTCCGCAGTCTTTCGAGGACTTTCGGAGGAGGGTAGGTAGAAGGAGTCACGTAAAATTTACAGTTCATTACATACCCCTGAGGCACAGACTCATTGTGAATGAAGTTCTTCGTCGAAAGTCGTAAAGTCGAAAAAGACGAAGAAAAACAATTCTATTTACTTTTGGGACAGACCCTGTACTATTTACGATAAATATAACGATTCCCCATTAATCTCCATTAAATAAACCGTCTGCTGGAAAACGACATCACAAGAAGGAAAGCACGAAATGCATGCCTTACGACGTCTTGTGTTTTATCTTGGATGCCCCGAGGTTATGGTGACATTGGAGTATTTTGCATGTTCAGGTACAAACAACCCCTCTGGGTTCGCACGCTTAGGTATGTTCTTTAGATCTTCTTCCACGGACACTTGTCGTCGTGCATTTTTAAGCATTAAAACTTATTCCACATTTAGAACGTCAACCGTTCAAGTGAATGCTGAGCATTTCTCGAAGCAATTTCTACTAAACAAATGCCTGGCGGCGTCGCTCGGCTCTCCCTGATGAAAACGCCCGTTTGGACTCTAGTACTGCAGTTGCTAAGCATTACTCGCGGGGACCTGTCTGCTATGGGCCTGTTTTTATTAATTTTCCGACGTTTCCGGATTTCCCAGGTCAAGAAAAAAATCTATTTTCCCTTACTACATCATTCCAGCGAAAGGGATACCTGTGGAAGTTAACTCATCCAGCCAAGGGAAAGAGAGGGAGAGGAATAAACTCCGGATTGATAAGAGTAACCATTAAGTTGGTTTGGTAAGTGAGGGTAGAGTTTTCATCGGTACACAATCCTACACTGCGGGTGAAATACAGGTACACCCAGTAATAGGATAAGGACGCAAGTTACGTTTCAGAGTCAGAGGTTTCCGGGGAAGATATAGCACTCAAAAAAAATCACACACTACGGTTGAAGCTTAGAGTAAGTCACCCGAATCCGAACCGAAGCTCTCTGGTCAGTAAACAAACGCTCCTACGACTGGACTATAACTCTCCTCCTCTCAGATAGCCAAAATATACCCGAAAGTTGGTTCAATAGCTGAGGGTAGAGTTCTCAGCGGGCCTAAGCCCTAATCCGGCGTGAGAAATTCATACATTAACAGGGTTGAGGAACCAGTACCTAATACGGCGTGAGAAATGTTCACAGATGGTAGTGGGGGGGCAACACCTTTCACAGTGCCGCCCGCAGTTTCCCAGGAAGATCTGACGCCGGAAAAATAAAGGGGCGGTCAAAGCTGAGGGTGCCCAGAACAACCCGGGTTTGAACTAGGGCCTTCCGGTATGTAGCCCAACGCAAAGAGAGACAATGAGATATCCTTTAAAGACCTCATTGCCCAGGGCACTGAAATAATTACGGTGCTCTACGTTACGAGAGAGTATGAATAAGAAGCAAAGTGTTTTAATTGCAGCGCCTCTGCAACCCCCGGAGCCGCCATAAGCGCTGGCTCAATACGTCAAAGAAACATACAGTTTACCTGACAACCATATGCTCTAATTAGTAAAAATTCTTACTGATAAAAGCTATCATCAGTACACAAGGCGATTTTCAAGAGATTCCGCAGTAGTAATGATGCTGCAAATATTTCGATCTCAAAGAAATAGCGATCCAATTAGTAAAAAGAATTTTGCCTGATGCACTGGTTTTGAATTTCGAGTCTATCATTAAAAGAAATCAAGCTTACCTGGGTGCATAAAATAAAAATTACCTCCAGTTGAACTGGTAGAATACTCTACCCCAGGTCCCTCCTTTATTTCCAAGGCAATATAAAGGCGCACAATCAACTGAATTTTTATTTTATATGATTCCTCAAAGTCTTCAAAGAGTTATGAAAACTGTTCCACATCCCTCCAATTATCGATTAAATTAAGTTTAGATAATTATAATTATCAAAATAATCGTGAAATTGAATTTCATTGGAATTTTCCGGTGTTGCATAATTTAGTAGGGTTAATTAGCTACACAGAATTAGAAATTATGAGACATTTTACGAGGACCAAGTTGAAATCTTGTACCCATTCTCTTAAAATACTGTTTTTCACATCCATTTTATGTTAGCATGAAATGTATTTCATTAGGATTTCATTTTTAAAATAATTTGTTGCGTACGCATAAAACTTAGTGATTTTTACCACTCTTTCTTAAATATGAGTTGAAAAGTTGAAATTTCGCCTTTAGTTCTCGGAAATACTCTCCTGCGTTACAACCATAACTATCACAGAAATACATTTAGTTTGGTTTTCACGCCCTTAATAATTTAAAAAGGGTGAAACGATGCATCACAAGTCATTATCGGCACCCTGCTACGTAGTACATAAAAAGTTGAAACAGTTGAAATCACGGGTCAACACTCACCCGTTCCCCTCGGCACATGACCATTTACAGGAGAAAGCCAACGCCCCTCCACGAGCACTCACGCCTAATTGGGGGTGACATTACCCCTGACAATATTCCGGTTGAGCTCATATTTTGTCGCTTGAAGTGACGCGAGCAAAAGCTCAACTCAAAATACCGCAAAATGACGCGGGGACTCTCGCACAGAAGTTGTTTTGCTCAGCTCCGTCACGCACACACGAACACACGTTTGCATGCATCACATCTCCTCTCCCTCCCTCCCCCCCCCCAGTGGTCTCTCGAGTCCCCCCCTTAGGGGTCCGGCTACCGGGGGTTTATTGCGTTCCCCATTCCGAGCACCGTGGTCGAGGTCAGTATTCGCCGCGGAGGGGGAGGCGGACGACCCGGGGGGGAAACGGTTCATGATTCCCCCGCCGCACTCGGCTCAATGGCGATCGCTCGAATTCCGAAGTTATGAGTTTCGGACGAACGCGCCCGGGCGGCACCGTCTCCGGATATGAAGCCAGGGGCTCCCTCGACCACACCCGCACGATCAACACCGAACATCGAAACGATAAAAAAAATAATCCAACCGTGCTTAAGTTTCGACGTGGTGATGATAGTTTCATCCTGCGGCGAAAAAAAGTGGAGAAAATGATGCTATAAGGGTAATATACCCGTACCGGACATTTAGGCAACCCGAAAAAAAAAACTCGCTTATGTAGCAGTATTATGCGCAGAACATTACAAATTTTATTACTAAAACAACGGTGAACTAAGCAGTTTCAGCTTGGAATATTCAACACACCAAGATATTATGTACAATAGCTCAGCATTTATTATTTAAAGAATGGGCCGATGACATTTAAAAGATGAACTCATCAGTCCCTCTCGAGGATTTATCAAAATTCTGTGTAATACATAATTTCTTTAAAAAAATGGCTACCGTGGTTCAAAATTGAAAGCAACCTATAATACGAGAAAACCCAATTAATAGAGGAATAAGATTGATTATTTTGTAATAGGATATTATAATATAGAAAAGGGAAAATTAGAATAGAGTTTAAGTCCACCCGATGATTAGCATTTTATTTAATAGCCCTAAAATAACCAAAAGCTATTAGAGAAACAAAAGTGAAATGAAAAAGGTATATTGAACGCTCGTAATAAAACATTTTATATGAAGTTACACTGCCTATTTTCAAGAGATGTGGAAAACGTCACAGCAATAAAAATACTCGTAAAACTATAGCAGAAAATAACCGAATAGTGAAATGTAGACACAATGCAAAAGCTAGGCAGCAAAAAACAGTTTTGTCTGTATGGGCTTCCACTGACATGCTAATTGAAATGCAGGACCTAATTAATTACTCATAAATACGTAACCATACTCATACATTTTATGTAAGTAAAAACAGAATCTCTTATTATCACCCTAAATGACTTGTGGAAATAAATTGAACCGGAAATAAAAAGTCCTTCCAAGAAGCCCTATGCCTGAATACGTAAAATATATTTTCGGCAGTACTTCGTTACCGATATTATACTGATTTTTATTCCTTACTCTCCGATAAAATCCAATTTTTGTGAGACTTATTTTTTTTAAACCAATCACTCGCGTTTTTGATCGAGCAGGCATAGCTCGACATCGTCAAGAAATATACGTAATGTGCGTGGATACTTGACGGTTTTTATTTCTCAGTAACTAAGAGACGGCCGAGATACGGATCCATGTTCCGAAAACATTCTCCGGGGAACGCGATGGGTATAGAATATTAAGGCCCATATGGGAAGATGAGTATTGGATGTAAAAAAGAAACGGTGCCGCCGGAGGTGGCCGCGAAGATCGATGGCTGGGCGTGACTTGTTCCCCGCGCCGGCAATTGAAACTCTTTTATCTCCTAACGAAAGGAAATTACTTTTTCCCTAATGAAGGGCAGGGATGTGCTAAAATCCCCAGAGTTGAGGAGCCATGAATCCTTAACTACACCCTCTCCCCATGATTTTAACCCCTCACGGATACAATCACTTCCATTTCAATCAAAACACCATGCAGCTAATGGGAAAACTTAGAAGCGTCGATCGAAAACAATGCCGGTATTAGACTAAAGGGGTTTATTTTCGTTCTCATCCAGAAAATCGATGGAATAGGTGAGTTCAACTACCCTGTTGATCGCCTAAAGAAGAGAGGGCGCTAGTTCATATAATTCCAGTATCTTCGGCTGAATAATTAACGACTTCAAAAGGAACTATAATATTTTCCTATTAATAAATACCAACTAAATAATATATAGAATAAGCACTTTATTGGAATTGAAATAAGCTTGTTCATATTCAATTTTATTTTACTTTACTCGAACTTAATTCAAACTAACAAATTGAGTAGTTTCAGGCGTGATGTGTTGGAATTCGAACATAATAAATAAGGGATGATTATCTAGCGGGAAATTGCTAATATCCGTTCTTTATTCTTTATCAATTCAAATTCCTTCATAATTTTTTCAAAAACATTTTTACTAATAATAATATACCGGTCAAGGATGGTCTTTGATTTAATTAATGAGTTATAATTCTCAGCTACTAAAGCAACACTAAATTAATACTCTAAAGCATGTAGTACAAATAAGCCATTCTTCTAATCCACACATTTTCCGTCTCCATTCCATTCTACTTTCCAGTTCTTTTAATACCTCCAACTTGTACACCTAACATTCTCCCTACTACCTAAGTGTTTTAGACGTTTATTGCCAATCAATATATCCTGCATCCCTCCCTCCAGTTTTCGTTGTATTTCTCCAAAAAAACCTTCACTTCTCCTCCATCATGCCAAGAAATTCTTTGTTTCTTTTCCTTTTTGTCACGTCAATATGCATATACATCCTTGCCCACACACACAGAAAAGTCCAGTATCCGTGTTTAAAAACATAACTAGACAAAAATAGGAGAAATAAAGCGTTACAATAAATACACCGTATAACATTCACACTTCAAATGAAATTATTTGTTAAATCCAGAATCTTGTTATTTCTCTCATAAAGCTCGTGGCATCTTTGGTATGTGAACAAGATTCTAATTTGAAACACTATGTACTTCAAGGAAACTACCTCGCGACTTGCTCAGGAGTTTGTTGCAAATATGCACAAAACTGAAATGTGATTAACTTTTATAGCCATACTGAAGGATTAAGTACCTTCGGCGTATATTTACACACACGGATTTATTCATAACGCGACTGTCACCTTCAAATCTTAAAATAATTCATACTTAAGCCGATCAAGTTCAATGAATCATTTTCGAATTCCCCTCGACCTCGCCCACATCGGAAACCTTTAAAAATATTCCCATGGGGGTTGCAAGCAAACAGCCGCCGATGAGACACACCCAAAAAATCGATCCCTCAATCAATTTCTCTAAATTTTTTCCAGAATTACTTATCGAAACGGCGCTTTGGACGTCATATGATGTTCATTAAGAACCGATGCAGCCCCTTTGGTACCGGCCGGGGGAGACGCTCGCCTGAGCTCCCCTCCCTGCCCTCCTCCCCCGGACTCATCCCCTTAACCCTTTTTCCCTAGACCTCCAGGAGATCCTTTTACGCTCAAAAAGGATAAGAGGAAGGGTGGCGTGGGGAGATTTTATTTATTTTTTAATCCACCGGCCGGAAAGCGGCCTGGAAAAATAAGGCATGCGAATCCACCCGAGCAAAACAAGATGCAATAATCGACGAACGGAAATAGAGTTTCCCAGGAATCCTGATTCATTTTCCGGAAAAATGGAAGAGCGGTATCGCACCCGATGCAAAGATTTATATCCGTAGTTCTCGAATGGATTCCGAGAAGTTGCATTTTTAATTCACCATAGACCAAAAACCATTCCAACTGGCATCGTGAAAAACATTTGAGAAGTTGAACTTTAACCCAACGCACAATCGCACACCCAAGGGAAATTTAACCTGACAATATTTACTAATGGTAACTCGGACGATCATTATCATTGTTAACGATATGGTGCTGAGTTAGTGTTGGTTTTTGATACACCAAGGTACCACACGCCGGTGTACATCTAACCCCTGAATAATACGAATAATACGACAAAATATGACAACGAGATAGCCGAGATCGTAAACTTGATTGCCACTAGGTTGTTAAGAAGGGGTAAACAGTTAAAACAAAGTTACAACTTTCATTTGCAAACAAGTTGTTTCAACCTTTACCCCCCCCCCCCATTGATAGCCTAATGCCAATTAAGCCAACGGTCTCAGCTACCTCGTTTTCATTGCTTCACGACCATAGGTACGTTCATTTCATTTTTACACGTCAAAATATTCTCAAATCTCATAGAACATTATTGTAATAACTCTTTTTTCAGCTCTAATTGCTTTCTGCTTCCTTAATTTCTCAAAATTCCCGCTCTTTTCCTTCCTCTACATCCAATCTTTAAAAACGTCCTCCCGTTTATTACCGTCTTCAGCATCTCTTTGCCTCTTAAGTATATCCTGCACCCACTTGTCCTGCTTTCTTCTAATTTCTCCCAACAGCCGTCCGCATCTATTCCCCCGGAACTTCATCGCTTCTTTATTTTTCCGTTTATTTTATCTTTTCCCCATTGAAATATGACGAAAACCTTGCTCATTCATAGAGGTAAGTTTTAATGATGGGATAGTCCCATTGTTTGAGCATCCACACACAATTACTCGCTGGAAACATTCTAAAAGCTTTCTTTAGGCTGTAATGCTTTATGAATGAACTAAACGAATTAATGTCTGTTTCCTCCACATTGTTGTCATTTTTAAGATTTGCTTTAATGAAGTGAAACTACTCGACATCAATTCATTTAACCTGCAGGACTTTATAGACTAGGTTTTCAAAGGAATTTTGCCATAATAACGGAATTAGACGATTTTTCGATCTCCACAAATGACCTCCCTTACCCAATACCCCCAAATGCAGAAAAATATCATATAATTATATATTTTCAATTCCGTTTAATATAAAAAACCTTTTGGAGCATCAAGAAGCTCGTTATGTCAGGGTACCATTCTGCACTATCAGGCTAGCAATTCTGAAATATAAAGCGTAAATGTGTACCCATTGATACCTTCCCTAATAAAAGCACAATGATTCCATGGGCTTCAACGGGAGGACTGTATTACCTGGGCTGCTATATTGAAATAAAAACAGAAGGTATTCCAAAGAATCGTTTACTCAGGCCAACAGCAAAATGGACGAGTTATTACTCTACCCTAAATATTAATTATAAGTTGAGGAAAAGGAATGGAAATTCTTCAGCTGACGATACGATGTGTGCTGATTTCGGAGCGACCTTAAAAATGCAATGACCACGGAAAGGTTTACCGTAAGATCACAAAAAATATCGAAACAGTACCATGATACAAAAGGGGCGTAGATCACAGGTAGGAATTTGGTGCCGAGACTCGTATTCACACCATGGTGCTGTTGTAATATTTAGTGAAAACGAAAAGTGTAGATATTTAGCATTAAAAATATTTATTTCCCGTCCGCAAAAATAATTATTACATTCACGATGGATTTAGACGCTCTTTCGTCATTTCCAGTGGCTGAAAATGATGCAAGAACGTTAAAAAAGAAGTAAAAACGTTTACTGAAACACCAATGAGTTTGGTGACCGCAAAAATAATCTCTATCCTGATATTCATGGAACTACTCCACCACATGTAACAGTTATTTTATCAGCACAAATTAAAATTTAGCAGTCTTGGCCTACAATGACATTACTCACGTGGCAAGGTTACTCACTGAATTCTCGGGATTTTTAAAAGCATAAAAGCATTTGCAGAACTGAATAAAAACGGTGACTGTTAAATGGAACGAGCAAAACATCAGTGAAAACGAAAGGAATTCGTAGTAATAAGCAATTAGGAGTCACATAAACAGCCTTTCGTCATCGACGTATCCGCAATCACATCAGTTATAAGTTATTCTTAAATGAATAAAAAAACGATAGGAACGATTATCGAATGGCGAAAATTTACGAGAAAAGGGAACGATCCTGAAGTGAAATGTGCTTAATGACCACTTCAGACGAATGAAAAGATTAAAACCTTCAGGTTCTTCATCTCGTTTCTGCGGACTTCGTACGGAATTCTCTCGCATCGCCCACAAGTTTTAATATTAAAATTTCACCAATCTATTTCAACTGCGTCCTAACATCTTCATGTGGTACCTGATCATAGCGCAGGCCGCGCAAGGTCGTGTCCTACCTGGCGTCTGAAAGAATATCGCCGCAAACACCGCAGGCTATCTGCAGCAGTGGGTTAATGTCCTTAAATCCCACGGCGCTTGTCTTTTCTGCCCGGGAGAACAATTGAAACCAGGTGACTGGGGGGGAAGGGGTGGGATCAAGGAGGGAGGGACATGGGGAGAGGGGGTCTGGGCAATTCAGTCCGGCGCGGTCGTCCCAATCACCTATCCGCGGATATTTTCATTCGCGCTTTATGGATCGATATTTAATCCCGAAACCCGCTCTTCTTGACGGAAGAGAACTACTTCCAAAATTGACGACATTCCTGCGTCGTGCTCGGAAAACACGGTCGCGTCACGGGGTGATGATGAGTAAGAAAGGAAGCAAGAAGAGGGGGCAGGGGGGAAGAGAGAGGAGATATTAGGGATGAATGGCAATGCTAGGGTCGCAGTTTTCCGGGCGTCATTTCACTGACGGGAAATAACGGCTCGCGGTTTGTGATTTCCCCACGTGCTTACATGTGACACCCGAGGCATGAGTGGCAAACGCGATCCCACCATGAAGACACTAAACGCATTTGCCAAAACTAGTATGTAAAAAGATTCACGGTCAAAGCAAAGGAAAGAGGCTGTTTCTATAACATTATTGTCCATAAGCTTGTTCACTGACGACACGTCCCCACTACATAGAGGATTGTAAACCCAATCTGAAAACCTATTGAAACAATGAGAATTAACGAATGTTTACGAACAAAGTTACCTTAATTCACTTTTTATTGTGAAAATTCTTTGTAAACAATACTATGCGACGTTATTTATAGACACACACATAAAAATTACCAACAAGAGACGCAGTAATTCTAGAAATATTTTAAGTGCGAAATATATGCATTCTTACCCCAAAACGTATATTGGAATCATTGCGCTACCTACACAATCTTTTTGGAGGAGAACGACATTTCCTTATCATTCCAACCAATAAAACAGGAGGATTGCCGATTGCTCTTCGTATTGCAGCCTCAGCAAAGAAGTAATAAATAGATTAGAGAGGAAAAAAAGACCTCGGTTTAGGATATACACTAATTAAGAATCGATGCTTAGGTAGACTCGTTGTAATTCTCTCGAAATAACAAAATACTCCACCATTTAAAACCTCAAAATGATTGTTTGTACATTAAAATACACGGCAACTTTTCTACGATACCGGGACATGTTGCGAGTTTAGTAGAGCCACGGATAAAATACTCCAAGTGTACGATAATACACTAATCAATATTTGTCAAATAGAGCTCCACTCTAGAGACCCAAAGTTGTTCAAAAGGGCATTCCTGAATAGCAAGATAAGCTTGGGTTTCAAAATCAATATCGGACTTACAAAACAAATACCAACGCAGTATGTGATGACATTCTGTGAAACGCATGGTTGGCAAATAGAGAAATGAAAATGTGAAAAAAAATCATTTTTAATTAGCGTTCCGCCACATCAAATACACTGCGAGGTACTGACACGAAACCCAGAGAATATTGAAAAAAAATGCTTAGAAAAGTCTGGTTCACGAAATGTTGCCATGAATTAACACTGACGTCAAAAACATTACTACGTAACTTGTTATTTCCCTGGAGAGACTACTTCGGGCTATACTTGTTACAAAGGCATCATCCGCGCAATTCAACCCACACGACGTTGAGGAAATAATCCCGAAGTCCCTAATACTACTATGACAGTTTAGGTCACAACGTCAAAATTGGAGGGATATACCTAATTCACACGGATTGACTCAAGGAACAATCATTCCCAATTGGACAATTCACAAGAACAAAGAAGGAGAATGAAAGCAAAGGAATTCTTTTCTCAAGAAGCAGGCCATCCAGAAATTGCCATCGATAATTCAAGGTTTTATACCTTCTCTTATGGCTATGGAGGACTAACGCCAGAGGGATTTAGGGATTAATGGTGCAGAGAAGCATGTCGCCCCTACAAAAAACAGATATCATGTGCCCCATTAAGTAATAGCTGTAACACCGTTAACACAACCTATTCGCCCTTGTTGCAATAACATTAATTACTTTGATGAAAAAAAGACAGCCGAAATTGCAGTTTCAAAAACTGGCGCCTCAAAAAAAGCCCAAAATGCATTTTAGAGCACGTTTTAAAATTGAATAAGAACTGCTTATGAGTATTTAAAAAATTGTAAATTCTATTTTCACCTTTTTACAAACTCCATCTGAATAGGTTTTATATTATTTTCATCGTTCACAATCCATACACAAGACACACTGAATCGTGCAAACGTCACCAAACCTCCTTGAAGGAGGAGGGCATATACATGCCATAACAAGTGCAGAAATTCACTTATTCAGAATTTACTTTCGCGCAAAATGAGCGATGTAGAAGGCATCTGATGACAGAATCATAGATGAAAAGAAAAGATTAATAATAAATATTAATTTAAATGCAGAACGGTGCAGTGTTTGAATTCGAAAAATTCTCTTTCAGTCAGGAGGGTGAGGGAAGATTTGAAGATTTTGAGACGTAATTGTGGAGGAGAATGAAAAGTTAATTTATGCATGGAGGAATATCAACCGCGATGTTTTAAATTCTGCGAAAGAAGAGAGGAAGCTGCTCGGTGAAATCCCACGGAGCCAAGAAAAAGGAAGGAAGTGGATGGAGAAGATTATGAAGATAATGCAGAGTGTTAAAAATAGCAGTAGAAGGGACGCATTAATACCCATCTCCCCTACACTGGCTTCTTCTGCTACATGTAGTTTCACCACAACAACACCTAACACCACCTGCCACATGTCCACACGAAGTACTCTGTGCATAGCATCACAGTGAATGTGCTCTTTGGTGAGAGAGAAGAGGTAGTGAATGAGTGTGATGTATGAGAGAAGAGAGGTAAGTGCCACGCTCACTTAATGCTGTGATCACGAAACGTCACGAGAGGGTTTTCTCGTGCCAAAGACTGATTTGCATCGCGGAACCATCCCGGGATTAGCCCTTAGTATGGGAGAAGATGCAATTGCCCCCCGCGTGGAGGAGCCACTTCAGCGGGTGAATGGGACGGGCCTCCGACGGCCAGTCACTTCCGATCGAATCGAAATGATAACGGAGGTACGCGCGCCACGCCGATCCGCAGGCAAAATATGCAGCCGTTAACGCGATCTTGACCGTAGTAATTTAATGGCTGGATCTGGGGTGAACAGCATTCGATGATCCGAAATGAAATCCATCGATTTTAAAGTGGAAAAACTGCTCTTACTCCTCCATCGACATCATCCCATTGAAAAATACGAGTGGTTATCAACCAATTCGGTATTTTTATGCGATTTTCAGGGTGTTCCACTCGATTTTCTAGATCTCTCTCCATACTTTTACCGAATGAAAAAGCCATAATGTTTCCCGATTTTCCTAGACAGTGCCTGTAATCTGATTACAAAAGTGTCCTTTTGCGAATCAATCCTCATTGTTGAGAGTGGAATTGGTATCATCTAACACCTATCGAGGACGAATCGCTTCAAAATTTTGGTCTTTCCGAGGGGCTATACGTGATATGGTATATAACGAACTTGAACACACCTCAAGACTTTAGAGGAGCATCGTCCTTACTGGATAATTCCCTATTACCACACCCTATTCCTGAATCGATCGTAAAAATTGGTAATAGTAGTATTTAGGGGACGCGACCGACAGCTGAGGTCATTTGCGCCATAGGGGATGGATAGGAAAGGATGAAGGGTGGAGAGAAACCCGGCGTCGGCATTAGCCTACTCTTTACGAAAGGCGCCAAGGGGTCCGCAGTTTAACGTCCCATCCGACGGACGGCGTACTCACTCAAAGTGCCCTCCACAAAGCACCTCTAGTAGGGATCGATAATTCACTGAAAATATTCAACACCGCCGGGATTGGAACCCGCGCCCTCTGGGTGGGAAGCCAGTACGTTAGCCCCCGCACCATCTCGATCCCCTCGTAAAAATTTCGTAAATTATTTAGAAAATTCGTCCCCATCCAAATTTTTCCCTAAACTTGAAATCTTCCTGGATTTTATCGACTGGTTGGCCACTATTGACTCTTTTTATAGGAGTGATCCGTCAAAGCTCTATTTCCTGTTACACTCCACTACCCTCGATCTACTATCACAGTTCTTCATTCAACTTCTCCATGCCAACATCTTTTGCTCTCCTTGGC
Source organism: Hetaerina americana (assembly GCF_022747635.1). Classification (NCBI taxonomy): domain Eukaryota; kingdom Metazoa; phylum Arthropoda; class Insecta; order Odonata; family Calopterygidae; genus Hetaerina; species Hetaerina americana. The sequence continues at coordinate 71,126,589 of NW_027287427.1, forward strand.
ATTACTTGCTTCGAGCACGACATTTCCGTGGTCTACCTAGGCATCGTATTTGCCGGCCCATAAATGTCATCCTCATTTTTATGAACCCCGGCGAGTAAGATGCACCCTGATTTTTTTCAGATCGGAATTTACGAAAATACTTGTCAGGGAGAATAGATCAAACTATTGTAATGATAATACTGTCGCTCACTACTGATTACACAAAGTGATATTATCGACATTTCTAATAACAGCAACTATTTTCTATTCCTGATGAGGGAAAAAATAAGCAATAATAAGTTTTTCAGGCTAATCGGCTCGCGCTAACAGGTCGAAATCATGTCCGTATACCCCCGGCCCATTAGAGGCAGACTGATTTTAGAGTACATTATGAAGTCAAATAAATTTCATATAATGGGACAGGAAATACGGTAATCATTCCCGTTCACTTTTATACAAACGACAAGCTTAATTACGCCCTTATCAACTTATCCCTTCTTCCCTCAGATTTTTCATCACGCGACTTTCGTCTTCAACTCTCTGCAGAGCATTTTCTTTGGACTTCCTTATCCTTCCGTTTGATTTTGACGCCACATTTCCGATGTAATTCGTGTTCCCTTCTCTAGAGCCGTCCATCGTCCGTTCTTCCCCTAAGAAACAATTAACAACTTCTTCAAAGTTATTAAGTGTTACTTAGTTTAAAGTTACTATGCAATGCCGGAGGAAACTGTTTCAGGCTTTTGGAAGTTATCCAACACGGGAGAAATGATGAAACTCGGGCTATTTCCGCTGGATTTCTATTTTCACGACCTAGGTTTCGACATTAAGTGCATCTTCAGTTGAGGAGCTATTTTTTCGGTCGGTTTTTCTCACCTGAAGATGATACCAAGTGTCGAAACTTAAGTAATGAAAATAAAAATCCAGCGGAATCAACCAAAGCTTTATTACTTATTCTGTGGCTATGAAAAATGTTAGATAATCAAAATGATGGAACATATTAGGACATTGGGTGAGTGATAATAAATTTTGAAGTGTGAAATTAGAGATTTTCTTTTTATCATTTCTTGGAATAAGGTGAATACTGGAAATAATTTTACCAACAGCTAATTGCAATACGGTTTATAAGAGTAAAACACTTCTCTATGCAATAATGACAACGTACTAGGCTATGAAAAAATAAATTATTCTCCCCAGAGCTGTCGTTTGCACTTAATATGATCCCTTAATGTGCGAAGAAAAATTAAAAATTAAATCTGCCGGTTCTCACCTGATCCCTCTATTCCGATCAAAATCGAAAACTATCTGGGGCTGTATCAGAGAGAAACATTCGGGATGATTTGTAAACTTCCATGCAATTTGATATCAAACATGCACTGGTCAAATTACACCAATCTTTGACCACACACTATTCCTTGGACCATTAAGCGAGCTATATAAATCGATAATTTTGGATTTGCATTTTGAATTGGGGCAATAAGCGTACCTAGACATTGTCATTTTGAAACAGCTATGCTATAGGTTTATCACTCCGATTGAATAGGAGTACGTATGGAATGATTTATGCCAGACGATTCGGACATTTCCAGGTTTAGTAAATTGTCCAGTGACTTCCCCGATGGATCCGATACTGGGACAATAACAATGACAGGGTAATGTGACCACGACTCGTAAACACAGAACGTTCGCCGTCAAACCGTCACAAGGTGAAACATTCCCCCGGGAGGAGGAATATTGATTGGGCGACGAGGACACTCGTGCATGACTGACCGTCGCGGTGACAAATTTGACGAACGGTCCAAAATCAAACGCATATTGAACATACTAGATTCATTTCCCCATGCTTTTCCTCAGGGCGCACTCTTCCGATATCCTCGGCGAACTCATGACGTCGGAAGGGATATAGAATTGACGCTGATCCGCTGTCATGACGTGTCAAAAAAATATTAACTTGTAACTTATAGAGGAAAAATATGACTAAAATATATTTTTCCCCAGATTCTCCCAAATATAGATATGCAAAAGAAGAGTAAATCGCTTGTGATGAAGGGGTTAATCGATTTGGCCATGAGCGGATGCCGTAAAATAGAATCTCGTGACGAGGAATATTTAAAGTCTCAAGAACAGAAGAACATGTGTGAAATAATACATGCAAGTGATGGAGGCAAATAAAGTATGAGAGGATAAGATGGCATGGAAATAATTAATAAAAAGTAAAAGGGAGTTAGTTTCTGGTAAAACCTAAAATTCAGGACTTTTACTTTCACTGGCCCGACGTGAAGATAAACATTAAAGTTGGTTGGCATAAACAAGGGCATACGGAACAATTCACTCTACGAATTGTTTTAGACGAATACGGTCAAAGTTGTGTTGCATTGGGCAAAGAAGCTTTTGCTAGATGACAGCCACGTTCAGTAACTTTTTATAGAAAAAACTACAATGAAAATTTCAATGTGGAGTGTCGTTTTGCACGGCATGGAAACTCGGGTCAATAAAACATTAGGATAAGCGGATATTTTAGGCGCAAGAAGACTCACGACAATAAATCTTTCTGCTGACGAAGGCGCCTCCAGGCCCCAATACGTCACAAAGTTTAAATTTTTAATTTTCTACTCTCTGCATGTTTCTTTAAAATGAACGGGTACATAAAAACCATAAACACAGAAATCAACCCGAAGGTCGGTTTGGTAGGGTAGGATAGGGCTAATGGTAGAGTTCACCCAGTACTAAGACCAACGGCGTGTGAAATTCACACATCAGGGTAGGATGGGGGGGACAGTGCTTTTCCCTGTGCCGGTCATGGTTTCCCAGGAAGATCTGGTACCCGAAAAATCACATAGCTTGGGTTGAGCTGCAGGTGCCTAGAGAGGCTTGCCCGGGAATCGAACCCGGGCCCTTCGGTCAGTAGTCCAACGCTCTACCCCTCGACTACCGCGACCCACATACATATGTATTAATATAAATGTATGCATATACATTATATATATATATAAACATATGTATGTGTGTATATATATATATATATATATATATACGAGGGTCATCCGGAAAGTAGTACCCGTTCGTGAAATAAAGACACAAAAGTAAATATTAACAAACATAAAAAATTTTATTTGAAAGAGGATACTTTAAACTACTTCTCAACATAATCTCCAAGCAAATTAAGGCATTTGTCATAACGTGTGACAAGTTTCTGTATTCCTGCTGCATAGTCCTTCGCCGCCAGCTCATTGAGATACGCGAGGGACCCATCTTGCACAAATTTTTGCATAATGCAGATGGTGTTTAACAATTTCATGAACAATTGTTCGAGAAACATTGGGAAAATGCTCACAGATGTCATCAATTGTGACGCGCCGATCGTTCCTCACGAATTCGTCAACTGAGCTCACCAGTTGGTCTGTAATGACAGACGGTCTCTCCGAACGCTCATCGTCGTGTGTGTTCCCCCTCCCCATGTTGAAGTTGCGACACCACCGCCGAACAGACGACTCGTCCATTACATTGTCTCCATACACCTCCTTTAATTGGCGATGAATATCACATGGGCGAACGTTTCTTGCATTGAGGAATTTAATCACTGCCCTCACTTCACAACTGGCGGCGTTCTCAATTTTTTTAAACATTGTAAACAATCACAGAAACAACACAGGCAATGCTAGCGTCACGCAACTTGGCTCAGAGAAGGCTGACAAGCCACTGAAGCTATCTGACCTCGTCCAGCGGCTACTCGCGTCGTCAGCACTTCATGCGGCACGAACGGGTACTACTTTCCGGATGACCCTCGTATATATATATATGTATGTATGTGTGTGTGTACACACACACGCACATACATACACATATAATGAGCTCAAACACCCACCCATGCAGAGAGACCTTTAACTGCCCGCCGCCTCTCCTCCCAGTTCACCACCACCCGCCCCATACTGCCATTGCGTAACCCGCTAACTCTCATCATGACCGCGCGACGGCCTGTTTACGAGGGATGCTGACCGCCCCCGAGGTCTCCCACCCCACGCCCACATAACTCAGAAGCGGCTCCCTCTGAAATGCCCCAGATGAGGGAATGAGAGATCTACCACGCCCCCCTCGCCCCCTCTCACTTAGTTTCCAAGGACGAGAATATGTGACTCAGGGCGAGTCACAGCAATCGGCCGAGGCAAGAGGGAGGGTGGGAGGGCGAGCGGCTGAAGAAGTGATTAAACGCAGTGGACGTAATCTCTCTCCATCTTTCATTTCGGGGCTGCAAAATATCTGCAATAATACTAATTTTTTTTCACATTGACCAAGTATGAAAATATGGAACATTTTAGGAAAGCGATATATAGTATTACCAGATATATTTTTAAACTCCACGCTATCTTCGATATCTCGTGGGGCAAAGAAGTAATCACGGTAAGCTAAAATATCCCCCAAATCTAATTATTAAAACCATTGAGCCGCAGGATAATAGTAAAAAGTTGAATAAGACGAAAAAACAAAGGCAGAATTTTAATTTTTTCTCCATAAATATGCGCACGGTTACAGCTCACTTGTTAATCGCCCACTTGGTGTTATTCCTCAACCCATTCCGACTCCTAGATCAAATGCTGATAGCGTCTATGTATATTCCATTTTGCAACCTCCCGCTGAGGAGAAAAGGGAAATGAAGTAAGTAGATATCATTCGATATCTGTCCAATGAAATGGATGCTACACAGGACGGACAACGTAAAGATATAATTCAAACAACTTCGGAAGACTAATTTTAACCGAGTCATCCGCTAATGCGCATTAAAGTGCAACAATTTCAAAGTGCAAAAATCATTCGCCTTGACCGGGATTCGAGTCCCTATTCCTCAATATCCGTCGAGTGCTTTCAACTGAGCTACCGAAGCGGCCTCTTATACTCCGCAATTTTAGAGGAATAACACGTAAAATTTCAGATCTTAACATGTCGGCTCGGTAGCTTTATTGGCTAAACCACTCAGCCTGATATCGAGAGATCCGGGTTCGAATCCAGGTCATGGCGAATGATTTTTTTTTTACACTTTCAGATTCTCGCCTGCACGCCTCGTGTGTGCACGCACCTCCCGAGGTGCGTGCACACACGTTCATCCACGAGCGCGAGCAAAAGTTAATGAAAAGTTGACATCTTTATTCCCAACGAAAAAGAAGGCAAACAAATTTGACACCGTAAACAACATGCCGCACAATCAACGCAAGGGAAGATTGTAAATATTTAGATCGCATCTCCTTATACAAAGGGTGACGGGTGTTGCTACGAACTGATAAGGTCACGTTTGAAATGCGGGAGAATTATTTCGAAATTATCGGATAAAATGTTAATAATAACGTGAAATTAAGATCCAATGGCCACGAGAAATATAATTTACTTAAAATAAGCACGGGGTTAATTGACAAACTTAGGACCCGAGTCTCTCCTATCACGAAGTGGGCAAGCGAGGCTTAAGCTTTTAGAAATGTAGGACTATATAAACGTTTCTTTTGCTTTAATTGTATCTCACAACTAGAACAATATTTAATTCGATTCAAAGGGCTTCATTTGAAAAAAATAATTGTAAAAGTGAACTCATTAGCTTTTCAATAAACTTTTTTAATGGGCTAATGGGATGGGCTAATGGGATATGTACATAACTCGTACTTTGAAAACCAACTCCAGGAAATGTACATCTAAATCTCACATCCACCAAGTGGGTGTGAGGCACCTATCCAGCCAATCACTAATCAACAGAACATGAAACCTCTACCAATGAAAATTCAGGTTGGGACAAGTGTGAAGCATGGAAATATTGAATCATAACTTCATAATATGTGCAGTTACGAATCAGAGAAACGCGTGATCATGGAAGATAATATTTTTGTTTTTTTTTCGAGCATACCATTTATTTCAACCCTAACATTAATAAATTCAAAATATATAAACTTTTTCAACTAGCCCCGGTCTACACCACAGAAAATGCGGGAATTGGAGAGAATAATGCCCTCTGATACAAAGGATTTTATTAGGGTTTCAAGATACCTGACAGATTGGATCACTCGTATAAAATAAGATAAAGACTCCGTCTGGGATATATTTAAGTTATCTTCCTTCCTTCGATAAATTGCCGGCCCCGGTGGCGGCGGGATAACGTCCTCGCCTGCCAACCCAGAGGTCGTGGCTTCGATTCCCGCCTAGGTGGATTTTCCTCCATCTAGGACTTGGTTGCATGTAATTGTCTTCAATGTAATGTCTGTAATGTAAGAGTTAGGTGGCAGAAGGAACTAAAAATCTCAACCTCGCCCAATTAAGTCGATAAATAAATTTTTTTTAATAAATGTTTTTAAGTGGATGGAAAATTTCATCCCAAACTTGTCCTGACAGTGGTTTCACGCTGATAATATCGATCCCTATGACAATAGAGAATCAAATGCTTGCTAAGTTTTTTAAAGATTTTTTCCTACAATTCCTTCTCAGATTTCAAGGGAAGCGATCAAATGGTAAAGAGAATTAATTAATATCATGATTTACGATTGCGCATTTAAATTCTAAAACTAAACCTGAACAAGAAATTTATATAACCCACGACCGAGTCACATATTATATATGCTTTGCCTCTATCCGTGCCAAAGTGGTAAGTTATCCTCACCGCCACAATTTTGGGGGAGGGTTTTTGAAAAGTTTTCGCGGATGGTAGCAAAAAGAAATCTACATTTTGACTTAAATCTCAGAAAAGAAAGAGTTTCCCACCATATTTCACCTTAGGGAGGACAAGAAACAGTGATTTTACCAGGGTTCATACTAATACCCTGGGTGTTCGTTAATATCCTACGGCCGTAGGTAATCAGTCACACCTGTGACAAACCGTAAAACATGAGCAAAAAGGCGAGGAGGAATAAGATCTACGAGTAGGCAATCCTTCATAAGGGTACATAGAAATCCTGGCATCAACGATACCCTCTGCTTTCACTGAGCACCCCCTTCGCAAATCGCCCGCTCAATCATCTACGTGTATAAACAGCTGCTCACTGTGGAGAAGAGTAAGATCAAGGGTAGTAAAGCTTTGGGGTGACGTAAAAGATAAGTAACAGTAAAATATGGTGAAATATTATCCTTAAGACAAGAGGGTAAAATGTAGATGGATTCGGAAACCTATACCCTGAAAATCACAAAAATAATTGTATATATCCTTAATCACCTTGGGGAGTTTTTATTCAATAGACGAAACTATATAACTTCACTCGCTTGTACATTAAACTGAGATATAATGCCATGAATTCGCGAAAAATGTCTTTTCCATCTACATACCATATTCGCCTTCCTTCTCTATAGCCCTTTCGTTACCCTACTGTCCAGTTTTTCATGGGATCAAGCTGTACACATCATCAACGTCACATTTCCCGTCTAGGTACCTCCTATGTCGTAAATTTACTCCCACCGCCTTCAACCATAAAAGTTCTTTCACGCATTCCCTCTGCCTTCCCAGAATCCCTTTTGGCTCTAACAATAAATTTCTTACCCTCTCTTTCTCAGTTGTTAATGCGTTTCAAATTTTCCTCCTGATATGTATCTTTTTTACTTTCTAGCCCAGCATGTCCACTTTTCCCGATTAAGAAATGTCTCCATATATTTGCAATGCTATTTTTTCTCCACATTTCCTTAGCTGGCTACAGTAACTACCTACCGTGACGGCAACAAATTGACTGAAGGAAAAAACAACACTAGACGAATGGGACGAATGGAGCAGTGGGAAATGAGAAGTACTAAACTAGAAAAAATGTTTTAACGTTTTATGAATCCGCGAATGTTTTGTTTTGATGCACTGATCACAGAAGAGTATGAATGGAATGCAACGCGCTGTTTGGGTCATGATCAGAGATTGGATGAGAGTAGAATCACCATCATGATTTGCAGTATAAGAAAAGAACAAGAGGCTTTTGAGGAAGCAGTCGACCGAGAAAGTCACGAATGAATGTGGTTAAGTGGCAGTAGACGAGGAATGTTAGAAGTCTCAGGAAGGACATGGAAAAATAAATTAAAGTCACAGTGGAAATATAAGTACGATGAAAAGTGGTGCGAAAAAAATAAATTGAAACAAATTTCATGAAGTAAACTAAAATCAGTTTCTTTTACTTTTAGTAGTAGCAGTAACTGGTGGGAAGGGGACCGACAGCTGTCATTCACGCTATTAGGGATAGGTGGGTAACACGGTAGGGTGAGGGTATTCAGAGATTGAGGGAAGGGTGGAAAGAAACCCGGCTTCGGTATCAGCTTTCTCTTAAAGAAAGGTACCAATGGGATCCACGGTTTCACATCCCATCCAAAAGATGATGCAAAGACCACTTGAAGTGCTCTCTCATAACACCCGTAGTAGGGATCGGGATACAACTGAAAAAAATCTACCCCCTCCAGGATTCGAACCTGGCACCTCGGGATGGAAATCCAGTGCAATATTTACCGCATAATCACGATCCCTGTTTAAACCTTTCCCATCCCGAAAGGGAATAGGATGAACGGTAACGGAAATAAATTGGGATAAAATCGTCTATTTTCATCACAGAGACGACAAAGCGAAATGTTTTGCGATTTCCACGCTAAACCTTGCACTCCACATACTCAAATGCAACCACAAACACCCAAAGATGGAAAACATATTTCCCCGCACGCAACAATCGTGCTGATTTGCTTCAGAGCGCATACGAGCAGTCGTCTGTTTCGTGAAATAAGTCTGTCGGAGTAAATAACTCTAACTAGTGTTGCTTTGCTGCTTTTGCGTCAATAATGGGAACCACTGGGGATTCTCAAAACGATTTCAGCCAATGTATTCCTCACGAGTGGTCATAAATTATTTTCTTCGGCAGAGCCATGGATTATAAAAGTCAGCATTCGACATATTCGCACGTTGATCGGTTTAATGCCTACCAAATGCATCATTTATGGAGGAAATTTACCGCAAAATCGTACATCATGCGACATAAAATTTCGGAGCACTGCGAATCGTAAACTTTTCCGATGAGCCCCTGGATATTGAGCAATAAATGCAAAAAAATATAAACGCAAAGAGATTAAGGCGATAAAAATCAGCCAACTGTCTAGTCTGGGTAATGGCTCCAATTGCGTGATTCAGAACTTAGAGCAGATTCTCTAAGATGACCTTGCACGATTATATATAGTCCCTCAACCGTTCACGTCATAACCCAGATCTCCATGACCGACTTAAGGGAAAAACTGACATTATATACGCAACCGCGTCACCCATTTATTAGATTTCACAAACAAATATTTTCAACAGCGTTAAAACTTCAAAAAAAAAATTTCAAATTTGGTTTCACTTTCAACGTCCGTTCTCCGCAGCGTACAAATTTGTAAGTTGAAAAACCCGGAACTAATAAAATAGGCTACACTGTTCCGAGTGGTCTTAAAAGCCAAATACACACCTTTATGATGTGAAATAAAGAAGAATTATTCAGGAGCAAATTCTCGGCAAAATGAAAGCAGTAGTTTCACGTTGTAGATTACGGTGCAAGAATGCACGACAAACGAGGAGGGGTGAAAGATGGAAGAATTACAGAGGCCTAAAAGAACTACCCCTGTATAGGAAAGAATGGAGGGATACAGTCTAAAAATCAAAAGAACGAGGGGCTAAAAACGACGTAAAAGACATGAGAGTCGACTTTTATGCGGCTCCTGCTACTGGGAGACGAGAAGAAGAGGAGTAGTAGTGAATAGAAGATAGAAGAAGGCATTGGAAACGTGGAGATACGGAAAAATGATGGAGATAAAATGGACAAACAGCGTAACAAAAGGAGTACTTCGAGGAGCAGGAGAAGATAGAACTCCATGGAAAGAAATCGAAAGGAGACAGGAGGAATTAAATGGATATAAATGGCCTCGGGATACATTACTGAACATCATAAATGAAGAAATTGCTGAATAATTACAGAGGAAGGCCAAGGATGATCTGCGAGAAGCAGGAAATGGAAGACGTGAGCGCTAGGAATTAAGAAGAAATGATGACTCCGACAGGTAGAAGGATATATTTGAGTGCTGCAATAAAAGCAATCTTCCCCGCATTGATAACCCGTGATTGTGATGCCTAGTACTATTGATGCCAATGAAAATTCCGGGTGTGAAGCAGACATTACTGAAAGGGGTGATTACACAAACATATATTTGAATCAAGTCTCGTCAATAATGAAAAGTCACGGTGATACAATGGCCGATTCCGTGCCAAGGTCATAGCATCTTCTCGCCACATTGTTTTAGACTTTGTTCTTAATAAAATTGGATGTATAACGTGAATTAATAATTTGTACCGTAACTTAGCAAGACGTAACGTGGCGTGACTGCCGTGACGTGACGTTCCGGGTACAGATTATTAATTCAAGTTATGCATCCCATTCTATTAGGAAACAAGTCTAATGAAAAATATGATGAGAAGATGCTATGACATTATCGGGTATTTCACAATGTACACAGACCATATGAAGACAAGTCACCGTGGGAAAAATGAGCGGGTATGTACGATCCCGAATGGCGAAACTCGACACAAATGATGACAGAAGCCAAAGAGAACACAAATATGTGGAGATAAATGAGGTCACACAAGAAAATAAATGAGTGGGCTACTTCTGAGAAAATTATAGGATCAATACAAGGTTATGATGACGATGATGCATCTCACTCCCGTTCCTGCATTGCATATGTTTTATGAGCTGACGCAATAAACACGCCGGCGCAATATAATTGTAATATGTTCACGCATTGCAATCACGTCGTGGAAACCGAACGGGCATCGCGTATATGACTGTTTTGTCCACTGAGATGCATTTTATTCGAAATCGATCACCAGAGCGTGGGATGTCTACTTTGGGAGGAAGGGAATAAGGGGAATACACTGGTGCACTCAATTGAAGGAGCTGGTTGTTAGCTTGAGGGAGAGATCTTGAGACGAACGTTTTCCTTCGCATTGACAGTAACCTATCCACCAAATTAAGTTAACATTGCGTTAACTGTGCTTCGTTCTATAAAAAAGCACAGTTTTTGATACAATGGAATACCTATTACGGGCCGTCTCTGCCCAGGGAGGGACGGTGGCTGCATGGAGGACAAAATTATTTTGCTCAGCCCTCGGCAGACACAAGTACCGAATCGGATGCTATTGTTTTCCGCTTAAGGGTAACGAAAGGGGGATGGAAGGACGATGAGGGAATGAAGCCGCGCCCTCTGGAGACAACAGGGAATAGAAGAGGTTATCCTTTCCCCGACCCAGAGACGTCTGCGGACGGGGGCAGCATCCATCATCCAGCCCATCTCCGCACGACGTCGGAGTGAAAAATATAAGGGGTGGGAGAGATTCGCGACGAGGAGGGAGAGAGAAAAAAAACGAAAGACAGTCGAAGAAGCGGGGGAGAAAAAAAAAGAGAAACGGGATCCGGAGCACGCTTCCGCGCATATAGATCTTTCTCCCGACCCATTTCACGAGAACGGGAGGGATAAAAACCCCTCGGATCGGCATTCGGCGGTAATCCAGAGCAAAGCTCCGGGTTTTGTTGTTTGCTCATTTTTTTGGCTGGAACAGGGGAGGGAGTGAGGGGCAAAGAAGGGATCGAAGTGGTGGGAAAGAAAGGATTGATACGGGAGAGGGGGGGGGGGGAAATGGTACTCTTCACGAGCCGTGGCTTTGGGATTTATATTTCCACGAGAGCGCCATGAGAACCTCAAAAAGACCCCAGTGCACCAAAGCTGCATTTGAAGAAAATATCTCGGCTCACACACTACGGAGCACGGATCGTCGACTCGCCGCCGCCGTAGCGGTGAGAGGGTGGATGATGAAAACAAAAAAAACACATTCCGAACAGCTTGATGAGTATCGGGTCCGCTCATATCTGACATCGTACAATACGAGGGATGAATGCATACCACGCGGTAAACAAACAGCCACTGAATCACAGGGGCATCTCACAGGTAATCAGCACAAGTCTGGTTGCCTGTCAACTTTTCGTAAGCGTACCTTTTAAAAAAAAACATTCCCGATTGCGATAGGGAAGAGCGATCGTTTTCGTTATATTGATTGATCAATGGTGCTTCAACTCGAAGACAGCAGAGCTGTAACCTTCAAATTCTTCCATTTCATCAGACATAATACGGAGAAAATACGCTAGAAACATCTGCGGAGCAGCGTTATGGAAACGAGGGTTCATCAAATTAATAATGGGTAAATATTAAAATTAAATATGGGACCCTTTGCAGAAGAACTTGATTACGGAATTAAATAGGACACACAGAAAACATGCATGATTTTATAAACGAATCGATTTTAAAGAAAACAAAGATTCGCATTCTTATTAAAAGGTCTCACTTGAGAAAGATTGGAAATACGAAGACCAAAAGTACGAACGAAACCTTAGGAAATGTACAAATCACTCAAGTTTAACGTCGACACGGAAGGAATGATTCATTGTCAATGGTAGGCGAGATTATGGTAATTTAAGGGAAATTAACTGCAGAACCAATCGCTATAATGAACCATTTTTGTCTCACAAAATTCGATAGAACAGCTAAGGACATAATAGGAGAGGTATCAATCAATATTCTCTCCAATGCCTGGTGGCCTAACACCCCCTGCCACCTGCCACGAGGGTGGATGGCATGATAAGATGTAATTTAAAACTTTGAATAATTAAAAAGCATATTGAAATATCACATTGTAAAGCGCTCAGTAATTTCACAAACACAAATTTTCAGAAATCACCAAGCGCTGTTTAATTCTTTATATATAGAATTTCTTAAATTTGAACAGGAAATAAACGTTCTAATTTTTTCCTAAACCAAACCTAATTTCCTTACGCATCGATATTTCTTTTCTTTCATATCCATACTCCAATTACCCTGCTTACTCGTGCCTGACCCTCCTTATTTCCCTCTTCCTACATTTTCCTTTTATTTTAGATCCCTACCAAAATCTCTGAGCATCATTTTACTGTCACACCAATTATAACGTCATTCTTAGATGCACCATTTATTTTCCTGCCATGCCATTCTGTAGATTACTATTATATCCTGTAAATAATTACAAAAGCAGAAACCAAAGGGTGATTTTGCATAGTTTACCCTTATTTCTCGCAAATAGACAGGATCTTTATGCAAACCCTGCTATGAGGGAACGATAGGGAAAGCAGAGACAAAGTCGGCGTCATAAACTGAAGGGATTTCTTCTTCACCCCAAGACCTCGTGTTCACTCCGCGGTTTTTATTTACCTTGGTCTATTTTACAGTTATTGTATTTCTACAACTGTGAACATTCCTGAGAATAAACGGGAAGTCCACAATCACTTTCAAAATGCCGTTCTCCGACAGGCGAAATCGTTCCGAACGTTTTACGTCAACGAAGATGTACTCGGAGTAGAATTAATTTAAATCCCCCGATTAATTAAGATACACCCCAAAAACTTTCTCTTTCCTTTCTGAATTATGATAACAATGACTACTTTATTGTATTGCTACTATACTGCTATGTCTACGTATTGTATGTTTACAGCAGAATATCATTTAATCCATTGCCCACCTTAAATATTAGTCTCGTTAAAATCTTCAATAATCTAGATTGTAAATTATGTAAACAATTGCACAGCTTGAATCGTTCCAAATCGCTTAGTGTATAAATCGTCAAAAATGTAAGTAGGAAATTATTTAAACACGGTATCTGGTTTATAACTAAACTACACGTATACAGCTCAATACATATGGTACACCCGACAGTGCATCATCGATTGAGCGACGGCTAAGCTACTCTTTAATTTGCCAACTACAACCATCTATTCACTTAACGCTATTTCACAGAGAGCAATTACTTAAAGTACGAGAAGGACATGAGATGTGTCCTAAACGGAATTCATTAGAAGAGAGGACGATGACGTAGAGTCGTGAAGATGGCATATGTGCGCGAAAAAGCGCAACACTCCCATCGCCCGAGCGAGATAATCCCACTACGTATGATGATGCCGTGGGCAGTGGCCTTAATTCGCCCAAATGAAATGCTCTCCAAAATGCGAGGAGGGGAGAGGAATTTAGTCAAAAGAGCACGGCGGAAGAATGCGATTGCCAGCGCAAGAGTCCTTGGAAACGTAAAAATTTAACGAATCGAATTCTTCAAATTTTCCTCACTCTAATCTCATCGAAGTAGTTGTCCCATCTTTGAACGGAACATGAGACTCTTTTTCCTCAATTTCCAATTGAGGACATGGTTCACGACACAGTTGTTTTCTGAAAAAAATGTAACATTCTTCTTAGAGGAAACGTCTGAATGATTACGGCAAAAAAATGCAAAATAAATCATCGGACCGAATGGCGAGAGCGCGGGTTAGCGCAGTCGAGTAATTGCGCCACATAATGTTTTCTCATATGAATGAAATTTTATCGTTCATGCTAGATCACTTGGCTTGATATGCAACCCAGATGAATCATAGGTTCTGAATCAACAGAAAGATACGCGTTAGAAAACAACCAGCATCTAACGGCTAATGGCATTTGTCTGGGCATGAGAAAACAGTTCACATTAACACAGACGTGGAGTTTATTTTTCTACGGCTGAAAGACGTGGATTGCAGAAGAAGCGCAAGAATTTGACGGAAACATAACGCCACGGAGGAGTACTTAAAATTGAGTAACATGACAGACGAAGAGAGGAGGACAAACGAGAGAAGAGTTAATGTATTTTGAGCTGTGGGTTGAGAGAGAACCCCGCATGGAAGGCATTAACAAGGAGCAGAGCGGTAAATGGACATGGCATAGGCTTGAGGCATAATAGCCCGGTGAAGCAATGGAGACTACCAAGGGAGGAACTTCAGAGGAATGCGTCGGAGAAACAAAAATTAAATGATGGAAGAAATTAATGCAGGGAGATAAGAGTTTGGTAAAGATAAAAAAAAACTTCGGAGGCTGGCAATAACCAACCACGTTAGTAGTTACTAAGGGATGCGCGCCCGACTGCTGAGATCATTTGCACCAGTAAGGATAGGTGCGTATTTGGTACGGGCAGAATCTTCAGGGGATGAGGTAGGGCGGAGATAAACTTAGTCTCAGCTTCATCTTACTCTGAACGTAAGGGGCAATGAGTTTAATGTCCCATCTAAGGGACAGCGTACACCACTTTGGACTTTGAAGTTCTCCCACATAACACCCCAAGTTAGGATCGATATATCAATGAAAAATCCTGCCAACTCCTGGTTTCGAATCCTGGTCCGCGGGGTGAGAAGCCAGTAAATTAGCCACCGACTCTTCCCGTGGAACAACAATAATCAGATAATTGTTCCAAATAAGTGCTTCCTGACCGTCTTTCATTGGGTTCTAATTCCTAGGTTCTAAAACATTTCAGGTACCACCAAGTACTAAAATTACGAAGGTTACCACGGAGAGGAAAACTAGTGCCGAATCATATAATGTGAAAGCAGTGTAAACATGCTCGCCATAAAGGAAATTAGCAACCCAAAAGTTGATTTGATCTGCGAAATTTACGGCTCACCTAGTACGAAGTCCAACAGCGTGTGAAATTCACACATGAAGGCCAGTTCCTTTCCCTCAATCGCCTTAAGTATTTTCCCAGGAAGATCCGGGGCTCGAAAAATTGCACAGCTTGGGTAAATCTGAGGGTGCTCAGAGACGTCACCCGAAATCGAACCCAGGCCCCTTAGGTCAGTAGCCCATCGCTCTACGCATTAGACGGACTATCACAGCCCTGTAAACACGCGTAGGAGGTTACAGTTATGCATACGGTACATACGAACATTCAAGAATTTTGAAGACTCAAATTTCGCGTAGTTAATGTAGCACGGTTGAATTTAGTTTCCGGTGATTAATACTTTTAAGAAATTTTTCTTTTCTTTTTCAAAAAAACTGTTGCTTGAAAATGAAACATTAAGAATTACCAACACAAGTTACATCAAATCACTGGTTTTAGCCCTATGAACACGTACATTTCTTTACTATGAATGCAAAGACTAATTCACCTATGTGAAGATTCATTCAACACTAGATGCAATTATAAAAGGCGTTAAGTAGGAATTTTAATCTTAAATGGATTCATGGTACCACTTACAAAATGTTTTTCATCAAAATCAGAGATTTTTTGCAACGATATTCCACAGAATATGGATATGCGTACGACAATTTCTGGGTGGATGTAATAGAATATTTAATTATTAGTGAAATAAATAATAATTAACTAGAAGAAAAAATCACCGAACCTCCATAAATCATGAAGTGCATTAGAAAAGGCAATGGGTGTTAAAGAACGTTACGAAAATATGATGTTCATCATGTTTTTTCAGGAGTTTTTAGATCGCGCAGAGATTTCTATACGACTCTGGCAGAAAATAAAAAAACCGATCAGGCTTTAGTGAGTAGTAAAAAAAGGATTTATGCTATGGCGGGCCTATTGATGGTTTATCACGGTGATGAAATATTTGATGTCATTGATGAAATTTATTCATCGGCATTTCTTGAAATGAAAAGTACCATCTTAGTCAGATCAAAAACATGCAACTGATCACTTATTTCCTCTTCCCACGTCCTCCGGTGGCAATATAATTCGCGTGATCATATCTCTCATCTATTTGACCCATAGAGAAAAACTAGAACGGATTTTCATGAATGAGGCCCAAGGGGATGAAAAATAAATCCTCCCCCTATCGACGGGTAAGTTGGAAGAAAAAACCTCGTCCCATCGTCACGTTACAGGTAATATTCCATTGGACAGTAGATGATACTTTCATAGTTATAAACGGATGGAATACTTACAGACAACTCTGAAATATTTATTGTACTAACCGTAAACCATAAACGCAGTAATCAACCCGAAGGTTGGTTTGGTAGGTGATGGTAGAGTTCACCCAGTACTAAGCCCGACGACGTGTGAAATTCACATGTCAGGGTAGGGGGGCCAGTTCCTTTCCCTGTGCCGGTTATGGTTTCCCAGGAAGATCTGGTACCCGAAAAATCACATAACTTGGGTGGAGCTGCAAGTGCCCAGAGACTTGCCCGGGAAGTTTTTTTTTAACCGTATAAAGTCATCAAATTTTACTATTTGGCAGTAATTACAAGAGATAAAAAAGGTGCATTCTTAAGGATGAAGACATTCAAAGGCGGAGACGGATATAAACCGTGTTTGCAAAGAAAACCGCAAACGACGGAATAAAGTCCATGGATCCGGTCGCCCCTAATTCGCAGAGTGAACACGAGCTACCGGGACTGCGGAGGATTTCATTTATGGGCAGACGACGACGGAAGAAATTTCCTCCGCAGTAATGGCGCCGGTGCCAATTCCACACGGGTTTAATGTACCCTGGGCTCTCCTGTAAGATTCTGGGTGGGGAATGTGACGGAAGTCAAGAAAAGTTTCAGAATAAAATATTTTAATTGAAGCATTTAATGCGCAACGCGACTCGACCTGCCTTGACCTGGATGAAGCAATCCCTAGACCTCGAGCGATCCGAGCATACGAGGGATTCATATTGCCTGTACCGAGCGGGTAATCTGACGGTCAAACAACTGGATTATAGTCACAACTTGCGCAAATACAATTCCAATGTGCTCGCAGGTAATTTTGTAGACTGGCTGAATTTTCCTCACAGTGAAATAAATGCCTGTGAAGGAAGTGAGGATTTGCCAGAAACAGATCCCAGGATGTAGAGGCGTAGCTTGAGTTCTCTAGGAGATTAAGTTTTACTCCTGTTAATATTTATCATTAAAATTGAACATTAATTTAAAGAAATGTATTACAAAAACTTGAACCAATCAACTTAGTCATCCAGAGCGTGGTGGGTCAGCCACTAAACGATAATTCCGAGTTCAAGTCCAAGCTTTTCCAGATTATATCATTGGAAATCGTAAAACCACACTAATGTGTCAATCACGACCCAGGATTCAACGTTTTAGCATCTAATCTAGGTGAATTATCAACCACAGAAATTATCTTCTACAGCAAAGGGTGGGTGTTGAGAGGCAGAGAGGGAGAGAGAGAGAGAGTTGAAGGAAAGTAAAGATTGGAAGGAAGGAAGGGGCAATATTGAGTGACTACTTCAAGGATATTTCCCCAACTCTATCTCCTTTCTTTAATCCTTCCTTTCCAATTTATTTGCCTCATACACCATACATTTATAATGTAAGTAAGTAAGGGCTTTTTTTGTTCACAATTCACCTGATGATGGATGGTGTTGATCTTTAAGCATTGAACCATGGTGATGATTGATTAAATTATATTTGTAAAATTTTCAAAAATAATAATTTGTCATTGAATACCTTCCACAAAGTTAATGAACGACAAGTTTCATTTTCTCATGCTACATCCTCATTTTAGACCAGGCAGTGACATTTACTGGATATCAAATCTTCATGGGCAACGAAAGTCGTGACAGGGAAATGAACTGGCTGCCTCACACGTCACTCGCACGTCTGAATTGTATTCTTATAGTTGAGCACTGTCCTCACCTATCAAAACTGATATTGCCACTGAATAGTTTGAACACTAGCAACTTTAATACGCAGGGTGATTCATAATTATCTCCTGGGTTTCAAAAAGTTTATCAACCCATAACTATAACAGATTAAGTATACAGGGCATTTCAGCAGATTAAGATATTCTACATGTTCATATTCGTAACGAGCGGCGTCGCAAAATTACAGATTTACCGCCGAAAGAGTCTGAAAGAACCTAATTTCATGCTGATTTTTCCTGCTATTGTCATTGTACAATAAACTTTAGAAACCCCGGGGGTAATAACGAAGATCCCTGTATAATACCCTAAGACTAGGAGAACTGAAGTGATTGGCTGAATATCTAGCGTGACAAGCGTTCAAGAACGACCGCATCGGCGCCAAGAAACTGGCTGCCTGGAGAAAAATACTTTTTACAGCCCCTTAAAGTTAAGAATACTTGAGACATTACATCAACCCGCCCACGAGGCATGAACTCACTTCCTTGGCCTTTTGTAAGGAATCGTTAGTTCCCTACAGACGATCCCCCGGTTTTCCGACGGATATCTCAGTTCGTCGCGGTAAAATGCACACACACACATACACTACACGCTTTGACCCTAGTGGTTCAGTTACTCCGCCAGGAATCCTTACATCCCTCCCCCCTTTGTCTCCCGGTCGTCGTCGGCGAATTTAATGCGATAAAATGTTTCCTCGTACGGCGCGTGGATTTAAAAAAATTAATAATAAAGGTTTTTCCGGGCATTCCACTCAAATGACCCCATTTCACACAATAAGTGCGTCCGGTCTCCCATTCGACCTGCGGGCCCTCCTACGGCATCGAAGTAAGAACTTATATACCTAGGGTCGGGGGAAGAGAAGTGGATATTACAGACGAAGTGGATCCACAGGACTTAAGTGAGGAAAAAGGAAAATAAAAAAAGGAGCACTAGATATTTATCAAATGTCCTCCGTCTCATTCTTCTGGACGCATTATATGACACGCGTCTGAGGACGCAAGAGAAAAATGGAGTGCAACTAAAAATGAGTCAGATAAGCGGTCGAAGGTGGGGGGGAATGGGGAAGTGGATGAGAGAAGCCATCCATTAATTCTCCCGAGTTTCGAGGGGAAAACCTCTTTAACACGGCGCCGGGCAGCTTAAATTGGCGAGTCGGGGCGGAAAATTATTCAATCTCAACATTTTGAGTACATTTGGCTATTAAAGCAGGCGATACGCGAGGGAAAATCGTCCCTTCGCTTGCAAAAAAAGGTCGCAGGTTCGCATCCTCTGTCTTCAAAGAGCGCTCGTGCTTTCATCCAGGGGAAATAGTGACAAATGAGATCTTATCGGGTAACCAATGAGCATGCTGGTGGAGTAGTGCCCGGAGTAAAGCAGAGAAAATATTATCCCAACAGAAGCGCATCATAGCAAACAAAAAACCTCCTGGATATCCATAAACGTTTACTTGATCAATGAGATGGTAGCACGTGAAAAAAAACGCCTATGGATTGCATACAGATAATTAATCAGTATAATGCAACAAATGGGAAAAAATATGCGATTTTCCCAAATAATTTCCTTCACTTCAGAAGTACTTTAGGAAATGTACAGACGTCACTACCTTTCTTGACCCCATTCCCTCATACAAAAAGCTCTTAACTGGGCCTTCTTAACCCATCACCTTATCCTGGCTTCTAGTTAATAGAACAACATTCGGATAAATCGCATCTTCTACTTCGTCCCTCGGAGGAACTAGCTCTGTTGTGAATTCACACAACTCTTTTTTCCCCGCAGTTATGAGACCATGTAGACACGCAAAATCCTAGAGTTTATCCCCAATGGAAGTAAAGCAGATGCGATAAATTTTAAATAGAAGCTTGAAAGCGTAAACAAGGCTAAAAATATATTGTTCACAGACTCAATACGAGAGCCTGAACGGAAATAATACATCAACCCTCTGGAACCATTGCCAATATTTCCACGAGTTATAAAAAAGCGATGAAGCCATTTTGTTGATAAAACATAGACGAAAATGTTGGAGCACCTGTGGAAGATCGATGGGGAGTGAGTTCCTTCAGATAAGACTCGATTAGAATTTGCGGGCACGGGTAGAGAATGAAGAAGGGCTTATATTCGCATTATAATTCTTTACAAAAAGATAAAACGCTTAAGTACCTCGCTAGCCCATGTATATATTGTCTTCTTATACCTCGAGGGTTCTCGTCTATGCCGTAAACTTCAGACGGCCAATTCCCATAACCCACATGAGACTAGAAAACACTTTCAAATTGATCATCGCATTTGAGAATATTCTTTTCAAGAAGTGAATTGAAACTACTAAATGTCCCTCTAATCACTAATGAGACTCTGGAGATTCCTTATAAAATGTAACTATTGCACCAGTGACAGGAACTCTGTATACAAATAAGCACGCTCAGACGAGTACCTTGAGTTCCACAAAAGGTAGATTTCCCATCAACATTCCCCTGTCGACTGTTTCCTGGTTACGCCTTCGAGTTCAGTATACCCTCAAAGGTAAAACAGAAGCCTGGAACAACCCCGCCCTGGAAAGGTTTTTGTCTCGTGAAACAATAAACAAGTCAATACCCATGCGATCTGACATAGCATGCCACCCTGGTGACGTAACCCAACGTAATCACGCAAGTACGTAACTCGTGTGACACAAGAATCCCACCACTTATTTACGCTCGTTCTGGGAATCAAGCACTCCGACCTTGAGTGGTGGACGACGTGAATTAAGACCGAGACGAGGATAATTTGTGCGACCGCCATGGGAAAGTTACTCAAATCTGCGCCTCCACCATGAGCTGATGAATCACCCACTCGGGAAAGTCGGTAATGCCCTCATAACAACGGGAAAGCTAGTGAAGACCAGTAGTCACTTGACTCTAGCGCGAGGTCTTGGGAGACCAAGCGATGCTAATGCGATGCGCCAGGATCATGAGCAAACATTTACGGATGATGCCATCGGTTTATTCACGTTAAAGAGACCATTTCCGTCAGTACCGCGGCAAAAATTCTCCATTGAAATAAGTAGGACTGAATATCGTCCACAATTGCAGCTCCCAATATTTACAACAACACAGTACCCCGTCAGCAGCCGCAAGGGCGTGTGGCGGGGGGTGTTAGGCCACCACCCGTAGTTAAGAATAAAACCGCATGCAAAACCCACAAATTCATGCAAATCTTCGCACAATAAATCGTATATATTCATACAAAAACCTTTACAACTCACACGCACGCAGATACATGCCCTATCAACTAACACACACATGCACCAACGAATATACCTTATGTCTACGCAAAGTTTAATCTTGTCCTGACGTGTAAATTGAATGTCTTCAATATTTCTATGGCGACTTTGGTTTCTTACTATTATGATTCCTAAGTGTCCGGGGAAAGAATGCGTATTTGTATTTATATGTACTGGAATCTATCTCCCTTATCTTATCTTTATGGTGTGATCTACCTAAGCCGTGTAGGGACATAATAATTACTTTGGAGTTATTGTTAAACTCGTTTGTTCTGAACATTTCTAAAAGTCTCAGTATGGCTTGTTCTCTTCGCATCTCAAGTGCCTCCCAGACTAATTCCCCTACAAGGCCTGTCACACTTGTCTTCTTATTATTAAACTTTTTCACGAATCTGGCGCATTTCTCTTGACTTTATCTAACGTTTTTTGCCAAATGTTTTGTCAAGGATCCCAAATAAAAGGAATCCAATGGATCCAAATTAAAATATAAGAGAATAGCGACAAAATAATAAAAACTTCATGGAATATAGGTCAAAAATGGCACTCAAGAGACTTGTGTCGCGATACAAGTTCTTAGCCTAGTAATGTAAAATTGGGGAACAAACTTCGGGTCAACCAAATTTGAGTATCACCGAGATGTCTATAGGGTACGACGCGACGCACCAACGGAAAGGCGAGGGATGACCATTAGGAATCCATGTAAGAAAGATTAAGGGCATCTTATGTCATAGTAATTAACTCCAATGCAGAGGAAAGTGTGAGGTTGACTCAATAATTTCATCAGTGAACTAGCAAAGGAGAAAAAACAAGGGAATGCTTGCAGTTTCTAGTCGACAGCAACAGGAAAAAGTACCCAAATTTAAAAAAGTGGAGACTTTGCGAGCAGAGAACTTATGTTTTATACAGGCGAGATTTTGAGATTTTACTTTTTTCTTGTACCTCTTCTTTCTCCTGTAAATTTAAACGACATTTGTGAAATTTTATGTGTACGATAGAATAATGCCATTATCATTTTTGACAAGTTAATAAGATATAATGAAATACAATAAAGAAAATATCAAACGAACACACACCTTAGTCTGAGGTTCTGTTGTTCTAAGATAAAACTTAAGAAGCAAGATTGAAGTATAAGTTGGCAAGTGATGGCAGATTTAATATCCGATTAGAGTCAAGCCAGCAAAACAGCGAGGTAAATCGCGTCAGTGCCTGAATTTACGTATCCTGGATACAAACGGGGATTTTCTCCTTCCCTAAGCTGCCAGAATGTGTTACCGAGAAGCCCAAGGATTAACTGTGCAAGTCCGGAGGGCATATATAGCGTTTTAGCCGGGCGTCAGCTCGTTACGCTACACGACCTCAATCAACTGGATAAAATATGATAAGACTCCAGTCCAGACATTTCATTACTACTCCTTCCAACGCGCAATTCATGATCACTACAAAAACAAGGTGAGGTATCCCAACAAATAATGATATATGACTATTGACAAGGAAAGGAAAAGCGTACGTATTTGAATCCAGAGAAAAACAGTGATTCATCCATCTAGGGTTTGATTGATTCTGCGTTCATTTTCATGGTGGGTTTATGACATGAAGTCCACTAAATGCGACATTTTTTCAAATAATTCCACGAAATTCAAATATTGATATAATTGAGCTCTTACGGCTAGTAGTATTCAATAAATGAAAAACTCCAATAGCCGTAAACAGTTTTACCGTTTTTACAGTTTACAGTTTTCAGTATACAGTTTTATTGTCGTGACGATTCACCTTCATTACGCTGAGGAGGGCTACTTCGTGGCCGAAATACGCGTATTCGTATTCAACTTTCTTATCCCTTTCCATTTTCCCTTATACCCAATCCTTGACTTTTGGCGTTAGCCAACTAATCTCATTTGTACTTTGTTTAGAAAGGTAAAACTGTTCACGGCTATTGGAGTTTTTCAACTAGCTTAGCGATGAATTTTTTTCAGGTAGTTAAACTAAGTTCTAAATAATGTGTAGGCAGTTTCGCCATTGTTATGCGATAGAATCATGCGATAACAAATAGAATAACGAATCCAAAGAAATAATAATTATAAATTAATACCATCAAGTGACGCTTAAAGTTGTTGTCCAACTTTCTGCTAGCGCACTATAGTTTTCAACAAATCAACAACTTTTCTTCATGATCCGTTCAATTCAGAAATTAAATTGAAATTTAATAAGTTAATTTAAGTCACTTTTTTTCAGCCGTACCTGGCAAATGCACGGTATATTCGTAATGAGAGTTAATTAATGTGAAGAGAAGAAATATTTCACCTAAAATTATCCATTCGACTCTCTCCCCAATTGCCATGTGATGAAGGCAAGATTCTTTAACATGCCTCGTACGAGTATATATTTAAAACGTGTTTTCTTCCATGTCAGGCCCGTTCCTACTTCAACTCCCAAATATTTCACTTGGCCCGCTATGCAACCGCCAAACCCTCTGAGTCTTTGTGACGTGAGTGTTAGGGTGACGTGAGTCCCTAATTTATGGAGTATATTTTTTCCGGTCCTGGCATGATACCTCACTCGTTACGTCACTTAGGCCGTAGATCAAAACCCAAGTGTAACACGGTTTCCGTAAGCGAGGCCATCACTCGGGTTACCACTCAACCGACCCCGCCTCATTACGCGTCCCCGAAAACGAACCCCCGCTTTCCAGGCGCCCTCTGAAAGAGCGGTGGTCTACTGACCGCAAGACCGACGTTTATCGTACATGGTACGGTCTTCAGGCAGAATATAAATATGTCGTTCAGAAAAACACTAGCTTACCTTTAAGTAAATAACATTCAGTCACTAATTATCTCTTACTGAAGGTTTCTCAAATAGTCTTGATGCATTAAATTTAACTTGATAAATTCAACACACATTAATTTTGATTACCATATTTCAGAAACCTTGATTTCGTATTATTTGAGGTTCCGTATTTAACTGTACACATATGTTATTATGGGGTATTTAATTATTTTGTTTTGATTAAACCAAATCACTTCATCTCAGATAACCTTCAAAGAGCGTCGGAATTCAGAAGCGTAAATCGGAAAACATAATCGCACATAGACAAAGGGCAAATATTTTGAGAGTTAAAAAGAAAATATTTTCCAGCGAAATTATTAATTTCTAGGTTGTTAGTTAAAACAACGTCGTACAATGACAAGATATTATGGGAAATGCCTTTTCTCATCATTTTCATTTTGAATACCCCTTGTGAATTATATTTTTTTCGACGAATTGTGAATGCATCGACAGTCCACGCCACCCCGGACAACTGACTCGTCCAGTAGATCAATTTCGTTCTCCTAATAGTCGAACAGAATAAAAAACAAAGTTTTTTTAATTAGTCACTTTATATCTCGGCAGGTATTGTTTACAGAGGCGAATAAAACATACTGACTTTCAAACTTGGTAGATATATGACATTACACGATATCAGAAATAAAAAAAACTTCTTCAAAACCTTCCATGCGTGCCTCAATCATTTAAAAGCTGTTCTCCCTACACCAACAATCACCTAAATCAGTTATTTTAAATTCACTTCTGAATAACCATTAAATTAAATATAATAAAACCGAAATTAATAATAATTAAAACCGAAAAAAAATTAGACGCAATTGCATAACATTCGTCAGATGTTATACCAGCATCTTAAAAATTCATCGAGAGGAAGGAACAGTAAAGTTAATATAAAGGAACAATTAAAAATCAACGTTACCAACAATTTCAGAGCGTAAAAATCAAATAAAATAAAAGAAATAAAAAATTGTTGCATTAAAATGCACATTAGCGGATGACTCCGTTAAAAGTTACTGTTGCGGCATCTCCCGCAGTTTCTTTGGAATTTGTCAAAGGGAAAACACCATACGTGTTTAAAGTTGGCTTTTAACCTCGTGGACAGTGGCGCCTCGCGCACGACTGCGAATGCATGTGACATTGTATGTACGGTATTTCGTCATAACATCTAGTTCCTTTAAAAGCCCCAAAATTTCAGAGTTTAAGAGGACGCCTCGGTAGCTTAAGTGGCTAAAGCACTCGACCGGATATTGAGGGATCTGGGTTCGAGTCCCAGTCAAGGCGAATGATTTTTACGCTCTGAAATTGTTGCATTAAAATGCACATTAGCGGATGACTCCGTTAAAAGTTACTGTTGCGGCATCTCCCGCAGTTTCTTTGGAATTTGTCAAAGGGAAAACACCATACGTGTTTAAAGTTGGCTTTTAACCTCGTGGACAGTGGCGCCTCGCGCACGACTGCGAATGCATGTGACATTGTATGTACGGTATTTCGTCATAACATCTAGTTCCTTTAAAAGCCCCAAAATTTCAGAGTTTAAGAGGACGCCTCGGTAGCTTAAGTGGCTAAAGCACTCGACCGGATATTGAGGGATCTGGGTTCGAGTCCCAGTCAAGGCGAATGATTTTTACGCTCTGAAATTGTTGCATTAAAATGCACATTAGCGGATGACTCCGTTAAAAGTTACTGTTGCGGCATCTCCCGCAGTTTCTTTGGAATTTGTCAAAGGGAAAACACCATACGTGTTTAAAGTTGGCTTTTAACCTCGTGGACAGTGGCGCCTCGCGCACGACTGCGAATGCATGTGACATTGTATGTACGGTATTTCGTCATAACATCTAGTTCCTTTAAAAGCCCCAAAATTTCAGAGTTTAAGAGGACGCCTCGGTAGCTTAAGTGGCTAAAGCACTCGACCGGATATTGAGGGATCTGGGTTCGAGTCCCAGTCAAGGCGAATGATTTTTACGCTCTGAAATTGTTGCATTAAAATGCACATTAGCGGATGACTCCGTTAAAAGTTACTGTTGCGGCATCTCCCGCAGTTTCTTTGGAATTTGTTACCACCTTTATGCATTTGTCAGCCAATAGAAGAACGCGGTAAATCGACTATTTTAAAGTGCAGGGGCAACACTGAGTATTTTGTTTTACCCATTGGCATGAAGAGAATAAAGGAAAATTCAACGATTACGATACGAGAATTTCAAAGAGCAGATATTTGCCTAGACCAAGGGATTCGGACCTTAAATCTTTGATTTCCGGCCGATTAGTTAAGCTAATGAGGAACGCCTTCACCTAATGAGTTCAAAGGAGGTACTCGACCGGAAAGGATTGAAGGATACGAACTTCGAATCCTGGTCTGGGATAATTATTTTCACACAGCAAAAATCACGCGTTTGCGCTCCAAAAAATTGACAAATCAAAATTGTAGAGCAGGCATGCATATGCTCTCGGTGTCTCCGAAGGGAAAGGTGCCCTATTTGACGCGCGTGAGTCATCGCAGTTTCTCTTTAACAGAGGGGGTGAAAACGAACCGAAGCGTCCTCCCTTACGTCGGGGGAGCGTTTGATCGGTAAGAGAGGAGAGGGGTCTGGGGGTGAGGGGGTTATCAAAGGGCGGAGCAATTTCCTGGGGCCGCGGAGAGCAGCCGATCCGTCGTGAAATGCGGCGAGAGCCCAAGCTCCCGATTTCATTTTTACGGCATTCCCACTCGTAAAATAGAAATTAAGGAGAGAGAGGAGGTCAAGTGAAACGGGCGGGGAGAATGCTTTAATCGCTCTGCCGCGCGAGATAAGTCCGTTAAATTTATTTCCCTAATTTTCTCCTCAGACATTTTAGGTCAAAGGTTAGAGAGATGGCGTTTAAGAGGGGAATCACTTAAATGTGTAAATCTACAGCTGGAAAACCGTCGAAAAAATTGAAATTATTAATATTTTTTGTCCATCGAGCATACAGGAGGCAATACTCCCGAAGCAATTGGACATTTGATGATGTTATTGCACACAAAAATCGAATCACAGCTCGCACACACGTCGCAACTTTCGGTAACAACGATTTTCGCGGGCGTTGTCATCTAAATTCATCGACAGGCGAACAACTGGACAAAAACAATAATTTCAATGCTTCAGAAACGATCAGTAGATGGCGCAAATTTGTGATGAGCACAAATGAGTTCTGACACGCCAATACTTAAATATAAGAAAGTTTTAAAATATGCCATATATATATATATATATATATATATATACATACATACATATATATACATATATATATACATACATACATATATATACATATATATATATACATATATATATATATATTATATATTATTATGATTAGGTAATCTACCGGTTAAGGTAGGTTTTTGGATGGACATAATTACTAATTAAATAATTTGTGACCCCTAGCAAAACACAACATCCTACTCTACATCAGGTCCCTCTTCAGCTCTGAGTACCTTCTTCCTCCCTTCATCCCGTCCAACATCCCTATCCTGTTCCTTCCCTTTCCTCGTTTGCCTAACATTCTCCCCTCAATTACAGTCTTCAACATCCCGCTGCCGGTCAATACCCCCTTCATCCACTTTTCCTGCCTCCATAGGATTTCTCCCAACAAACCCCTCTCCTCGCCCACCATACCAAGTACTTCCTCGTTTGTTCTCTTCTTTGTCCATTTCACCTTCTCCATTCTTCTCCACACCCACATTTCAAAAGCCTCCAATATACGTCTATCCTCCTGCTTCAATGACCACGTTTCCGCGCCGCACATAGCTACGCTCCATATCCAAGTTTTTACGAGTCTTTTCTCAACATCCTTGCTCAACGTCCCTGTCATCAACTCCCTCCTCCTTGTGAAAGCCTCTTTGCCTAGCGCAATTCTTTTCCTAAGGTCCCTACTACTTTGACTGTGTTGGTCCAAAACACTACCGAGATACATAAACCGTTCTACCTGCTCTAGTTTTTGCCCTCCTATTTTAATTTTTAGCTTAGCCTTTTTCTTTCTAGAAAAAAATATATATATATATATATATATATATATATATATATATATATATATATATATATATATATATATGTATGCATGTAGACCATGAATCTCTGCGTGGTGGAATATCGAAGAGAACTCATAAAATTCTATTTGATGGACCGCCCTAATCATACTATTCGTAAGTCAGCTTTTGAAATCCAAGATAAAAGAATGCTGATCAAAGGGATTGGGGTCACACATTCCTCGTTGATTTCGAACACGGCTCTGCCCCTTTATTTGAGCTGTGAATGAGTTATGCAAATACAAATGACGCACCAGCTTCATCTGGCAGTTGTCCTCTGTACCTAATATGCTAAAATCCAACGTACCGCTCTGATTCCGCAGAAAACCAATTAATCCGAGAGACCCCTGTACCACTCCGTTGGATAAACATCAGCAAAATCCTTCGGTGATAAAGGTGACGCGGCCTTTCCCGAGATGCACTTTTAAATCTCCAATCTATGAGGGAGCGAATTCATCCCACTCGACTCATAAAATAGCAGGTAAAAAACAACCAGAGTCACTCCAATTTAGGGAACGTGAGTCAATGAACATTTATGATGAGACAACAATATTAGCGAATTTAATAACTCTATTTACACAGCAGCTTAGTTTCAGTATAAAAGTTATTACAGTGCGCAGCAGTGAGACGTATTTGTTTCAGATTATGAAACTGTCAACATTGGTATCTCAGTTATATGCATTCTGACTAAGGTTCGGCAGATGATACATCATTATCGCTGCCTCTAATCCGTTCAATTAGTGGCTCACGAAAAGTGCTATGTTGCAACAAGTAAACTTTTATTTAGAAGTCAGCCTTCATAAGAATGCCTA
The DNA here is from genome assembly GCF_022747635.1 of Hetaerina americana. Taxonomy (NCBI): domain Eukaryota; kingdom Metazoa; phylum Arthropoda; class Insecta; order Odonata; family Calopterygidae; genus Hetaerina; species Hetaerina americana. Next base: position 71,155,974 of record NW_027287427.1, read on the forward strand.
GGGACGGATATCTAATCCCATATGAACATACTATATATACCATTTAAACTTATCGGCTCGACATTATCACTTCTATTCAGTAATACATCGAAAATGCAATGAAAATCGAGTCATCTTGAGTTTCCCAGACTCGACATCCTGACGTAACTTCGAGAATTAGAGCTCACTCAAAGTCAGAACACCATTTATTTAATTGTAGCTTATAAGGGTGGAGAGTAGTTTTCGGATATATTATAATGGGAGAATTTTTTCCACATAGTCTCGACATACCGCTAGTCATAAATCCTAAGGCTATAAAACATCAATTACGCCCACTCGACTGCAAAGTTGTCATAAAATGTGCATTAGGTACTATCGACTGATCTGATTATCGCGGTCGGGAGGGTAAACATTCGTAAATCTATGCATCGACAGTTTTATTTTTCCAAAAATCTTATACAAAAAAAATCACAATATTGAAAACGGATTGATAAATTTAATTCATCCGAGTGACCTCTTTATTTTCGGCGCCAATACTTAATTTTTCCCGATTTTCCACAATATCCCAGTTCCCCTACGCAACCCTACAAAAGCTACCGATGCAGAGACCCCTTCCTGTCCTTTCACCCTGCCCACTAAGCCCACTCCAAAAGTAGCGGGTATCGGGATGGTGCGGTGGCTAACGTTCTGGCTTCCTACCCAGAGGGCCCGGTTTCGATTCCCGGCGACGACAGATATTTTTTCAATGGTGTCCTGATCTCTACTTGAGGTGCTTTGTGGAGAATACTTTGAGTGAGTACGCCGTCCGTGGGAAGGGACGTTAAACTTCAGGATCTCTTGGCGCCTTTAGGTAACAGGGGGTAATGCTGACGCCGGGTTTCTCTCCACCCTTCCTTCCACATCCATCACTAATGGCGGAAATAACCTTAGCTGTCGGTCGCCTCCCCTCAGACTACTACTCAAAAAAAGCAGCCATGGTCACCATTTCAAACCACGATAACTTGCCAACATAGCACACGCAGTCACGAAGAGAGAGAGAGAGCGAGATAGGAATGGAAGGTTTCAAATTCCCTCCATTCCCTCTGTTTACATCAACACAGCGGGGAATCTAATCGCCCGTAACCTCCATTGCCGCATTCGGGTCCGACGCCATTGTGGGAGGAGGAGTTAGGAGGGGAAATGGATTATTCTCTAAATGACTCCACACGAAACACACGCGCGTCCTCGCCCACGTGCGTGAGCGATGGGCCACCATAAATTTATGAAAAAATAATTAATTTCTTCCCATGAATTCCACGCAATTTGAACAAAAGCGTACGAATGGAGAGAGAGAAGAGCTTCCGCCTTCGGTCGTATGAGCATTTTCACCGCTCCCACTCTTTCCGGCAAATGCTTAATTAAAATGCGAGCTGTGGTGACGTACGCGTGACATAGGAGAGGGGAAGGGGAGGGAGGGAGCGGAGATGGCGAGGCGACCGTTTTCCATCAACCGTCATGGAGGAGTGTTCGCCGTCGACCATGGATAACAACTCAACTCCCCCCCACGCTTCAACCCCTCCCTGCCTCATGATGAAATTCCCGGCGCCATTATGACAAGCGCGCGGGGACCAAAAAACTCCCTTTTATCGGGGTGCTCCCCCGAACGTCCTCCCTCCCCCGAAGAAGGTTTAACAAGTGACGTCCATTTCCCCATTCCTTTCCAAAACTAGGAAAGGGAGACGCCGAGAAAATTGCGAAAAAAAAATTCCAATGTCCTTCATACGCGGGTCGTTCAATAATTCCTTAGAAAATCCCAGAGATGGCGCTCGGAGCATCGGATATGGTTTGATTTTAGCAAACTCCATTTCTCACTAGACTGCCGTTAAGGTTTCAGCAAGTATATCCATCCCGCGGTTTCATCTATATAGTCGACTAAAACAACAAAATTTTTGTTTATTTAGAAAGATGGAAAAGAAAGAATGAGTTTCGTTCGGTAATTAAACACTTAAATTTAAAAGACTTAACACCGAAAGAGATCAAAGCCGAGTTGTATGAATTTAATGGCACATCTGCTCCTTTGTTCGCGATTGTTTGCCATTTAGTAAATGAGTTTAAACATGCCCGTATATGCACGAATTTTGAAATCGTTCGGGACGACAAGTGGCAGTGACTTCATCCGAAAAGATTGACAAAAAGAACAATATGGTTTTGACTGCTGAACAGATCAAAACTCGCGAAATAGTTGAGATCATAGGCATATCACAAGGTAGAGTATTTTTCAGTTTTGCAAGAAAAATTGGGTGTGAAAAAATCGCGACAAAACGGGTACCGCGTTTGCTCTCTTAGGGGAGAATAAACACTATCGTGAGATCGATTCGGAAGTTGATTTCGCGCTTTTCCGTCGCAATCTTGACGAATTTTTGCGTCAATATATAAATGCAGACAAAACATGGATTCACTACTATACACGAGAGACAAAGGAATAGTCGACACAGTTGGTTTCTTAAGGCGACCCGGCTCCGAAGAAGGCGAAGACTGTGAAATCGACCGACAAGGTGATGGCCACAGTTTTTTGGGATGCACGCGGAAACGTCTACTTAGATTAATCCCAAAAATGAATAAACGATAAATGAAGAGTAGCATTAAGCGTCGTTATTGGACCGGTCGAGCGAAGAAATCAAGAAAACCAAACAAGTCAGAAACCAAGAAAATCAAGGTTTGGCCAAACGTCCTCATTTGGCAAAGAAAAATTTTTTTTGGCAAAAAAGAAAAAATTCACGGGTGGACATCTGTGAAGTTTCGATTGCGAAGTTCGAATTATTATAACATCCATCGCATTCACCAGCTTTGGCCCCCAGTGAATTTTTTTTATTTCCAAGCAGAACGAGGAGGTCATCGTATTTTGAGGACTTTTCTAAATCCTAATATTTGGACGGTATAAAAAGGTTTGAGAAATGATAATAAAAAGTATTGAGCTAAAAGGAAATTACGTTGAAAATTAAAATAAACCCTTTTTTCTACCTCTTCCACGCTTAACTAACGCTCTCCCCGCTATATCGCTGTCATAAACCCCAATCATTGCCAATCGAATTGCCCTGCACCCATCTTTCCTGCCTCCTTTGGATTACTCCGAATAATCCTTTCTCCTCCTCCACCATGCCTAGCACTTCCTCGGTTATTTTCTTTTCTTTTAAACCTTCTCCATACACGCATTCAAAAAGTATCCATTCTACGCCTATCATCTTAGTTCAACGATCACGTTTCCGCACCGTACCAAACCACACTCCATATCCAAGTTTTAAGGAGTCTTTCTAAATATCCATACTCAACGTCCCTGTCATCTATCCCTTTCAGGTTAATAGTGATGTATTTCATACTATATAATTTTTAGAAAAGCAACTCACCATTTACGCATTGTCTAGGCAGTATATTAGATTCCATAGTCATAAGCCGTTAACCATTCTTAGCTCAGATGCCTGGGAGTGCCTTGAACGATCTTGCTTCTCATTACGTTTAGGGTTTTCTCTCATCTGCATACGAGAACATGCTAGGAGATAAGGCAGTCTTCTGTGTCGACAAACATTCTAAAGGCCGATGGTTCCGATAATTCTTCCCGACATTCCTCAGTGGCAATATCCCAACTGAATGATGGCGAGGTTAGATTTAAACATTCTACTGGCACCCTTCGCCCTCATTAGTATTTGAAATGATAAGTAGCAGGCGCTCGTGTTTCCACGCTCTCTCAACTCGAACCAGATGCCCATTAATCCTGAGCATTTTGGTAAGGAAACTTGCGCATAAACATTTTTCATATTCCTCTGTGAAATTTTATTTGTCTTCCACGCATGGGCCTTCCATGTTTGTTCTTGGAGTATCGAACTCTCACGGTAGTTCATATTCCGATTAGCAAAATGAAAGGAAGTACCCTCGCAGTTATACGTGGAAAAGTTTTGTTATACCCGTTAAGTACTTCTCTTTATAATCACTAGCATTTCAAACGGGACAAGACATGTGAATGAAGGAGGCAAAGTGAGATAAGGAAGCATGTTGAAGGATGAGATGGAAAGGAGGATATTAAAAGCTGTTAAGAGGGTCAAAATGACGGGCAGTCGTCCGATGAAACGAGAGGCAATGAAATGATAAGCAATTGTTAACCAAACTGCGGGGGTGTGAAGGTGTTTGACGTTGCGAAGAATCGTTTAAGTCCACGGCGCTGCATACATTTTTCGGGGCCGTCCAAAACCTACATTGGCACGACAGGTTATACGCGAATATAACAATTTCAACGTCTTTCCACGACGTACGGAGACGAAATCAATCGCGGCTGCTCGTAATCTTGATTGCAGATCGGGTTTGGGAGAGGGAATATTCACCAAAACCGTTCGCTACGTTTACTTCCCATTTTAATCTATAAAGAATAAGGCTATGGGCACGCACCGTGGCCTACGAATGTCAACGACAATTGGAGAAGGCACGGCTGGGACCATTTGGTCTCTGGCCACGGAGGAATTTAGAAGATGAGATTTCCCACCCACCACCGACCGAGCTGCGTGTCACCCAAGAGAGCGTGATGCCACGCCCCATCAACCCGAAAAGATCTCCCGACCACAGATGCCATTTCGGCTCACTAAGGAACCACGACTCTCTCCCCACATATCTCCATCTCCACTTAATGGGGATGCGAGATGAGTCCGACAGAAAAAAAGATAATATACGAAAAAAGAATTGGGAAACGGGGAGGACTTGGAGGCTGAGCACGCACTGGTCCCTCACGCAGAGAGGTCCTGCCGCATTCCTCCCATTTCCACTTTTATCCCCTTCCCACCACCCTTATTTCTATCCCATTATTGTTCCCTACCCTGCCCCGAAACACCAAAGAGAGAGAAAGGGGTTTGTGGAGGAGGAGAAGACAAGGGAGCATTATATACCGCCTTCAAATAAAAGGTTGATAAGACGATGATGACGACTTGAAGGAGTGCAGCGCCCTCTGCATGGCATTTTATGCACCAAGTGGTTTTGGAAATGCCCTACAGAGGGCTGTGGAAAAGATTAACGCGTGAACCACCCCTCCTCCACCCGGTCAGATCACTCACGGAGATTTGCGAGCGATGGAGAGATTAAAACATTGTTGTAAGTATGTGGAGTTCATGAAAAATAAATGTTTGTCAATGGAAGGAAAAATTCAGCGCATAAATAGTGTGCATTTACCAGATTATCATCGTAGCAGTTCATCGTAGTAATTCATGTCGTCCCATCACCATTTTCCTTAAACCTGCCAAGATGGAAACGTGGCATTTGGCATTAATGATTGGTAGCTCTAAATATGGAATTAAAATAGTGGCATATACTGGAGAAAAAATTTAAAAAATGTAATTTTCCACTGCGATCCATGATAGAATGCGTTTCTATTGCAATGCATTCATTTATGTATTTATACACCCTGTAAGCTACCGCCAGGGTGTGTGGCCAGGGGTGAATACACACCGGAATTAATTTACCCGAGCATGAAACTACCGTGATCGAACAATTTTATTATGATCCCCTATCGTTCGTGGAAAAAATAACATCTTAAATCTATCTTTTCTGAAATAATCTCTCTAATTTTATTGACGTGATCTCGCTTACCGTAGTACGATCGGGGTAATAATACATTTTCAGCATCACTGCTTAAGAGCCTTCTTTCCAATTAATGCAAGAGCTTCAATCTGTCATTCAACCTCCGCTCCGAGGGTGATTTCCAACCTAGTTCCTCTAATAATTTTGATACGCTACTCAGTTTGTCATAACAGAGTTTTACAAATCTAACTCCGCTACACTGCATGCGATCTGATTCGGTATTCAATCCAAATTCATGAGGATTCCATAGATTAGATCAATACGTCTATTCTCAATGAGGCCTAGCCAGTGAAAGATTATATTGCGCTTTGACCTATTCGTCACATTTCCACCGGAATTCTTCTAATAAATCCTAATTTTCTGTTAGCTTGTCCACATATTCCCCGGTAAACCACTGCATCATTGGCAAATAAACGTATCTTACTAGTGACTACGGAGCCAATGTCGTTAACGTGAAGTAGGAATAAAAGAAGTCCGATAACACTTCCCTGTGGAACACCTGAAGTCACTTTTACTGCATTTGAGCTAATTCCATCTATCACACTACTCTTTGAACCCGACCATTCGAAAAGTCTTTAATCCAACCCCGGACCTTTTTATCTATCCATGTACTTCTAGCTTTAGGAGCAGTTTACTAGGAGGTAATTTGTCGAAGGCTTTCTTAATATTTAGAAAAATCGTGTCCACTCTCTGTCGTGTTTTGTTTGAATTCTCTCTCGCGAAATAAGAATATTATTAACAAAAAGCTCAAGTTGTGTCTCGTAGGATCTACCTTTTCGGAAACCGTGCTGATTTTTCATTAATAAATTCTGATCATCGAGGTGTCTCACGATGGAACTAGCAATTATATATTCCATAACGTTGCACGAAATGGACGAGAGGGAAATAGGTCTGTAATTACTCGGTTCTTCCTCGTCTCCGTTTTTAAATATTGGTGCTACGTTAGCCGTTTTCCAATCTCTGGGAACCTTGTGATCTACCAGTGACTTGTTAAATACAATTTCTAGATACGGTGCAATTTCCGAAGCTATATCCTTAAATCATTATCAAGGTCATAAAACTGTTACCCACACAATATAATATATCCAATGAAGATGCAATCAATGGCAATGAAATTCAATAAATCGCTGTGGAAAATTAAAATTTCATCTTTTCGCCATTTTCCTTCACTTTTTTAATTCCATTTTTAGAGCTTGCCTTTATGAAAATGCCTTAATTCCAATTTGGCTGATTTTAGTGAAATGATCGCGGGCAGATAGGTAAATAGAGTTCAAGGGACATTAAGTGAAAGGAAAAAAAAGACAAATCATCACCTCGAAGTGACATGCCTTAACAGAGACTCCGTAGAATAACCCAACGTGGACCGATACAAAAGGTAGGGTGATTTATAATCTATGGGTTTCACTTAAGTAAGATTATTTTTCCAGTACAAAGCAATGGGGACAACGGCTTTTGTGGCTTCACTGAGTGAATATTTCGCGTGCTTATACCTCCCTGTAATACAACAATAGCATTTATTGGCTTTGTTTTGTTAACAAGGTTTAATAATTGTTTCCACACAATGTCATTGCTGCACTTATTATCCAAAAATAGGCTTTATTTGATAGATTTTTGGCATGAAAGCAGCTTCACCTTCTGAATTAAACTACTCGACTTTCTCACTCTGATTGATTAGTGCATGCTAAGTTTAACAATTCGAAATGCTTTTGCACGGCTATCATCCAAGCATTAACGTAATGAAGCAAAGCGAATTAAATTTCAATTTGTGGCTCCGGTGAATAAATTAAGAGTGGAAGTTTCGACAGTCCTTCACTTTTAATAAATTAGAGTGGGGTCAGCCAATTAGGGCAATGTCCGCTTCCCCGACCCTGGTCCCACTGTTTCGGGATTGGGTTAACTCTTTTGTGGGAGGGAGATATCGAATGCTCTCCTCTCTTCTTGGTTCACCCACAACATGGAAGTTCATTCGACTGAATACTTCGGCAACGGACGAGCAGGTATTAAAAGGCGAACATGTCTTTGAGGAAGGAAACGACCTCGGGGGATACAGTTTTTAAATAATTATTACTAAAAACAACCTAGATATCGGAATAAAATATATTCCGAATATTAATTGATCCTTCTGTACATAATTTTGTAAATTGCAGCTATTAATGTTGATTTCCATGGTTTCAGGAATCCGTAGATTGAAGAAACTCACAGTATGGATAAGATAAAAGGCTCTGAGTGTGACTTAGTTCCTTTACTTGAAAGGTTGCAGTTCCCGATAAATCCTAAATCCTGAAATGATGTCTGTTTATGTAAATAATAGCCTGTCATAGTTCACAGTTATATGCTGCGGACGATACTTCCACAGTGAAGAAACTTGAGGACTTAATCCTGTAAGAGAGAAGGGCAACCACCAAAATGACAATGAATGAGACTGATCTTACTTGCGGCAGTGGGTGGAAAACTATTCACGAAGAACTTCAAATGACAAAAGTGTCAGTTCACTGGGTTCCACGACTACTGACTTTTTCAAAATCAAACAGGGCGTGAACTGCAATTGCGACTTCGGCGCGACCGCCCATCAAAACGACGTGGCTTTGAAATTTGCCACAACCGCCCTATTTCTCCAATCTCGTCCTAAGCGACCTTTTCTTATTCCCATAACTCAAAAAAAATTGCGGGGTCAGAGATTAGAAAACAAAAATTACGTCATTCAAGAGGTGAAACAATGGTTTTCGACGCAATTTGCTGAGTTCTACAAAGACGGCCTTAGATAGTTCAAGAAACGCTGGGAGAAATAATCCGCGGTGAATGTTGACTATATTCTGCTGTTTTAAGAATAGCAAATAAAAATTAAGTTTCTATGTCGATAATTTTTGGTAACAATTAAAATTTTACGATATGCCCTCGTACTTCATCTACAATAACTAGAGAAACTTTCCGTGGATATGTGTAAAAGTTTTAAAAATCAAAACCGATTGAATAATAAAGCAGAAAAAATTAAAATTAACCTCAGCCTTGCTGACGCAAGAACTTTTGACTGCAATAAAGATGCCGCCCCCTATTCTATATGTTCTGTCCTTTCTTGTTGCGGAGTTAAAGAAACTGTTTCTAGGTTTAAATAAAACAATTATAAAATTATTATTAACAGTAATACTAGCTGAAGCTAACACTTACCTTGGGATTTTGCTCCGGGATAGATACACCCTCAGGAATGGGTTGATGATCTGATTTCAAAAGCAGTCCTATAAGAGAAAAAGGAAATTGTTAATGGCAACACTTCCCAGCCAATCATCTTTTATTGTCAGTTTCATGTCCACTACAGTACTTTCTTTAGCCTGCATGAACACCAATATTGAATGTTTATAATAATTAATGATAAGGCTCAACAAGTTATAATACAATTGAGAATGAAAATCATAAGGGTCATTCTTATACCACTAGAATGGACGTATTTTTTCACAATACACGCGCACTATTGAAATTTTCCCTTTTTTTGCTACCCAGACTCGTAGGATAAAGTAATTAGGCAGTATTTAACAGAGATGGCCCACATTTTCTCAGTTAACGTCCCATTCTCAAATTGCAAGCAAAACTTAAAATATACCATAATTTAATGGCCTTAAACGAATCTCCCAAATACTTTGAATTATAAAAATATCTTAGATATGTAAAATTTGTTGTATCCGGCGTAACTTCATGGAATTTGCATAACATATTGAAATTAAATGAAATTATTGACTTTGTAGTAATTACACAAACTCTTTTTTAAAACACGACCCAGGTTTCAACGTTGAACGCCATTGTCCCCATAAAAGCAAACTTGGTATGTATACCTCCTGATCGGGGAAGCGGGGTTGGTCAGAGAAAGAAGGTAAGGGAGGGTGGAGGGTTAAAAAGGTTAAAATGTAGCCGTAAGGAAAAGAGAATTGTATCTTTCGGTATCAATCCTTTGCCTTGAAAGGGTGATATGTCTAGGAGTGGGGAGAGGGAGGGGCACAAAATTTTGTTGGCAAGTCCGTTACGTCAGCTTCCAACCACATGCTAGCGTAAAGACTCAATGAACTCTACAGGGAGGTTTCCAAATTTTCCATGGAATATAGTGTGGTGAATTCCTTGGGTCTTGCCAACAAACTATTAAAAAAGGTCATCCAGAAAATGTGAATGCTTATTTCTTTCGATGTACGCACCCGCCGAGGACATCCTCCACCGGAAATCCATCCCACGGCCAATCATTAGTGAACGCGTGGCACTAAAGCGTGTGTTTCCCAAAATTATTTTATTTTTAATGGTACGTATTTCCAACAACCCAATGGGTTTAGCTATGAGCTCACCCTTGTATCCACTCCTGGCCGATATTCATATGGACAAATTTGAAAAACGTTTGTTCCCCGTCAGCTCAACCTATCACTAATGATATATTTTGTTGGTTTATTTTATTTTTTGTTTATTTATATATAACCCTTCAAGCCACCGCCAGGGTCTTGTTTCCAACCCCGGATATTTTTATATATACCTTATGTTTCTAGCTTTGCGAGTAGTTTACCATGAGATAACGGTTTTATTCTTAGAATGTCCCAATCACTCTCCATACTCTTCAAAACGCTCCCTTTCTCTGGATTAAGAGGTATAAATAATGTTATGTACTGTATGTGTCATGTGGGATCTCATGACGAGGATGCACTATTTTCGTGCATATTACTCGAAATTTAGGAGAAGCTACAGAATACACGGATAAATTAAAGTAATTAAAATTAAAATTACGCACAAAAAATTTCAAAACACTGCGCAATATTACAAATCCTTTTGTTGCGATTTTGATGGCAGATAATCTAGGTACGCGTAAAAATGCCATCAAACCTGTCACTTACGTGTTCAATATTTCTGCTCTAATATTTGTATTCCTAATATAACCATTTTTTTGGGCCTGAATTCTACCTCTTTGAAGAAAATTTCTTACTTATATGCTTTCATTCGATAACTTCAGAATGGCTGGTGACCTATCACCCCCCCTGTCACACGTCCTTGCGATTGTTTGCGGGGTGTTATGCAGATTTAGATAAAGGAAAGCACTGTTGTGCAACGGCACACTGTGTGCCTAAACTCTCCACCCCTAGGAGTACCCGTAAGTCTCCGGATTCTCTCTCGGTCAATTCAGTGAGGAGGAAGGGTCAGAACTACGGTCGCGGGGGATCCCGAGGGCCAGGAGTGGAGATCCAGAGCGTACGTCACGAGGCACTACTCACCCCTATTTTTGGACGCTCAATCAGCAGCCCCTCACCAGCCTCAACGGCGATGCTTGGTATTCGATGCCAAGTGTGTGAGTGCCAAATGCAAATCCGGGAACCCTCCCTAAATACCACCATCATTTCCGAAAATCCCAGCGAGATACCTAATTTTCGTATCTAATTCTCAATCTCCGAATAATTTCGGTTTAATTTAATTACTAGATAGTTACGATATTTAGTTGACAGTAGTCCACCGTTCTGGGTTTTAGGTTTTAGATGGACGCACACTCTAAAGCACTGCTACTCGTCAAAGCCACCATCCCCAAGTGGAACTAAATACTCTGGAACCACGGGTTAAAATACATTTTTGTACATCCTACAAGCTTTTTACTACACTTCATTCTACCCAACCAACCGTTTTCCTCCTCATTACTTGCTTACCAATTCTCCCGTTTATTGCAGTCTTTAAACGTTCCATCTCCATTTAATATGCTCCAGAGTCACGAACGGCTTTATCGAATTTCTTCCAACAAAGCATTAACTCTCTCTACTATCACAGCACCCAGAACGCCGAAATCCGTTTTTATTTCAGGCTATTTTTTGCATTTTTCTCTAAGGACACATCCGAAAAGTTTCCAAATCCGAACCCACACTCTAGCCACAACGACCAAGTTTCGGAGACCCAAAACTACGCTTCACCTCTAAGTGTTACATAAACTTTTATTAGCGCTACGGCATAAGGTACCTGCCATCAACTATCTCCTCTTGGTAAAAATTGCGATGGGAATTTGAAGCTTGGAAGAAAACTGCGAAGCAATTCTACACTCAATTTTAAGAATCAACGGCAAAATAAAAAAAAGCAGTTCCATCCACGTTTGAAAAAACTGCCGAAGCAGCAGCATGGGTGGCGTTTTCTGGAGGAGAAAATACCGTGGAGGATGGACTAGAGGAGGACGGGGTCGCAAAATATGTCCCATCAACCATCGCGTGATCTCTACCAACTAAGAATGTGTTTCATTCCGAAATGGCTAGAAAGAGTACCCATTTTATTGATGATATGATGACAGGCTGTCTAACGTTTTGAGTTCAAGGACAAGGGGTGAAAACGATTACATCGCCATTTTGGACTGCCGTAATTCTTCTCAAAATATTAGCAATGTTTGTTACACGTTTTTACATCTATAAGCCCTTTTAATGGCAAAACCTACATGGACTTAGAGCGTAAACAGAAGAGAGATTACGAAGAATGCTTTCCATCACTGAAAACCAAGGAAAGGCAATTAATACTGGTTTAGATATACGGAGGCGGTTAATAAAAACTTTTACACTTAAAATTCCAAAGAAACTGCGGGAGATGCCGCAACAGTAACTTTTAACGGAGTCATCCGCTAATGTCAAGGCAAGGCGAATGATTTTTACACTCTGAAATTATTGCATTGAAATGCACATTAGCGGATGACTCCGTAAAAAGTTACTGTTGCGGCATCTCCCGCAGTTTCTTTGGAATTTGTCAAAGTATAAATACCATAAGTGTTTAAAGTTGGCTTTAACTTCGTGGACTGTGGCGCGTCGCGCACGAATACGAATGCCTGTGACATTGTATGTACGGTATTTCGTCACAACATCTTGTTCCTTTAAAAGCCCCAAAATTTCAGATTTTAAGAGGACGCCTCGGTAGCTTAAGTGGCTAAAGCACTCGATCGGATATTGAGGGATCTGGGTTCGAATCCCAGTCAAGGCGAATGATTTTTACACTCTGAAATTGTTGCATTGAAATTTTACACTTAAAAGTTTACTTTTCTAGGACTGCGAGACATGAGCAAGGGGGAGAAGCAGAGAAAGAAAACTGGAGGTGATGGAAATGAGGAATGCCAGATTAAGATAAAATGGATACATGGAGTGACAAATTAAGGAGTAATGTTCGTTCGAAGGTTTCCGCGGCGATGAGTAGGTGATTTCCACATTTTTCGGGCTGCGTCCGCGTATGTCGTTTAAATGTACAACAGTTTCGCCAGCTATCCTGCTGGCGTCCTCAGGTCAAGGATGAAAAGAAGCTTGTTGTCCCGTCTTATATAGGAAAAATCCGGCGCCAATACCGGGAAATTTCTTGGCCAATCAGGGAACGTCCTCATATTTTCGCGGAATAATTCTTTTCCACGCACTGTGGAGTGGATATCCATCCTCTCTGTTAAAATTTTCTGGCCTTTTAACGATTTCAATGGCCTCTCTGATTATTCTCTGGAAGTATTTTCCTTCTTTCGCTATTATTTTAGCGTCGTCGAAGAGAATGGAGTGTCCAGGTTCACTCCAGGCGTGTTCAGCGATGGCCGATGCTCTAAACTGTTTGGCCTTGGTTGCCCTCTGGTGTTCACTCATGCGTGTTTTCAGCGCTCTGCATGTTTCACCGATGTACCATTTGCCACAGGAGCATGGCACTTGGTACACGCCTTCTGATATTAACGGTGAAATTCCATCCTTGGGTCCGGGTAGGGTGTCAGCTATCTTGGTGACGCAGTTGAATCTGGTCACCACATCATGTTTCCTTAAAGCCCTCGCGATTCTTTCCGAAGTCCCTGCGATGAAGGGGATGGTGACGTAAGCCTTCGGTCGTGGTCTGGAGTCTTCCTCCCTGTCAGGAACCGCGGTGGTTTGTCTCTTCTTTTCTTCCTTCTCGGCCCTTTTTTGGATCATATGAGCGCTGTATCCAAGCAAGTCTTCAAATTAAGGAGTATTTCGAATAGTGGGAGAAAACAGAACACAATGGATGCAGGACATTCACAAGAGGAAGATGTTAGATCGGGGATGGTGCTGTGGCTAGAGCGCTAATTTCGCACCCCTGAGGCCCTGGTTTGAATTTTAGAGATGACAAAAGTTTTCAGTGGTACCCCGATCCCTACTTGATGTGCTAGTTTTCCATGTTGCTGTTTTTGCATGTGGTATTGCTATCTTTGACGAGTGGTGACCTAACACCCCCCGCCACACGCCCTTGAGGCGGCTTGCGGGGTATTATGTAGATGCAGATGTAGATTCTACACGGAGGGCACTTCAAGTGGAGCACTCCGTCGGTCGGATGGCATGTTATATCGTGTGACCCCTTGGCGCCTTTCGTTAAGGGCAAGTCTTCATATTCCGGATTTCTCTCTACACTTCCCACTACTCTCAAAGAAGCCCTACCACTACCGAATTATTCACCTATTCTTGATGTCGCAAAAGATCTTAGCTGTTGGTCATCTTTCCTAGGCTACTACTACTGCCACCACCACTACCAAGAAGAAGATGGAAACAAATTGCACATATCCTGAAGCTTGAGAGCTGACTGAAAACCACAGTAGAAATAAACAAGGGCAAAATTAATGAGGAAGTACAAAACAGAACTGCGAGAAGCAGGTGATGGAAAATGTAGGTTCAAGGTTCTAAGAGGGAAATGAGAGATTATCAGGTGAACTCCCACACAATAATCCTCGCTTTTGTATTGATAACCCATGATGATGATGATCCTCTTCATAGTTTCCACTCTTCTCTGCGCTCTCCTTAATTATCAACTCATCCCTCCCTTCTTCCACATTGACCCAGCATTGCATTGATGGTTCTACCACTTAGAATCCTCTCCACCCCAGCATCGCATTGATGGCTCTACCACAACTTCCGACAGCTCAATAACTACATATCCTTCACCTACTTAGAATCCTCTCCACCGACATCCCTCATCCCCTCACTATGTCTTATCCATTACTGAGCCATTTTTACACCCTTCTTCAAACCCCCATGTCAAGAAGGTCTCCAATCCCCTCAAACTCGCCCTTCTCAAGGGCCATTTTCCTAAGTCATACAACGCCTAGCTTCATATTAAGATCTTGATAAATATATTTTTTTAAGTCTCCCGTTAAAAGAGTTCCTCTAATCAGTCAATTCCGTTCCTTAACATAAACGCTTCTATTGATGACGCGATTTCTCTCTCCATATTATTAGTCCCATGATTATTTTCGCCCACGAAACTGTCCTAATGATTTGCTCCGAAGATTTTAATGTATGCCTTCCTGTATAAACGTTTAGATAAGCCCTCGCACTCCTTCAGAATATTTGAACTATATGCAAAACATGTGTGCAACCATTAACAATACAGTCGTATAATTATGAAATACGACATCATAAACTCGTAACGCCCATGGAGTATTGAGGTCGGCATTTTTCCGTCGGAAATCTCATGCTACAATTTAATACAGCCGGGGGTTTAGGAAATTCGGAATATTTAGATTTGACTAATTCACCTTGATCAGAGGGGGAGGGTTGTAAATCACGTCTACCTAGGACCAGGACTCTCAAAATAAGGGTAAACAATACAAAGAAAAACCGCGAAACGTGGTGAGGGAAGTCATGTAAGCAGAAATATTTGAACAAGAAGAAAGATAAATGAATAAAAAGTAAACAGATATGAAATTCAACATGATAAGAAGACCGAACAGCCAAATAATGACATAAGAGCAATGAGTCAATGTTTATTAAATGATAAGATGAAGAAACATGGGGCGTGTTTGTCCAGAGAGTAGAGCACTTTACTATTGAGCGACGGGCGAAAGTTACGATTCCTGGGGAAGCCTATGGACTCCCTCAGCTCCTCCTAGGCTTTGTGATTTTTCGGATACCAGATCTTCCTGCAAAACCACATGCGGCACAGGGAAAGAATCTGGCGCCCATACCCTGTTGATGTGTGAATTTCACACGCCGTATACATACGTCCCAGTGCAAGTTAAACTCTACCTTCTCCTATCATAGCAGGCTCACGGTTGATTACTATCATTAAAAGAAATAACTATAGTTTTAGCTGGCAGGCTAACTAGCAGCTAAAACTATAGGTGGCAGGTAAACTGTCAGCTTGTTATCCAGTAGATCCGCACATCGGATTTTAAGGGTAACAAGCACTAAGTGGGAAGTAATGCAGCCTGGTAATCTGCACTTTTCTTTTTGAAATGCACTTTTCGTGCAGAAAAACCCTCTTTCCGTTAATTTCCATTACTTACATTAGTCTATCGGATTTGAGGTGGTTATTGATTAACCCCCAGCAACACACACTACTCTACTCCTGAGCCCTGACTAACATGAGAAAAATTTTCTCTCAACCCCATACTACACATTAAAATAACTCCTTATTTCACTCTACCTCTCATAATTCCACACAAAATGCCTATTCTTTTCCCTCCCTCTGCCTCGCTTTTCTAGTACTATCCCCTCAATTACAGTCTTCAGCATCCTAAGCACCTATCAATTGGAACTCTGGAGTAACACCCAGATTGTGTGGCTAATCTTTATTCTCCAGAATTAGATATTAGAGTCATTGCTTTCTCCCCACAAACAGAATCATCAAGGCCGCTCAATATAAAACTCGACATACCAACAGTTTATATCATCTTTATACAAAACATTCTGATACATATCAAGGAGAACCACTGCAAATACTCCTCATGAGCTGTTGTAAATTTGTACAATACCAGGAAGAAAGAAGAGTTTGTTGGTGCTCATTGCAGGCTTAGCATGTCTCATTCATGAAAACATAGGGTATTAAAATATTCAACAAACTATCTGCTGACGCAAGGTGAATGTCCACCGAGAAATACAATCAAGTTCTGCACACCTGTGCATGACTTACAGGTAAAGACCTACACGCTTTAGCAGAATTTGGTCAGCACAATTCTAATTAAACACATTTTAAATACTTTCAGTAAGTTATTCGGTTCCAAACTAAATGCATGTTGCCTAACTCCGGCAAAATTCACTTCATCTTAACTTTTAAATCTCAGTTCTGTTCTAATTTGTCGACATATGTTAATTTAAACATATTTATTTCATGAATGAAGTTATTATCATTATTGTTATTAGTACTACTGCCTCTCAGTGTCCTCGGCATCCCTCCTCTCTTCCCCTTCAATTCCTAGAACCTCATCGTTTGCATTCCTTCGGATACTTGAAGGCACTTTCAAAAATTTTAAACGAACCCATTACTACGGTTATAGCCAACGTTAAATGCGAACTAGGGACATGGATCAGGCCGCATTACCCTCTGCAAGAAAAAAATGTAAACCTTCCCGGAGAAATTCCGTTCACCCCTACCAAAAGGCAATTTCAAACTTAGCACCATCGCCATCCCTCTCCACAGGTGCAACACACACGGCGTGCCGCATTGAGCCGATGGGGTACGAATGGGCAACTGGGGATGTTGCGCGGGTGGAGGGAGGAGAATGAGGTGGTGGTGGGTGAAAGGGTTGTCCCAAAACCACACACGAGAGAGAGAGCGCGCGCACGCAACGCGAATTATTCTCCGATGGGGAGGGAGGAGGAGTAATGAGGGGTTGGGGACGCACTAAAACATTCTCCCTTGGGGACAACCCCCCGACGTACGACTCGTTATGGACGAATGGCACGTTCGGGAAAAATGCACTTGGCGGATCTCCATTACGCTCCCGTGAAATGGCACGCATTAGCGTTTACACCGCGTCACGTGAAGAATTGAAAAAAAAATATTTTTTTATTTACGAAACTACCACTTGCCTAAGGACGACACGGTACTTCCTGAGGGCTCAACTTCCTCTCCCTAACTACGCTCGATTTGAGGGGACACCCGTAGCGAAAAACGTAAACACCAAAATATTGCCAAATCATGAATAAGTTTTAAAATAATATCTGAGCATACATTAACTAAATTGAGATCGTGCTCCGATCAAAGCATTTGTTGGTGGTGGTTAGTGAGGATTAACCCTCACTCTCTTCCAACCCTACCGAAAATTCATTTTCACACTTGAATACACAGGAAGACACGGAGGGCAGAGACGTGAAGAAAACACAAAGAAATTACTAAACAAAGAATACTTTCTTCGTACGTTGTCGCGGGAAAATTTTCTTTCAAATCCCTTTTCCTAGACTAGCAGTCACATAGGAAGAAGATGAATCTCTACAACGCAAATTCACAGTTTCAGATTGTTTTTCCTCTTCTTACGTTCAATCGGAGGGAGTTGATGACAGGGATTTTGAGTAAGGACGTAAAAGAAAGACTCGTCAAAAGCTTGACATGGAACTTAGTTTTGTACGACGCTTAGTACTAGGTGAACTCTACCATCACCTACCAAACCGACCTTACAGTTGATTACTGTGTATATGGGTGTGTGTGTGTGTGTGTGTGTATATATATATATATATATTTATTTATTTATCTTTTATATATATACACACACATAATTCATGTTGAATAATGGTATACTCGTATATAATTCTCCAAATTGAGTCTCAAAAAGGTAGAGTGAATAGGAAGGGCGGATGCTAGCTAGCTTACGCAGAGTCGCAACACCGACGCCATAGTCACTAAATGGACGCGAACAGAAATTTTTAAATGGGCGTTGTCCCGTCGTCACGCTCGCATTGAACCACGTGCTGCTTCGCCCGCGGCGGTGATGCCATCGCATCGCAAAGCGGCCAGGAACCTCCCCTCCCCCCCCCACATGCCGACCGCTATTTGAAAAACCCCTCCCCCCCGCAGAAAACACGCACCGACACCCATATGTACCCCTCCATCCTCCTCTTCCCAGGAATAATTAATTTTATTACGGCCGTACATTTCCCTAGTTTCGCGAGGGTGATATAAAAAAAATTGTTTGAACGTTCAAAAAAAAGTTTGCGAGCGGCGAAATTAATTAAGAACGATTACAACGTGTCCCGCGACTTGTTTTGGGGACCAATTTTTCTTCTCCTCTACGTTTTGTCTTTCTCCACTCTTTTTGTATTAAATTATATACCCTTTCCTGACAAAAATGTACACGCACATCCAAACGCGCTGAAAATTATTTCGCAACCACGCGCACGGCAGTCATTGATTACCCACTCACGAAAGATTTACCTTTTCTTTATCTCTCTTTCAATTAACCACAAGGTCCGATAAAATTTTAGTATCGATAATAGAACAGCCCGAACTATCGCAAGGCATAGCTCGGAGATCGTAAGAAAGTACCTACAGGTACCTCGCATGTCAAAGTCGTACCAATTCGTTCACAGCCTTCCAATTTTCTCTACTCCATGATTGTAGTAGGTGGATGATTTATTCACCAATAGAGCAGTTTTTGATAAATCAAAAATATAGTGATATTTGTAAAATAATTGAACAAATTTTCCTTGTTCATCACACAAAATTAATCCCTTGGGTCAGGCGATAGGTCACCCCGCGAATAGCAACCGATGCCGTAGCCCCATCGTCTCCAGTGCCCTCAATAGAATTTTCATGCGCGACATGACCATTAAAGCGAAGCGTAGAGCTTTGGTGGTAAGGAGGTCATCATTGACATGTACACAGGTCTAGCGTGTAAGTCTGGGAAGTAATTACCGTTTCAAATGTTGTGGATTTAAATTCAACATTTTAAACATTTCGGGAGGAAAGAGGAACTTACAAGCGGAAATCCTAAGAGAGCAGGAAAAGTGATGGAGGAAAATGTCGAGAGAGAGGGAGAGTGGGATGTTGGAGGCCGCAATAAAGGGATAATTGAAGCTTTAGCATAAATGTAAGTACGCGTGAAGTCGAACGTTAAAATAGGACGGAAAAACAGGCAGCAGGTAGAACAGCTTACCTATCTAGGATGTATTTTGGACTAAGATGGTCCAAGTAGTTGGGACAAAAGAAGAAGAATTGCGATAGGTAAAGAAGCTTTAAAATGTAGGAGGGGGTTGAAGACCGGGACGATGAGTAAGGATGTTAAGAAAAGATAAGTGAAAAATTTCACGCGGAGCATAGCTTTGCACGGCGTGGAGACAAGGTCATTGGAGCAGGATGATAGGCGTCGATTGATGGTGTTTAAAATGTGGATCTTGAGAAGGATGGGAAAATTTGAGATGGGCATAAAGAAAAACAAATGAAGTTATACAGGTATGGTTGGGGAGGAGAGAGGATATATGGGATAAATCTAAAGAAGGCAGAAAAGAAGGATGCAATACATTTTGCTTGGCGTTGGAATATTGAAGACGGTGATAGAATGGAAGAAATTAGGCAAGCGAAGTGGGGGTAGGAAAAAGATAGACATGCTGGATAGAATGAAGAGATGTTGAAGATATGTGGAATTGAAGATGCATTTATCATAGATGTGGGGTATCGGGATTGTCTCGTTTGACGTATAGGTTTTAAGTTTTTGGTCCATCCGAATTCTACCTTAAAAGACTGCCAATCACAAAAAAAGACAAAAATTACGAAGAATTGATTAGAAGGAAATAATTTGGGACAAACAAGGTAATATTTAGGACTGAAATAGTCATTAGAGACTAGGGAAGTCTTCGCTTGTTTTCACCGGCTCACCGGGGTTTCGCTGCCGACGTTACGACGGAGGAGTTATCTGTCGAAACGTCAACAGCTGAATCCTTAACCCGGGGGAAAACACGCAAAGAACTCATTAGAATCGAGCGCCGAGAAAGCATCAAACCTTACAATCATTAGGTGCGGTTCAAAAACTACCCGTAATACGTGCATTACCTCGAACTCAACTCTTGAATACACTTTGTGATCTAAAAGACGTCAAACATAACCTAACCTATCTAGGTATTAAGCCTAAGGCTAGAAGTTTCAGCTATGGACTTGAGGATTCGGTTTCAAATCCCTCCTGAAGCCTTTGGACCTCCACATTTAATGACCAGGTGGCGAGACCACAATTAAAGGAAATTCACCTCCGTCGATAAAGAGGATTTTGCACACATTGAATATTTAAGTCAGGGATGCAGACTACTCTATCAGACAATTTCCGCATGCGCTAACGACGGAATACTAAAAAACTAGCAAAAATGCCTCTTTTCGTAGAGGTTTTATCTACTGAAGTTGACTGATTTCCGAAGGTTCACCACACAAAAGATGAACACTTGTCTTTGTAATTGAAAAAAAGGAGAATGTCAACACATATTTACAAATTATGATACAAAGTGACCAACATTTTCAGAGAAAATTTTACAAATAACAAAATACCTGATATCAAGTTTGCAAAATTATGCTGCCGTAGCGCTAACATTATTCGTACACACCCGGAAAATTCTGCGGCACTGTGTTACTAAACGCCAGTGGAAACGTTTACAAGAGAGAGAGAGAGAGAGAAACGTTTGTAAAACTGGCGGGTATAACGGCGCCATGACTACCTCAACCAGCCATTGAGTTCATTACTACGATGATGGCCTCAAGAGAGACGCCTGCAAGATCCACACCCCGCCAGCCTCTTCCGGATGCTCACAACCAGCCTCTCTTTCTCCCCCCCCCCTCACTCTCTCTTTTCCTCCTCGCTGCTCAGCCCACGTGCCACGCCCACACCCTCTGCCGGGGCCGAAATCGGGGATGACGGGCCTCCGCCACCTTGCGCGTGCCAAAAACATCAAAAAGTGGAGGCAAAGAAGTCTTTCCACCCCTCTTCCGGCCGCCACGGATCCGTATTGGCATTTCCTTGCGACGCCTTCCCGAATGAATAAATAAACTTTATCTCGCGCTGGCAGGGATTCATTCCCTTGAGGATCGCGCGTCATACTATGATCTACCTCCGTACAATTGAGTTCGAACGCCCGTGGAGGGCTTTCGGCAGGAGTTGTGCCACCACAACATCAGCGAAAAGGAGATGACGGTCGGGCTTATCTTTACGGGGGCATTACTTCAATACTTCAGTACTTCAATCGATCCGTCCGACAGTAAGTCTGTCTCCGTCTCTTTACATTTGCCTCCATTGTCCGGATAGCCGATGATGTTTACGTGACTAGCAACATGAATAATTCCACCAATTATGGTTATATGACCAAACCAATTCGTCATAGTATATTAACTAACGCTGCGTATTCGATTCTTCGTTAATTCCACATTGTGAGGCAATTCCATAAAACATTTTCATCTTTCACGACGGTCTCTAACGAAACTGCCCTAATTACCCTGTATTTTAAAATAAGCATCATCTCAATTAGAAAAAAATACACACACCCCAGAATTCTATTAAACTGGCTGAAACAATAGTGTAATACTTATTATTTTAAAGATGTCCCATTTATTTTCAAACATCAAGAGGATATAATACTGATTTAATTATTTAACTAATTATCTACTCTAATTAGCACTGACTATTGCCCATTTGTCATGCAATACGTAGAGGTTTGAAAAAACAACTATGGACGGTGTTGCATTAATAAAATTATTTAAAATACTAGAATATCAAATTATTAAGTTTACTTACACTGTTCTCAGAAAGGTGTAATAGAACAAAACGCAATTGCAAACAGGATAAATGGAACACAGTTTCACCAAAGCTCTCTCCCCGCGGCCTTTATTTCAGGATTCAGGCAAGTATTTAAAATGGAAATAGGACAATTAACGAGCGCCGTTTCATCCGACTCCTGTCAAACAAAAGGTTCCATAATAAACGCTCAGTTTATATATTCAAACGGATCTGACTCACGAACGTATCTACTTGAACTAGTTTCACATTTTGACGTGCTTCCTATGCATTCCGCGGAATAGGCGGGAATAAATTAACCCCATCACCGTTCTAAGAATATAACTCGAAGTTAACCTCTCTTAGCGTTGTGAGTGAGGCAGTACTAGTAAGAGCTCACTTCGAAAATTAACTTTAAGAACCCCGATTTTAATGTTTTAAATCGCATACCCAAGTAGGAAGTTGCAGCTTTATTGAACACAAGAGGAAACACGTTTCATTGAACATATGGCTCGATATAATTCGCCATATATGGCGTCAATTCCAAGGGGCGTAACAAAGATGTCTTCGTCAACGATGCGTAAAGATTCACGTGCGCCGTCGATTGAAAGTCCTTCCTTCATTCCTTCATCATAAGGAAAAGCCAAAACACAGAAGAAACTCCTTCCCACGTAAGAAATGAAGACTTGCTGATGGAAATAGTACACATCCTCGTCTTTGATTGAACTATTTTGTTCACAAAACCCAATAAACCGCAAATAAAACCTCTCTAAATAATTCTTTTTGCACTTCTATACATGCCCTTTTAGCGCTCATGGTTCATCAAGTTTCACGAAAATGAGTCGAGGTATAAAAGAAGTTTGGTTGCAGTATTTTTGCTTCACGTCGCAGGTAATAATTACAGGAATAAAATTACGCGAGTTAAGGCAAGAAAAGGGAGGGAAAAGAGGTTATTATGATTTAAGACGGCAGTAAGTTTCAGGAAGTGGATTAATTACTAACATTCAAGATAAGGATGTATTTTAAAAGGCTAATTGAACACTAAGTTAATATCAAAGTCATGATCCTGATTTCTGAAAGTTTGCATTACGCCCCTTATCAAGTTCATTGGAAAGAGAAGATGAATTAGAAATATGACGTTGCACGCATTCTCCTTGATTTGAACTATTTTTTCCATAATTATTTTAAAAAACATAATGAACATCTTCTTTTAGAAAAACGAACATTCAAAAAAGTCTCTACCCAATTAATTCGAAGGACAACAGGAAAGACAGTAATACCCGTTTTTTTCGTAGGAAAACTACCTACAATTCCGCGTGTGTCGCCGACTTGGAGCATTTTATACCTCATTCCAAATTCGGTAAAAATAAAAATAATTAGTATTAGTATTCTTCCGCCTGGAAAAATAAGGCTAATCGAACAATTTCTTTGCGTTCCCTAACAAAACACAATCTGACATTCGGCACTGTAATAAGCCTTTCTTCAACTCCGCATACTTCGCCCCTCCCTTCATTCCGTCCAACGTCTATCAATTTCATACCCTTTCATCGCTTGCCTATCGCGCTCTCTATCATGGTCTTCAACATCTCATCGCCAATAAGAATGCTCTGCATCCTCATTTGCTCCCTCCATTATACTTTTGTAAACAATCCCGTCCTTCCTCACCATGCCTAAAACTTCCTCATTCGTTTTCCGTTCTGTAGACTTCACCTTCTCCATTCTTCTTCACACCAAAATTTCAAAAGCCTCTAATCTATGCCTATCATCTTGTTTCAATGGCCACGTTTCCGTGCCATGCAAAATCATGATGCTCTGTATAAAGGTTTTCACTAATATTTCCTTAACATCCTCACCCAACGTCCATGTCATCAATTCACTCCTCCTTGCGGAAGCTTCTTTGCCTTACGCAAGTCTTTTTCTTATGTCCCTACCACTTAGTCCATCTTAGTCCCAAATACTTCCAAGAAAGGCAAGCTGTTTCACCTGCTCTAGTTCACTATGAGCTGCGAATTCATATGACAAAGTGCACCAATAATGGCCCATGTTATCGATTTCAGCAACTCTAGCGAATAAAGTGGACAGAATGAAGTTACTCCTTGCGATTTGGTGGATGGACAAATTTCAATCCCGCGGCCTTCATTCGTAAAAATTCGAAAACATCATAGCGGAGAGTAGGCGTGATTGAGAAAGCATTTCAAATACTACTTAAACTCCTCTTTCCCTTGAATTCAGTCCGGATATGTTTGCTAAAAATAGTGGCGACGATATTACTAAATCCTACCATTACGTCATAACGTCGTCCAAATAAGAGGGAGTGGCATACGGAAGTCCGATTGCTTTTGATGACTAGATCTACAAGTAACCCCCGTAAGCAGCTCCTGTTCTGGCAGTATTTTATTTTCAGGAGGTTCGAATCATCACGTTTACTTGATGCTTCGTACTACGTACTGCGGTCAATTATTGTTTGAGTGAAAAAAGATTCCGTGTATAAGCTTGCTCAGAATTCAATTTCTCTTATCTTCCCGTTATGGGCTCGCCTACCAATTAATTATTATATACTTAATGTGGCGCCAACATTATTCCCTCTATCACAGCGTTAAACTATAAATTATTTTTATTCACCTAAGTTTAAGTCGTGCAAGTATCCATTAGTTTCCGACCAATGCCGTCCAATAACTATGTGACGATTCCTGTACTACCATACCGATTTTTCACAAAACGGGAATGTTTTCTGTATCCTCTTCAGTTCCGAAATTAGGTATATACACCTGTTTGGGTTCCAAAACGCTTCGTACATATGCAAAACGAGGTCAAACCGCCGAGAGATAACCCTTTACACCACTTCCATGACTTTTTTCATTCGAATATTTCCTCACTTAACACTAGATGAACCCCAGTTTACCAAACGCATCTCCTCATTACGTTCCTTACGTGCTTACCCCACATTAGGTACGGCGTTAGGGCGGCTCACAAATATTCTACATGGTCACCTCACCAGTTCTGTGAGTACTACGCTGAATGAAAACGTACAACTCAACCTTAATGATGAAGGAACGAAAAAAAATTGGTATTTCGGATGGCCAGGGGGCATTGGACCGAGTCCTCATTCCCGGGGTGCCAAAAATTCCTTCACCTCTTCTCCCTCCCTCTTCGCCCTCAGAGATTCTCATCGTGCCCTAATTCCACCCCTTCCGCCACAAAGCCCGTGCCATTCTGAGCCCTCGAACAACTCCCTTTTTAACGCTGCGCCCTCGAGTCGAGGAATTCGAATCTACAAGTTACCCTTAGACTTGCCCTAAGGGTGGGAGATCGTGGGAGTAGTGGCAATATCCGTAAGAGGAGCTGACAAGTGGAATTCAAATTTTGAATACGTTTCCATCAGTATTTTGAATATTTGATTATTTTAATTCGTAATAAAAAACTTTGTTACATATCTGAGCACGCAAATAAGCCCGAGAGGAGACAATTTTAATACTAAGAAACACCAAAAGGGAAATGGAAAAAATGATTTGAAACTAAAGTTTACCAATCAATACATACAACAGTGAAAAATGAAATTACATGAAATTTCTATCATAATTGTATTAAATTTTCGGATAACCTGAATGATCACGCCTATTTTTACTTCTGATTTATACCAAGATCGTACCTGGGGTTTGCCTAGTAGGGGTAATGGCAAAACATCTTTGATTATGAAAACATTCAGAAAACAGCGTTCGTAATAGGAACGAGGGTCCGATCACAATTAGGTTTTTCCCTCACAGTTTTTGGGATACTTAAATCCTCCCGCGAACGCCGATTTGTGTGGATGGAAGATGGATTATCGCAATTCTTTCAGGGTCGATACCATGTGTTTCTCCATTATTTATGTTGGAGCACTGGACCACCTATACAGTGTGAGGTCCTAAAATGCCCCTTTTTAGCCTAGAGTGAATAATAACGACAAAGAGGTGACCACCTCTCTAATGCCATGATTTTTGTTATTCCCCGTTAAATAAAATCGTTAGTTAACCACCATTGGGGGGGAGTATTGTGTGCCAAAAGTAGTCTGGTGTGTAATGACCCCCTGCCACATACCCTAGCGTAGGTTGCACGGTACTATGCACCGATGGGTACCACGTATGTAACGAATAAATTTACTCGACACGAAGATCAACAACAGGTATTATTTCATATACAATTACAATCGCTCGTTAGGAACTGTTAGTTAATCCTTTCTTTAAGTTAACGAGTTCTAGAATGGTCAGTTTTGTAATTAACGAGTGATTATAAAACTGATTTATAACTTCCGCTGGAGGTTCAAGTTAACCTTCACTTTCATGGGGCATTAATAAACTGGAACTCACATCTGCAAGCAAATTTCTCACAATGGCTCATGCGCTAAGTTAGTTCAGCTACCGAAGCATCCTCTCACACTTGCCAATTTCTATTATTTTTACACTATGAAATATCACATTTCCGTTCATAACAGCGGGATATCTCCACTAAAAAGTAACACTCGGGGTTCTCGCAGCTCGAGTTTTATCACGGATGGAATTTCCCTCCGCGGAGGTTCCATCGGAAAGCGCACGCAGTGCCTGACAACTTAAGCGTCGCCAACCCTTCGCATTCGGCCCCCCTTCTCATCCAGAGCGCCAGCACGTGCCGAACGTGGCCACGAGGTCGGGAGGGATAGAAAGAGGGTGTGTTGAGTGAAACGGCGGGTAAAGGGGTGGTAAGGGTCTGCATTGGTGGTAGTGTTGGTGAAGTGAAGAGAGAGAGAGAAGTGAGGAAATGGAGGCTTGAGAGGGTCTCGAATGCGCCGAGGGCAGCGCGTTTGGGAGAGAGGGGGGCGATAACGCGAAGACTAAAGCTGGAGGAGCATATGAATGAATGAATGGGAGAGATGAAATGAGCAATGCCCAACAGGTCTTGCGAGGAGGCGCGATGAATTTCAACGCTCTCTCTCCCACTCGGAAAAACGCCGCGGAATCTGTAGACGCGGGCACGGCGAAGACGTTTGCCGCCTTTTTCAACGGAATGTACAGGTCTCGAGGCTGAAAAAAAAGATCGAACGAGCAGCGTGGAGCAAGTCTGCGTAGTAACCTCGCGTCGGAGTCTTTTTTAATTCCAGTATCTTCTGCGCCAGGATCCTACCCTGAAAGCCACCACGTGAGAGCATGTGACTTCTGGTAAAATAAGTCACCAGCCTTTAAGAATAACAAGTGATCCTTATTGCTGTTATTGTATTCGTATTTTCGATTCGTTAAAAATGCTGTACGTGATGTTTCCCACTTCTAAGGTCACATAATCGTAGGAGGAAAAGAAAAATGATTGGATAGCCCTTCATGATCATAAAATAACTTGGTACTTTTCGGTACTTTTCTGTTGGAAGTATGTACATGACACAAGGCGTTTCTCCACAAAGTAGTACATGCATTAATGTATGTACAATATATTTGATGAATTCGCCATTTATCGCCATAGGGGCGGTTTTCCTTCCTCCAGTTCCAGTCCCCCTCTTCCTCTAGTTTCAGAAACGTTTCACTCTTCCACATTAAGTGATATATATTAACGGTATTGTTCATGAGTATACCACATTGTAGCGAAACACGTTTTACTATGCAATTCGCATAAAAATGTGGAAACTACAAGGTTATTTTTTTACATTGGGTACACACAATTCCCACCAAGCCACGTAAAATGCACTTAAAAGTTTTTTAAGTCGCTCTTTTTTTACCGTGGTTCTCTTTTTTCCCGTATTGACTTCGCTTAAAAAAGTCGAGCGAAGTTAAAATAACGTACTTAATCTTCGCGCTTCCAATGGCTCCCAAATCAAGCTATCCTACATCCCGCATTACGCTTTGGTACTCACTCGCGGACACTTACCGCAGCCTACGTGGACGACCCCGTACTGTCTTACTAGTTCCCCGCACACATGCTCAGTGTATGCGTAGTGATCTCCGTCGAATTCACCCGACGCACGAGCAAAACTGATGGAGAAAAGAAGCCCTGACTTGAAGGAGAAACTAATCCAACACTTTAAAGACAGCGCTGGGGCAGATGGCACCAGCCAATTAATTCATTTGATTATCTAGACTTGACGCTGAAAGCGCGAAAGTTTCGAGGCCTTGAAGGCGACATTCAAGATGCACATAGCAGACTCGCCCAATTCCTTCCTAGTTTGATTCTCGATAAAAAAAATGAACAGCGCGGGAATTGGAATTATTCAATGATTTCGCAAGAGTTTTGTGAGTAATGCGATGCAACAAAAGTATTCGGAGCATTCTTTCCGTAAGTCCGGGGGGCCGCGTTTCGACAAATGTTTAGACATAGCACGAAAATAATGGCGCATACCAAAATTTAATGTTTTCAACATTTTCGACATTTTTTTTCAACATTTTCAACATTATGTACATATATACACACACACATATATATATATATAAAATATATAAATATATATATATATATATATATATATATATATATATATATATATATATATATATATATATATATATATATATATACACACACACACATTCAAACACGAAATCCCGCCATATGGCGAACAAATATTCATTCACAAGGAAATAGATATAATAAAAAGGGATTGGAACAAGTATAAAGGACGAACACAGGAGAGGTGGGGAAGGAGGAATCAGGCAAATGACGAGCGTAAAAATATTTCCTATCCCAGACAAGGAAATATTTTTACGCTCGTGATATGCCTGATTCCGCCTTCCCCCCTCTTCTGTGTTCTCCCTTTATATACATGTATGTTCCTATCCCTTTTCCTTATATCAAACATATAATAATACACACACACACATATATTTATGTATATATATATATGTTTTTTTATGTATATATGTGTGTGTGTATATATATATATAATATATTATATATTTATATATATATATATATATATATATATATATATATACTGTAACTCCTCAATTGTTCGACCAACGTCAACACAGACGTCGCAACCGGTTGGGTTGAAACGGACAGATACCCACCCGCCAGCCAAGCTCTCAAATGATTGAGCCATGTGCTGCGCATTGATGTTTCGCTGGAGTAAACTCAGCATAACACAGAATGGATTCTAACCCAGGGAAAATGAGCCCGCACGGCTTGTAAACACCGCATTCCCTATCATCGAAGACTCACTTGTTTGTGGATAATTTTAACCTGAAATCGGTTTGCGTCACGCTCAACCGGGCATGCGCTTCCTCAGCCGTAACACTTCCGTCTTCCACTATGACGGGCAAACATATTTGATACAAAGCAGCCTCTTCGATATGCCAACATGCAAGGGGTATTGTTATCAGCGCAAGGGTGACTAACCAATTGGCGAGCGTGCCACTCTTGGTACGTTGTTAGCCACGCTTGGAACGCAAAAACATGATACGATACAACTCGGAAATAGGCACGTACTTTCTTATACCTATTTCCTCAAACTACTAGAAAAATGGAGGGGATACACGTTCTCCTCATATTAATTTAAGCATCAAGTGACATTTAGCACATGTCAACGAATTACTTCAAGATTTGAGGAAAGCATCAACAACTTTAAGAATCTGGGGTTCGCCGATCGGTGAATAGGAGGAGGTGTGAGTGTGTGTGACAGTGAATAGATGTTGGAACGTTGAAAGGTCTCGCCATCTTTAATAAACTAAGCTGTACGAGCTCTTAATACGAACCAATTATTATTTATTTTATATTTATCGTGTAGATCACATGATCTCAGGTATATTTTTCACCCACCTTGCTTATTGAACGTATAGCCGCCCGCATAA
Source organism: Hetaerina americana (assembly GCF_022747635.1). NCBI lineage: Eukaryota > Metazoa > Arthropoda > Insecta > Odonata > Calopterygidae > Hetaerina > Hetaerina americana. The sequence continues at coordinate 71,185,743 of NW_027287427.1, forward strand.
GACGATAGCGATGAATCAATTCTCAAAACCCGACGAAGGAACAGCGGAACGTTTAAAAAGCATTTATGAATCTTCTTTTCATGTTACGTGTTCTATTAAACTATTCTATTAACATAAACTATCCTCAGTCTCTATGTATATTACACCCAACATGAGACCATCATCCTGTTATTCGAACAAAAGATCTTGTTCTCGCAACCCACCCTTTTTAACGCAGTACAGGCTGGACCAATGATATTTCTGCTTCTGCTCATTTACTTTCTACTTCAATGTACATTTTTAACGATGACACAGAATTTTAAAGATATGAAGCAAATTATTACTCCTTGTGAGTGGGTGATAAAAGTTCCTGCATCAAGTCAACGAAAATTCACCGTCGATCAATTTTGTTGTCTGAATTATACTTTGATTCACTTTCGTTTCGGGAATTTCAGGACTTGATATTCCACAAATTCGTCGATCTAAAAAATTAAAATTCATGTTAAAGTCAAAGAACGCAAGTAAGCAAAAATCTCACATTCCCCTCCGCAGAAAAAGGTTGGTCAGGATATCAATTTGGTAGCAGTTAAAGCGTTAGGAAGTTATTTTATATTTGGTTGCCAAAAAATACCACGCCCAAGTGCAATAGAAAAAAACATTTGGAAAAAAATTCAAAACGTCCACGAAAGATGAAAGAGAATACAACATTAGGGCTATCCATACTAAAAAGAAAGACTCGTACTTTTCCACAGAGTTTATTACACGGTACAACGCGTTTCACCGTATAATAAAATCTGTGGAAAAGTACGAGTTTTTCTTTTCAGTATGGATATTAAATACTTCCACGAAGCGAAGCCTGAAACAATAGAATACATTAGGACTAATTTGGAGGTATAAGTGGACTATTTTCATGTCGGGAAAAGACAACATAGAATACATAATTTAAAAAATAATATTAGAAAGCATTTTCGTGGTTGTAAATTGCTTAGGGGGAGCAAAGCAATACTTTACGTACAGAAACTCTCTCTTCTAAAATATCTCAAACCTCCCAACGACAAACTATTTCATTCTCGCATCTGTTCAACCAAATGAGAATATATTCTTGAATACTGACAAATAAATAAGATCCTAAATATTTCCCATTTAAGGATGAAAATTATTGCCTTGTATTAAAAAATATTTTTCTAGGCATATGAAATTCTCAATGACAATTGAAGTAATGATATGGGAATAATGAGTAATCGCAGAGAGTGCATGGGCTTGCCAAATTAATCATGAAGGCAAGTAATGACATAAGTGACAATTCGCTTGTGGTAACCATGAGCGAAAACTGGATATTAATTCAAAGCCAATCGATTGGAAAACTGCAAGAGGTGCCTCGATTGCATCAAACTTTCGCTATCTTCCATCTCAGTACATCGATACAATCAAGATACTGTTCATTTGCATTGTACCTCCACTTGCAATCAGTAGATTCTCAGCGTTGAATCTCAACATCAAACATTTAACCCTGCTAAATCGATATAACAAAAATAAAAATATAAAAGCTACAAGGTTATGAACAGAATATTTCCCTCACTGAAATTCAGAATTGCTTCAAAATGATTTGAAACAGTCCTGAGACGAAAGAGGTCGACTGTGGTTTGAAAAAATATTACGAAAATAACCACAAAACCAGTTCTTAGTGACCAATTCCTCCATTTAACTACTAACGATAGACATTATGATAAGATTAAAGACTATAAACTAAGGCGCAAATAAAAATATCGTGGGAATAATTTTTTACGGCAAAACAACTTCAAATAAAATTATTTATGGACGATAACACCAGTTAGTGAATAAAGAGCAATGTTTGGCCGAGTTCAAGAGATGTTACGCTTCTAAAGAGAATCAATATATCGTGCAACAAATTGTTTGTATACATATATGTATAACTTGACACATATAAACAATTAATAGCTTAGACGAATTAACAAACTAGTTCCATTTCAATTGTAAACTTAAACAAAAAACGTTTTCGTACACCCACCTTTAAAACGATTTTTTTTCCCCATTCGATACATTAAGATAATGGTTTAAGCAGATAGAACGAAAACGGTGAAAAGAATTAATACCGTAAAAGAGGCAAAAAAGACTGGAAGAACCATTTTTCAAAACACTGAATGCATTATTAGACTCACGCAAGTCATCAAAAATTCCGAAAATGAATACCTAATAAACCACGGTATTTTGGGCCCGTTTGCGGGACGTAATTACACAAGATAACACACCTGGTGTGTACAGAATACTTGCCGCTGCAGAAAGACTGCGCAAGTTTATTTATAGGTACGCATAAAGTGAGGGGTATAGGCAGAAAACGAGGGGAGACGGTGTGTTCGAGGAGAGTGGGGACACGCCCATTTCCCACTTGTGGCTTGCCAAGGGGAAGATGATGCCGCCCGACCCGCGCAAGCCATAAATACAACAGCGTCCTTCCCTCGGCCTCCACCCCGTCCCGACTCGCCCTCAAGTGATTTGGCCAACTCGACACACATTTATATATATATATATAAACTACAATGTACGTACACATAAGAAAAAAGTGTTAACAATCCGTGCGAAAGCGGGATACCCCACCAATTTATGTTACAGTTGCCTGTTATTTCCACGCTGTCCAATGAACAGTTTTGACTCGAAAAATACCATCAGGTTCGTTCAATTTCACACTTGCCCCTCTTTTGAGACCGTCGAAGAGAGCAACACGATATTCACGTCACATAATACTGATGAGCTTAGCAATAAAAATCACTGCCATTGAAAATATATATATATATATATATATATATATATATATATATATATATATATATATATATATATATATATATATATATATATATATTCATATATAACATTTTTGAAAGTCTCACGGACGTGAATAATAATGTATAACACTTAGCACTAGTAGACACAGACAAAAACACAGAAACACACAATAGTGAGTCTCTTTTTTCTGCGTTTGTGTGTTTTTGTCTGTGTCCACTAGTGTTAAGTGTTATATATATATATATATATATATATATATATATATATATATATATATATATATATATATATATATGTATATGTATATATGTATACCTATATGTTAAATTGCTACGAACACCCACGTACATAAATGCATTTACGTATGCGTGAGTGTGTGTGAATATTTTCTCCGGCTTTCTTCCCATTTCTCTCATCTCCACCTCTCTGCTCTGACCAACGCCCCTCGGGCGCGGCCGGTGTAATGGGGACGCGTAAATTTCAACGATATACCTTCTCCCTTTCCCAGCGGGCGGCCTTGCTCCGAAAGAAAAAAATCAAGCAAAAAATCTTGTTTTTCGTCCTCCGTGAGTAGATAGCGTATTTTGGTGAGGGTGGAGAGAGAGAGAGAGCGAGAGATGAGAAGAAAAACCATTTGCCAGAACGAAAAATTCAGGATGATGCTCGCGCGAATGGCTCAAAGAAACTGCGATCGGCCGCTGTGTTGCCAGCTCCCAGTTTTAAAGAGATTTTTAGCTCCGAATATAATCAAGAGGGAACGGTCGGCGAAGGCTCGAAAATATTTGGCCGTAGTTAACCCCGTCGTTCTGAAAAAATTTCCACGAGTACAAAATCGATCAACAGATCCATTATCTCTCGCCGCGACTCAGGGATCACAATGTGAGTAAAACCAGTTTAACATTTACGGTAAAACATGAACAATGGAAGTTTTTAAAATATCTGTCGTGTTGCATATGTTACGTGACTTTTAGGTAAGTACATGTAGATGTAAACGTGTCACACACGATGCTGGAGAAAGTCACACACTTTCCAAAGCATTTTTTCCCATCGCTCTCCCAGCAGAGTTTTTCTCATATTCAACCAAAAACTTTGCAACTAACCATTATTTGGTACAAATTCAGCTACTCGCGGACTTCTGGAGAAATAAGAAAATAAAAGACAGCTACACGCATTAAGGATATTCATTTGGCTTTAAAACCAAAAACACACACATCTACTCGGACTTTTAGACAGACGCGAAAGTTAAATAGTAGCCAGGAATTATTTCCTGGGGGGGGGCAACCCTGGTACGGGGTGGGATGATTTTGAAGGCTTATCTAAAAAGGTTTTTTCAATGGCTCTCGCGAAAGTGATCGACTGAGATCCACACGAGAGCCTTAAGTGTGCCCATTTAAGTAAATGGTTTATTATTAACTACCAAAAACAGCAGCCATCAATCAAAAGACTAGTTTTGATAGGTGGGAGAGAGAAAAACCCTCCGCCCTCCAAGCCCCCCGCGGCGCGTGAAATCGCGAATTCGAGAGAGGAGGGAGCAGGTTTCTGTGGCTACCCTGGGATTCAAAGATTGATCTCGTTCGGAGAAATCCAGAGAAAATCACACAGAATCTGTAGCTGAGATGCCCATTACCGACGTATCGAAAGCCTATGCTCGTCTGCCAGCATGTGTGATTTGGGCACATTGCGTTATAATAATCATCACCAACCATTTAGTGGTCACTCAAAATCATTAGAGAGGGAGCAAAAGGGTCATCTAAACCCTAAATTGGAAACCAATATCGGAGGCCGACCACCAAAGTGAAATCATGACAAATCTGCAACAGACAAGTTGAACAGTTCCTTCATTGCCTATAAAAATGCTCTTTACTCGTTCCTAATCGAAATTTTGAGAAACGGATAGATAAACGCAGTGTTTCTCGTAAACCATCATCATATCAAACGATGAAGGCATTTCCTAGAGCCTATACAAATACGTACATGTTGTCCGACCCAAGTTTCCACAACATACACATTTCTCCTTGACACTTTCGCCCTGAAACGACCGAATAGGTAAATCCTCATCAAGATATAAATCAATTTATTTCAGTTGGCTGTGCCGTCTCTTACATTTTTCTTGAATAGATATTTAGCCGTGATTTTACGGGTTAAGTTGCTGAGAAGATTTGCTGGCTTCTTGGCCAAATTGGAGAATCTCCAACCTCTGGCACGTGACCCTTCAGCGTGACGAATACCACAAAGGCAGCCTCCGAAATGAGCCCACGTGTTTACGAAAACAAGCGATCATTGGTCATCATCACGTGATTTATAGTATACCGATATTAAAATACTAGACGAGATGGGGGAGTTAAGGCCATACTACTTGAAAAAACGATACCTTTACATTGTATAAACTATGAATAAACACCACTTGAGACTTAAATATTACCATCAAAGTTATCAATTATTGTGACTAGAGTACTTGGTAGCCAATAAATGATATCGGTTAAATCTAGTTTGACCAGAGGCAACGATTACAAACGAATTTTTCATCAACCAAGCACTTGGTCCGGCATTGCGAAGAGAGGAGATATAAACGGGGTCAGTGACCCGCCGCCGGGAGATCAGGGCGAAATTTCAATTTCAAGTGGGCACATTTCTTTCCTCTTCCATTCCTCCTGATCGCTCTTCCCGAAGAAGCGAGGGTCCCGCCTCCCTCTCCTTTACCCTTGACGCGAGCGCTAGATCCGTTGCGAGATCAGTTTCAACCAAGCCCTGCAAAAAACTACCGACAGTCGTCCCCTTATCGCACGAAACGGGAGTCGAAAAGAAGGAGGGGGAGGGGTCGCAGTGGCTGGGGGGGGGGAGGGTGAGCACGAGGGAGAAAGGTGCGATTGCAGAGAGAGATGGACCCCAGTCTCAAGAGCCACAATCTCTCTCTCGTGAGAGGAAGAAACTAGGTCGTCCCAGCGGCCAGGCACAGAGCTTCCAAGGAGCCAGCTTTTTTTTGAGGGAGAGGGAGAGAGCGCGGGGGTGTGGGCCAGGGAGAAAAAAATAAGATCTCACCCTCCTCTCTTCCAGGCGGACGGGGAAACGAAGCGAGAGGATCCTTGTAGGAGGATGGGGAATGGAAGGAGAGAAATCGGCGGAAGGAATATCTCCAGAGAGCACTGTTGCGACACCCTGGCCGAGGGAACAGTATCGCACGCCGCGCTCGACTCCTACCAAGAAAACCTTTTAGCGCTGATGGGGTGCCACTGGTCGACAACAATCGTCCCATCAGTTTAAGTCGTTGACCGTTCGCTCGTCAGAGACGCCCCGAGGTGACATAATTACTCGCGCCATCTTCCGAGGAAAGTTCCCAGTCGAAAACAATGCCCGGTCGATATGTTCGGTTTTTGAAGTCCGAAACCTCTTCAAAAAAAATAATTTTTTTTGTATACTTCAAAATTAAAAATTTTTCCTAGATATAATTTATTTCTAAAAATAAATTAATTATTTAATTCCGTTTTCCAAATCCAAGAGTTCGGAAATACCGAGGCTCCAAAATTTTCATTTTCCTTGAACCGTTAATTCTTAATATTAATTAATTCGGATTATTATGCTTGCGAACTCCAAAATTTCAACAAAAAACTATTTGAAGACTTCAAAATGTTCTTTCTTCTTAAAAATTTATCCCTAACTATTAATTAATTACGCGGTTTATTCTGATTCCGAAATCTTGAAAAAAACCCTTTTTTTCAAAAAGAACACTTATTTTTTTAACCTGGCCTATTTCCATGCATTACAATATCCCTGAAGGATACTTGCAACATTATAAATACGATACGTTAATTCCACAACTACCGTTAATATTATTACTGTTTTTAATCGACTGCGAATGATGATGGATGGAAAAAATGCGAGATATGATCACCGGCAAAAGAATTACCCCAGTCAAGGGACTGCCAATCAATGAAATGGATGCCGAGGTTATTGTATTTGATGATTGGTATTTGCTGCTGTTTTTCGTCAACTATTCACAATGTTTAAGTGAGTATCGTGATATTTATTCACTACGTAGGTAATACATAATTAAGTTGTTCCTACCAAGGAAGGTTTTACGTTAACTCCCCCATTCCTTATGAATCAGCCCTTATGGTGCTTGGTGTAACGTCAGGCGAGGCATAGAAGTGAAACAGTGTTTGGTCCCAGCCACTGTCCACCACTTAACTTCTCGGCCCTAACCTTGCATGGCACAAAATATCCATAGCTATTAATAGAACTCGTTTTTCAGCCATCTACACTTTCAACTTCCCTTACTTCCATCCAAATTTTACCTTAAAAAATCTCTTCTTCCCTCTACCTAAATTCTCCAACATTCTACCCTCTATTACAGTCTTCAAGCCTTCAG